>NC_080539.1:141204235-141527360 GCF_028640845.1 Ahaetulla prasina | reverse complement strand
TCTTGTAGATGTGAAGGGAATAATATAGATCAAACAACATGTACTCTACTTTCACATTATCCCATTTCAAATGCAATCACAGAAAGAATTTGTGCCATCATAATTAAGGTTTGCATTGAAGATATCACTGAACTATGAGGCCAACACTAAAAAGACATTACTTCTCTAGTTTGCCACCTTGAATGATTTCATTAGCAGGCATAAAGCATTATGCTTTTCATACTAATAAGAAAGCCAGTCAGTTGAAACTGATTCTTTATCAATACCCATGAAGTCTTAAATCCAGATCTTCTATAACATTGAGGAATGTGGAACTTTGATGTTAGGGGAAAAAATGAGAGTTGTGTTGCGTTGTAATTATTTTAATTCCAAAAATGATGGTAATGAAAATATTTAAAACTAGTGTAATTCCCTACAGACAATCAATCAGCAGTAGCTTTTGTTCTAAAGGTTAGACTCTGAAATGAGTTGACAGGTCTGGCAAAAAAAAAAATTCTAGACCTTAACAACAGCTTCCAGGTGTCATCTGCAGTACCTCCATATAAATATATCTCAAGTGCCAACCAACCTGAAACTTCTTAATTCATTTTAAAAAATGAATGACAATTGGAACAACCAAACATGGCCTGCAAATTTCTCCACTAGATGACGATAAAGACAAAATGTGATTATTTGCTGCCAACTCATGATTCTCTTGATTGTTGCAATCTAGATCTGATAGCCATACTCTCTTAGAATCTAGTCTAGTGCCTTAACCACTACATCAAACTGGTTCTCCCAAACTGGAAAAGCCATTGCTTAAAAAATCTACCCTCCCTAACATGATATCTTCCAGGTATGTTGTATCATGGCTACTATCACCACAGTCCATCATGGTTAAGATGAAAGGAATTATAGGTCAACCTATTTGGAAGGCACCACCTAGCTGCCAAGGTATAAGAGTATACCTAACTTGATACATTCCTATGTTTATCTGTTCAGTTATTTCTCAGCTGTACTTCTTTGTATGCAAGTTGTTTTCAATTTTCTCCTTTAAGAATGATTTACAGGTCTAATTGAAGCTTTTACAAATGGTTGTAAGTAGATAACTGCTGGTAAAAGAAAAATTGGTAAGTCAAGAAAATTGATCTCTAGCAGATTCAGGATGGACAAAATAAGTGCTTCTTCACACAAAAGACTATTATTAATATGTTGGGACCCCCATCCTCATCGCAACACATCATTAGTTTAACTGGTTTTTCAATTTCAATATTTCAAACTTGTTAGACATAAGCAGTCTTCCTGAACGGTTATTATATTCTGTCTATATTTTGGGAACTGTGCCTGGTTCTGCTCTGTAGATATATCAAGAAGGGATGAAATAAATCACAATTTTTAAAGAAAATATGTCTAAATATTGGAAATATAAACAAGGATGATCACTAACTTCTAACTTTGATTTTCCAATACTTTCCAGAGGTAACTAGCTGACTAGTCTAAGCTCACCAAACCATTCCTACATTACCAGTAATTGGATTTAAAATGTTGATTAAGATTTGTCATGTGATTAAGGTTTTTTTTCTTTTTGAGGGGAGAAATGAATTTAAAATTACTAGCCATGATATTTCAAACACATCAGATCTGGAAAATTGGGGACATATTTTCCATATATTGCTAACATTATTTTGGAGGAATAAATTGAACACTTGTATTGTTGTTGACTACCATTGGTTTCCATAGATGGAGAAATAATGTTTTATTTGCTCATCAATGTAAGCAGAGGTGGGCTGCTGCTGGTCCGGGCGAACCGATAGTTAAGATTATGTGCAGTTCGCCGAACCGGCAAATGCCACCACTGGCTGGCCCTGCCCCTTTCCTCCCTGCCCCTCCCACTCACTCCTTGTCGTGCCTTGCCTGCCTTGGGTGATGGCTGGAGTCATCCCCGTGGCATAGCTGCTGCTGCTCTCTGGTTCCCTCGCTTGCTTCGACTATGCGGCCCAGCTGATCTCTGCCTGGTGAGTCTTCCTTTGCTTGTTGCCTAACTACCTCCCACATTGCCCCCACCATGTTTGCCTGCCTTTCCTGCTGGCTTCCCCACAGCCTAGCCTGCTTGCCTGCCTTCCCCGCAGTCCAGCCATGCTTGCCTGCCTTCCCCGCAGCCTAGCCTGCTCTATTCCAGCTTCCAGCTTCCCCTGTGAAAGATTGCACACACACACACACACACACACACTTTGGGTCTTTCTTTACTCCCACCCACCCCCACCGGAGACCCCTGGATTCCCTCCCCAACCCTGCCAATCCCATACAGACACCACCCATGTGAGTGATGTAGAGTAGGCCATGCCCACTCATTCACATGACACCCACCCAGCCACGCCCACCCAGCATGCCCACCTAGCAGCCATGCCCACCCAGAACTGGTTGTTAAATTATTTGCAGCCCACCACTGAATGAAAGTACAAAGAAACAGCATTCAATGAAATTTGGGTGAGACAGTTTGTGATAGAAGAATGGCCACATTTACGATTGGCTGAGTTCATATCAGCCACGACATTAGACATGAGTGTTGGCTTCTTTCTTTCACATCACCTGATTTCTTTTCGATTGCTGGTTGTCTTTCAGAAACAAGGGGACTTTTTGCAAGGCCAAGACCTCCCATATTTCTCCCCAACATATTCCTTCCACTCCCCCCAAAATCTTGGAATGCCAGCAGGTAGACAAAAGAAACAGGGTGGTTAATGACCGCAAGGATAAATTCTGCCCTTGAACTCATTGCAAAAAATTACTTTAACAGTTATGCATATCTGACAGATGAACACAATTGGAACTCATTTGTGGACAGATGGTTTATGTTTATTTTTTATATAAACAATCATTCCTCAGTACAACATTTCTCAAGACAACGCAGATTCTTTCTGAATTTTTGTATCATTTTGCATAATTGATAATTGTCTTAACTGGTGACACTATTCAGGTTTGGTTAGAATATATTGTGTTCCTGTTTTTAAGTTTGGTTGGAACAATTTAAGTTGATTCAAAAATGCATTCATCTTCATCAAGCAAGAAATACCAATCATGCAATCTCACACTTTCAGATGTTTGAAAGCAGTGACAGTACATCAAGGTTTTGGAGGGTCCTGTAGGTAGTCCTCCACTTATAACAATTTGTTTAGTGACCATTCAGAGTTACAATGGCACTGAAAAAAGTGACGTAGGATTATTTTTCACACTTACGACCGTTGCAGCATCCCTGTGATCTAAACTTTCAGATGTTTAGCAACTGGCATGTATTTTTGATGGTTGTGGGGTCCCAGGGTCATGTGTTTTGTTTTGTTTTTTGCGACTTTCAATTCAGCAAAGTGAATTGAAAAGCCAGATTCAGTTAACAACCGTGTAACTAACTTTACAACTTCAGTGATTCGCTTAACAACCGTGGCAAGAAAGGTCATCAAATGGGGCAAAAATCACTGAATAGCTTGTCTTGCTTAGCAACAGAAATTTTGGGCTCAGCCATGGTCATAAGTCAAGGACTACCTCTATCTTTTCCTTTGCTTTTCTCTCACCTCACTCTTGCTATAGTTCAAACCCTTGGAGAAGAGAGACTAGGAAATAGAAAGAAGGAAATATAAGACTAGAAGTTCCAGACCACAACAGGAGAGCCATACCATGGCTTTACCCTTTGCAGGAGTCCACCAATGCCTCTTTCTAATGCTAGTCATGGGACGCAATGATAATGATGATGGTTGCTGTATGCAGACAAGCATTTCCTAAGGCTCAAAGAGTTCAGAGTTTGTATTGCAACTTCTGGCTTTGAAGTTGGAAGAATCACCAGGGGAGCAAGAAAGAAAATTACACCTCCACAATGAAGAACTATTTTTCATGTTTTATTTTCCCTTCAACAATAGGCAATAACCAGCAGCCAGCCTTCTTGTTCGTAAAGGCCAGAGATGGCTGTCACAGTAGTCTTTATTTCGGAATAGCCGTGCTGCTTGGGAATATTGTGCACCACAAGGGTCTCCAGGAAACAAAAAGTCGCATCAATCAAAGGATCATTTCAGATTACTTTAATTGCTATCCAGGGTTGCTATGAGGTTTTGTTTTCCTCGTAAAGTATGTATAGTATGTAACCCACAGCTTCCCACCCAAAGACTGTGTTTAGTCTGAAAAGGCAACTTTGAAAGGAAACAACAAGCAGAGTTTTATCTGTCTACCTCCCAGAGGCAAAATTATTAACAGTGAATTTTTTATATGTATGCACACACACAAAAACACATTTAGGTCCCCCTCACATCCACTCCTAATGATCAGTTTCAATCAGATTCTCTCAGATTATTGCTCATTTATGTCAGGGTTTAGTTTCTTTTTCCTGTCTTTTTTTGAGAAAAATAGATGTTGAGGTTATTTCAAATCCAGGAGATAAAAAGTGCAAATAACTGCTTTTGAAATATTGATAAATAATGTATTATAAACCTCTGGCCCTAGAGTCAATAATAGAAATACCTGTATGGGTGATATTCAAAGTTATTACTTTGTGATAGCTTCCCATTCATGCTTTCATTTAAAGTGAACTATTAAAAATTAAAATAAAATAAAATAAAAGTAGGCAACACAGAAAGCTGCATGGATAGTAAGAAGTTTATCAAGAAGTACATTGTGACCCTCAAAGGGCCCTGCTGGAAATCAAGGATTTAGATAGTAAAAATACTCTGTTCTTCTAAAAAGTGGTCACTAGATCCGCAAGGCCTAGGAAATGTCCCTCACTTTAAATGAAACCAAGATGGATTTAGCTGTTCTATTTCTGTAAGGAAAATGTACATCCATGTTATTGGATTTGCTAACCAAAAAGGAATACGTCTGTATTTTTTAATTATTTCATACTCCATTCTATAAAGGCTAACATCAACTGCCAGAATAATGTACTAAACATTTGTGGTGTGGTAACCTGTAATTATTTCAACACTGTTCATAGTTGCTGGAGATCTGTGTGAGTCCTGCTGAAATTACTAAAGCTTAAGCGAAAAACTGTGTACTGCTTTCAAAACTGAGTATGCCACTCTCTTGCTGATGTACTAAATGAAAATAAATAATTGGTCATCCTTATATTCTCTAAATAATTGAACAATCATATGTTATTTCATTGCTTTTTCACGGGGGAAAAAAATCTGAATCTCCCATCATCCACCCACATCTCAGTTCAGGTTTATCTAAGTACCGGTAGCTTGAATCTTAGCGAAGCTAGAGGATTGCTTTTAATAATAAATTCAGTCAGATTTGAATAGTCTCAGTAGCATAGATTAAAATATATTCCTATCCAATAACAGCTGATTACTAACAACAACAGAGACTTGGTGTGCCACTTCTGTAGTTCAAGTTAAAAAGCAAGTATACACCAGTACATACTTAAACAAATAATCTGTCTATCTAAACAGGATTTGTCAAACAGTTCCGTTTCCTTCAATCAAGCAAAACAAAAAACAAAAAACACTGAGAATTAGTAATTGATGTAAGTTCCTGTTAAAATTAAAGTAGGTGTTTGAAAATATTGTGGTTGGTTCAAATTGCTGATGGATTTCTATATATCTGTTGACTGGAGCATTTCAGACCAATTTTTTCTGAAGCTCTGATTCACCGTTGAATGAAAGCCGCCAAGACAATGTTATGCATGTATCCATCTTTCTAGAATAACCTGGCTATCTGTTTTTAAAAAAATGAAAAATATATGCCTACTATTTAAGTCAGTTTGTCTGTTTACCTATCTACCTACAGTATCTATTTACCTGTTGAATTTATATAGCTGCCCATCTCACGCATGTGGCTCTTGGCAGCGTACACAATTAAAACACAATTAACCACTACAACTGTCAACCATTAAAAGTAAATAAAAACCAGTTAAAAGCTACAGTTAAAAAGTAAAACTTTGCAAATTAGGGAACGGGGGAACCAGGTGGAAAAGGCAGAAACAAAAAAATTTGGAAGAGGACATGAGCAGAGCAGGACAGGGGGAAAAAGCAAGGCACTAAGAACTATCTCTCAGTAATGTTTTTCATCAAGATTAGAATGCCGGTGGGAAAGGAAAAGAAGATGGGGTTATATAGAATGCTAATGGTGGAGAAAATGGCAAAACGCTTCAGCTTCACATTTTGGAAGGAAAAAGAAAGAGAATATTGAAAACAAACCAAACCTTTAACTTTAAATGACTTCATTTTACTTTTTTTACCAGTGGATCTATTTTTAATACCCTCTCAGGCATTTTAAATTTTATTAGCAAAGCAAGCAAACATTATCAGCAGTTATTCCACCAGCGTAATTATTATGACAGAAACCATCTTTCTTCCCCCAGAGGATTTTTCTTTTTTCTGCCTTAAATTCAGATGTCCCTCAAGGATGAAATTTTATTACCTCAAGCTCCCAGCAAACAGCATTTCTAGGTCTTAACACCTCCCATTTGTTATTTTTAGTGTAGAAGTTTTTAAATCGTTAGAGTTTGGCAGATGCAATGATTTATGTAAATTCTTTATCATCTCGTGGGGGATTAATGTACTGTAATTTGATAATGGCCCTCCACTTTAAGAGTCAGGACTACTTCCAGAAGAAAGCAACTTGATTGCAGATGATGGATAGTGTAAACCTCCACCGATTTCCACTATATGACCAAAGATTCATTTATCATTACCATTTTTCTTTGTAGTGCTTTTAATTATAATTGTCATTGATTGTCAGATACAGAATACGAAGGGTTGCTCTTTGGCATGATATTTTATGCACTTTAATTGCATTAAGATTTCTCTTAGTTTCACCAAAATTATTTATCTAGCCTTAATGAAGAGGGTGCTTAATGCATTGAAATTCTGCCAAACTACAAAGAGAGCAAGAAGTGACCTAACGTTAATCTACTTTGAAAGGTTAAATATCAGTTTAATAGGCCATATAAACCAGATAAGGATTTATCTTCGCAAGCTTTTCATTTTAATGATATCTATACATTTCAAGAGTTAGAAAAATCAGGTTTCAGTATAGACCATGCACTGGGATGTTTCTTAACACAACAGCTACTGTTATCTAATAATACAATTTATGAAAGCTTAGTAGTCTGGGGGAGGGGAATGACCTTATAGTAAATTGAATTGTCATCACAGATAATGTTGAATGCACATGAACAGGAATCCTATTTGTTTATAAAAGCCCAACAACCACAATCTGAAGAGAAAAAATAGCAGTCATCTGCTTAATAATGCATTTACAGAATCTGTTTTTAGACCAATAGAAGACAGTTTAAGAATTAAAGCTAACTGATAAATGAGGGGTCAATGTACCTTAAATCTCTTATTAAAATGCTTATACAAAGTATGCATTCAATATGACCAATTCTTTATATAGACATTTCAATTTAGTTGTGGCTGTAGAACACATTAAATAATTTCAAATGTAAAGGTAAGAGAAAAGGGGAATATTTGCAGTTGTTCTGTTTTTTAAAAAAAATACAGTGCCCCTAAATCGCACTGCATTTGTGGATACTTTTCACTAAGTTTTGAAAAGTACTTTTCAAAATACTTTTGCCCTAAATTATTATTCGCAAATATTGTTTTATTTCTGATTGCTAAACTTCTGATGAATGTTGTTTCTAAATAATTATCAACTAAAAATTGTGCTAACCTACTATAATTAGAACCAGCTTAAATGGAGCATGTCATTTAAAGGTATTTTAGAGTTTCATGCTGCTGTTTAAAGCTCTTATAGAAAATATTTCTAGGAAAGGAGGAAGGAGATGAATTAATCTTCCTTTATATGACGGTTTACTTTTCATTGAAATCTTTGGCAAATATGTGTTAAAATGTTGAAAAGACTTTCAATCCAGCACCGTTTATGGATTTTTCTCTACAATGTGAAATTCATAATTCATAGGTGCGGAAATATTTTGATAACATCCATAATATTACCACTTTTCACACCTTCTTGCATTATGAAATAATTATTCCTCTCTAAATCATTGTAGTTTAAAATAAATAGAAAGTTTCTATCCTAGAGTTTAATTTCACATTTTTAAAAGCATGTGGGAAAGAGAAAGATTTTTTTAAAGCTAAATAAAATAAAAACCCAGTGATCCAGAATAGAATCTTTGCCAAAATAAAAATTGCAAATATAAAATAGCAAAGAGACAACAACACATGATTTGGAAACTTAATTTCAGAAAGGAAACGCCACCATACCTGAAACATTTGAAATCCTTTAAAGGCCACAAATTCTGCATGCAGGTTCGCGAATTCCACAAGCGCTCTCCCCAAGTGATTCTTCTTGCAAACAAGAATCACCTGTGAGAAACTTGTCAAATATGAAACATTTCCCCCACCCCCAGGTGTTCGAATGTCTAATTCTATCATCCTTGAAGTACAGACAGTTACTAGTTATCTTCTATAATCTTGTTCTGATTTGCAAAGCATATACCAATATGTTTGCATGATTTTTTTTTTGGTCTAATTTTTAAAAATTATTCTTGGGCTAATGTAATCATTTTAATTACATCAGTGAAAGAAGAAAAAGTTATTGAAATTGACTTTTATTAAAGGTAAGAGAAACCTCCCCCTATCCAGGGCTACCTACTTAATAGCTGGTTTACCATTTGCCCAATTCCATTTTGTAGTTGTAGTATCTCTTCCAGGGGCCAATTTTTGCCTTTAAAAGTAAAGGCTCTTGCTCACCTATTTTGTCCATCCCAGAGCAGATTTCAAACAAAGGAAAACAAAATGAAACTGGCAACATACCTAAATTGACAAAGCTCATGACCATATCTGCATCATTCAGAAAGTTGGTGTCGTGCAGGCTAGCTAAGGTGGGACTTTGTGTAGGCAGTGAACTTGTCCGTGATATGTATATTCTTCGGGAGTATCCATTTGGAGACGCCAAGTAGCCTTTCCGTAGCCCTTTGCCCTCTCCACTTGGGGATGATCCCCTCACCAAATATTCCAACTCTTCGGGATCCTGTTCATTTGCCATTGCATTGTAGAGATCTAGCATGAAGAGGGGTGCTGAGGAAGCTTGTTTTCCAGCTGAAAATGGCCTGGGTCTATGTGGTAAACCCAGGATGGAAAGAATTTCTCTTTGGATCTCTCGCCTCTCGTGGTTCCGCAATCTCCGATAAATAAAACTGGAGTGGACATGG
Source organism: Ahaetulla prasina (assembly GCF_028640845.1). Lineage (NCBI taxonomy): Eukaryota > Metazoa > Chordata > Lepidosauria > Squamata > Colubridae > Ahaetulla > Ahaetulla prasina. The sequence goes on along the minus strand of NC_080539.1, from coordinate 141,518,224 downwards.
TTGTCCCCCATGCCCGCCTTAGCATAATCCATTAAAAGCCAATAATTCCAGAGTAAGCTCAATAGAACTTTGAACAGAGTTTGGTCCATTTTAAAATAAAATAAAACAAAACAAAATGCGCAAATAACTTTGAAATAATGTTGTATTTTCCTTTTTTTGGTCTCGTACGAAGTCTGGTGTTCCCAGGACCAAAGAAGGTTAAAATAAAAAAAAGATGAACGATGAACAATGAATTACCTATGCCTCATGTCAGCGTTGCCATTACCGCACCCCTCATTTTGATCATCTTTTTCCACTTCTTGAATATGATGGGCCGTGGCCGGCTGCCTGCAGTTCTATGAAAGCTGAAATTCAGACGTCCAGTTTTCTACTGCTGTTACTGATTCTCCTTCACTGGTGGAGCAGGTTCCCAGAAGCTGATCATTTGATGCAGGCATTCCTAGTCAAAACCTTGAGATGATCAGACTTGGAGATAGTTTTGAATGAAACAACAGATCATCTTGTCAAACTGCCATAATCAGCAGAGTCCCCTCATGCTCTGATTCCTAATCCCCAACCAGATAACTCTTTTTCCACCTTGCTGTCCTTTCCTAAATGCCAGCTTTCTGTCTTCAACTACAGCTTGGTGATGGTGTAATTTCCCTTTGGTGTTTTTTTTTTCAGCACCCAGCTGAGCCTATTAACATTTGTAATGTCCAGCCCATCTGAAACATGCATCACAGGCTTGAAAACATCTTCCTCTGAATTCACCCAGTGATGTAAAAAAAAAAAAAAAAAAAAGGACCCCTCCCCTTCTCAATATCCATCCAATCTTTTGCAGTTCCTTAAAAGTGATTTTCACCTCTACCAGGCAAAAATAGAGCAGCTCCCTTCAAGAGATCTGAAAGCTAATGTAAGCACAATCCTGCTGGGAGAGAAGAGGCTTCTCATTGTAATTTGAAACTGGCAAAGTGAGGTGGGGGGGGGAGGAATGAATTAACCCTTCTACTGCCACAAAGTTACTCCCCCTCCCCAACCAGCCAGTATAGAGTTCTCTAACAGGATGGGAGTAATGACCTCTCCAAAAAGAACTGTGTCAACAGATCGATCTTAAAATTTAGCATGCAATTCACCTGACTACTTGCCGAGTCGAAAGAACATAGGGCTTGTTTGAATTATACTAGTTTGCAAAACATATTCAGCTCTATTCGTTTTTTAAATGTAATCACTTGCAGCCCAGGTTAAATAATTTAACATTCCACTGAGATCAGCATGTGAGGCCTGGAGGTTTTGGACATGCTCCTGAATTTGGAAGGGTCCCATCTAACTGCAGTGAAGCACTTCAGAGTCGCACAGTTTCGAGCAGAGACCTAAAAAACAGGCTTATCTCTCCAGTTAAAGGAGCATGATCGAGGATACAGTTTTGGAGCCAACTGCCTAAAGTAGATGCAGTTGAAACGGACTGGGTGTTTCTATACTACAAGCGTGAATGCTGCTTTTCACCTATTTATCACCCAAATCTAGACTGAAAGCAGCATTTATTTACAAAATAGTAGAAGTGATGTGATGGATTTTTCACTTATAATACTTTCTTTTCTCTACTTCCTGTTTGCTTTTCTTGATACGTTACAGTTACTAACTATTGGTCTGTTGTGGGGATTGATTGAAAAAAAGCAAACCTGAAGATTTTCCCAATATATTTTGGTTCATTTTTTTTTTCTTTCAAGGCAGTCCTGAGCCACTGCCAGGGCAATTGATCTCAGCCTCCTGAGAGGAATGCAAACCTTTTGAATTGGATAAGCACTTCATTTGATAAAATGAAAAATAGCAGGCCCAACTGACACCACAGTAGGGAGATCACAGAGATCCATTGACATGTCAGCTAAGTGAATAAGATGGTTGTATTGAAAAGAGATGGGGCTTGTTTGTTTTAGTGCTTGTTTATTACATAGTTTGTTAAAAAAAATATTGCTGCACTAATCAAATGGAAATTATGACTCAATATTTCAGTAATCAAGTTATGAATTTTCACTTGTGAATTCAGTTTTTCATTTTACATTTCTCTTTTCACCATACCTTCAACACAAAAGTACATTCTTTGTTTTATCAAATAGGACATACCAAAGGGGCATTAGTGATTGATTAAATGAGGACATTGCTGTATATAGGCAATAGATTCTCAGTGAATTCATTTCTTCTCACTCCAACCATTTAAATGGTATCTTTATACTTGGATTTTATTTATTATTACTTTAAAATGACTCTACTGGCCAATAGACAAGTAAGAGGGGTAATATTAACAGACAAGGAAACAAAACCGGGCCAGAACAAACTAAAAATAACTATAACATAGTTTTTTGGATAAAGGAGTCACATCTGTAGCATACTAAAGAAAGAGCTAAGGTGGTATCATTATTTGAAAACTACAACGGAAACAGATAATATGTGTCATGAACTCACCCACCCAATCCCAGGTGATAATGAGAAACGCAAAGGCCTACTAAGTCATCAAGCTCCTAAGTAGATTCAAGGAAATGTGCCTGGTTTCTAATAGTTGAGATTTACAATTCAAGATACTTATAATAAAAAGCCCCCCACCCCCCTTATTGAGACACTCATACCAACCTTTGAAAATAAGCATAACAAAATTTAACAAAACTCAGAGATTATCTACAGAGATAATTAGAGAGAGCTTGAGAAGGATTCCATGGATGAGAATCCTCAGAGGGAAAACAACTCAAGAAGCTTGGGAAATTTTGAAAAGTGAGATTATAAAAGCGCAGTCTAGCACAATACCAATGAAGAAGAAAAATAATAGATCTCAAAAGAAACCAGCATGGATGCATAAAGAACTATCTGACAAATTGAAAGACAAAAAGGACAGATATAAAAAGTGGAAAGAGGGGCAAATAACTAAGGCAGAATATCAGCAAATAGCCTAAGCCTATAAAGATGAAGTGGGGAAAGCTAAGGCTCACAATGAGCTTGTGACAAAAGTAAAAAATAACAAAAAAGCTTCTTCCAACATGTTAAAAAATAAGAAAAAAGTCAAGGAAACAATTGGTCCATTGCTAGGAGAAAGTGGCAAGGTGACAAGCAACAGGGAGAAAACAGATCTACTTAACTCATTTTTTGCATCTGTCTTTACAAAAAAGGAAAAAACAATCCAACCTATCAAAAACAGCACCACAAAAAACAGATTAGAAACACAAGTTAAAATAGGGAAGAAAATGAACACTTGTCTACCCTAGACGAGTTCAAATCACCAGGACCGGATGAATTACACCCCAAGGTTCTGAAGGAACTGGCAGACGTGATCTCAGAACCACTGAACTATATCTTTCAAAGATCCTGGAGCACAGGGGAGCTGCCAGAGGACTGGAAAAGAGCTGATGTAGTTCCCATCTTCAAAAAAGGGAAAAAAACAGATCCAGGAAACTACAGACCTATCAGCCTGACCTCAATACCGGGGAAGATTCTGGAAAAGATAATCAAGCAACGAATCACCGAACACCTAGAAACAAAGTAATGACCAAAAGCCAACATGGGTTTGTCAAAAACAGATCATGCCAGACTAATCTTATTGCATTCTTTGACAAAGTGACAAAATTAGTAGACCAGAGGAATACTGTCGATATAATTTACTTGGACTTCAGTAAAGCATTTGATAAAGTAGAACTACATCCACATGGAGGGAAGTATGCAGTGGAATACCCCAAGGCTCTGTTTTAGGTCCAGTACTCTTCAACATCTTCATCAATGACTTGGACGAGGGGATAGATGGGGAACTCATCAAATTTGCAGATGACACCAAGCTGGCAGGAATAGCCAACACTCCAGAAGATAGGCTCAAATTACAGAAAGATCTTGACAGACTTGAACATTGGGCGCTATCTAACAAAATGAAATTCAACAGCGAAAATGTAAGGTTCTACATTTTGGCAAAAAAAAAACAAAATGCACAGGTACCATATATGTGGTACCATGCTCAATAGTAGTACCTGCGAGTGGGATCTTGGAGTCCTAGTGGACAACCATTTAGATATGAGCCAGCAGTGTGCAGCTGCTGCTAAAAAAGCCAACACAGTTCTGGGCTGCATAAACAGAGGGATAGAATCAAGATCACGTGAAGTGTTAGTGCCACTTTATAATGCCTTGGTAAGGCCACACTTGGAATACTGCATTCAGTTTTGGTCACCACGATGTAAAAACATGTTGAGACTCTAGAAAGAGTGCAGAGAAGAGCAACAAAGATGATTAGGGGACTGGAGGCTAAAACATATGAAGAACGGTTGCAGGAACTGGGTATGTCTAGTTTAATGAAAAGAAGGACTAGGGGAGACATGATAGCAGTGTTCCAATATCTCAGGGGCTGTCACAGAGAAGTGGGAGTCGGGCTGTTCTCCAAAGCACCTGAAGGTAGAACAAGAAGCAATGGGTGGAAACTGATCAAGAAAAGAAACAACTTAGAACTGAGGAGAAATTTCCTGACAGTTAGAACAATTAATAAGTGGAACGACTTGCCTGCAGAAGTTGTGAATGCTCCAACACTGGAAATTTTTAAGAAAATGTTGGATAACCATCTGTCTGAGATGATGTAGGGTTTCCTGCCTGGGCAGGGGGTTGGACTAGAAGGCCTCCAAGGTCCCTTCCAACTCTGTTGTTGTTACTTGTTTGCTTATGCATTTATACTTTCACCTGTCCAGTAGAGTCACATTAAGGCCAGATCTGGACGGGTGCCAACACATTGATCAAAGCATAAGAATAATCCTGCTGGATTGGACCTAGAACTACATCCATCCCAGAGCCTTTCTTCCAACGATTCCAACAATAAAGAGTTTCTGAGATGTTCATAGATGGGACAAATTCAAAATTTGGTTTAAGGGATTTTCCATTTAGCTACCATGGCCAAGTAAGAGAAGACAAATATAGCAACCCAGAACAAGAAATAGTCTGAAGGGACTAATTCAATTATTTGACATTTAGAAAAAAATCAATTTTCATCCAGTTAGTTTCACTTAACTTAATCTTTGTTGTTTTATTGACTTTGCAGGTACCAGGAGAAAAATTATGGACTACTCCTGAACAATATATCTGGTACATTATTTACACAAACTGTTTGCTATCATCATCCATATTCTCTCATTATAGCCTAATAGAATACTTCTGAAATCTAGTTGGATTCTTCTCAGATCCAATTACATTTCCTTCAAAGAGACCTGAGTATCATATGGCATGGTTAAGGAACCTATGTATTTCCAGATGCTGTTCCATCATTCTGAGTCATTATAATGGCTGGCCCCTGTGGGAATTGGCAACCAACAAATCCAGAGAGCAGTATACATATGGCCTTAAAAGAACACTCCTGTCAATGCTAAGGTTCTAAATTACACCTCTGTAGACTAGATCAGCCCATTAATGAGCAACATTTCAGGTGTGATATAAATTGCTATGAATTATCCAAGAAAATCGTGCTATAAATAATAAAAGATACTTCAATGCAGCAAATAGGGACTCGGGTGCATTAAAACAGCTAAAAAAATCTTCCATTCAGTCCAATTCATTTGGAAACAGGTCTCACTGATTTAAACCAGACTTGCATATTAATAAAATTGTCCTGATTTCAATGCTTATCAAAATTATTCCAGCTGTGTAAGACAGAAAAGAATTAAAGCAGACCCAGACAATTAGATACATCAGTGGCTCAGAAATTTTTATTTTTTGGCATTCTTCAAAGGGTAAAAGGCTTGCTTTCTGCAAATGCTCTGTTGCCGCCTTGTTTTTTGAGAAAGATCACAAAGAAAGGCCATTTTCAGTGAAATGACAACTCTTTAGAGACAAAAACAAGAGCACACCAGGAATAAACATTTCCAGAGTTTTGAGGCAGCACAGAGAAAAGTTGTATTGAGCCAGGGGGATCAACCTTGCTCTATTCAGGCAAAAATTGATGTGAAAGCAGTTTTCTGAGAGAACTGAACTCCTCATAAAGAAAAATATGCAACAAAGGTTACAAATTCATAAAGATGAAGAAATTGAACATACGTTTCTATGAGCTCCAGTCCACTTTATCAGGCTCCTAAGTGAGGCGATGGCTTGCACTTACAGGCACGTGCTGCAATAAACTGGAAACAACCTTTGAGACTTTGGGTTGTTGTAACAGACTCACACAACTGCAATACTCTTCTGAAATCTAAGAATGTGCCTTAGTCTGGTGGGTACCCATAAATCTAAAGAAACAAAGACTTCTCATTCTTTATTCCACTGAAGAATCACAGTGAAAATGTCTGTTTTTCTTGGATAGAAAAGCAAATTCCAAATCAGAATACAGGTGGTCATTGCAGTGGTGAAATCCATATTTTTTTACTACCGGTTCTGTGGGCGTGGCTTGGTGGGCATGGTATGGGCTGGTGGACGTGGCTTGGTGGGTGTGGCAGGGGAAGGATACTGCAAAATCCCCATTTCCTCCCCACTCCTGGGGGAAGAATATTACAAAATCTCCATTCCCACCAGCCAGAGGTGGTATTTGCCGATTCTCCGAATTACTCAAAATTTCTGCTACTAGTTCTCCAAACTGCTCAAAATTTCCACTACCGGTTCTCCAGAACCTGTCAGAATCTGCTGGATTTCACCCCTGGATCCTTGGTGATCAACCATTCTTTCAGTGACCATTCACTGCCCTGGATGAGTGGTCCTTACGACCAGTACTCGAAATTCTGTCTATCACAGTTTCCCTGCAGTCATGTGATCATGATCCAGGTGCTCAGTAAGTAGTCTGGATTTCCAACCATCATATAGCATCCCACAATCACGTGATTGCAATTTGTTGGCTTCCTTGTTAGCTTTACCCCCAAGCAAAGTCCACGGGGAAGCCACCAGGAAGTTGAAAGGTGCAGTCATGTGACATTCTCTCGTAAAAAGCTTCAATCATTCTCTCATGACAGTAACCGGGAGCTGACAGAATTGATGTCGTGGCATGATCACATGATATTTATTTATTTATATTTATTTATTTATTTATTTATTTATTCGATTTTTATACCGCCCTTCTCCCGAAGGACTCAGGGCAGTGTACAGCCAAAAATAAAAACAAACAATACAATATACAATTTAAAATACAAATTAAAAAACTTATTTTATAATTGGCCTAAAAAACTTTAAAATATATAAAACTAAAACCCCATTAAAATTAATAATAGATAATTTAAAATCAATAAAATTTAAGACAGCCCCGCGTGAATGAAAAGATGTGTCTTCAGTTCGCGGCGGAAGGTCCGAAGGTCAGGTATTTGGCGTAAACCCGGGGGAAGCTCGTTCCAGAGTGTGGGAGCCCCCACAGAGAAGGACCTTCCCCTGGGGGCCGCCAGCCGACATTGCTTGGCGGACGGCACCCTAAGAAGTCCCTCTCTGTGAGAGCGTACGGGTCGGTGGGAGGCATGCGGTAACAGCAGGCGGTCCCGTAAGAACCCAGGCCCTAAGCCATGGAGCGCTTTAAAGGTAGTGACCAAAACCTTAAAGTGCACTCGAAAGGCCACAGGTAGCCAGTAGCTCCCTCTATCACCCGCGCACCTGCATTCTGGACTAACTGAAGCCTCCGAGTGCACCTCAAGGGGAGCCCCATGTAGAGAGCATTACAATATTGCACTTTACTACTCCATTTCCTAGCAAGAGTAATTCTGATTACAATTGCCATTGTTAAGTGAGGACTACCTGCGGATGTCATTCATTCAGGTAGATACCAACCTCAGTTTTTTAAAAATAGTTTAATTGAATGGAGTTGGTGGGCTGCATCCAATACAATGGAAGAAAATGTCCCCTTCCTCCTCCTAGATCCTATAACACTTTGAACAGACCCCAAAATGCAATAAGCATTTAGGCTTATATACTGCCCCATGACATTTTACAGCACTCTCTGGGCAGTTTACAATGTTGAAGCATTATTTGTATATTGCCCCCAACAATCTGGGTCCTCATTTTACCAACCTCAGAAGAATGGAGTGTTGAATCAACTTTGACTCCCATCAGGATCAAACTCCAAACTGCAAACTCTGTGGGCAGTTTGCCTGTGTGCCGCCCTGCACACACACACACACACACACACACACCTACACCTGTGGTTTAGTATGTTTATTAATACCTCCCCACAACTCCCTTCACCAAAAACCCTGCAAGAACTGTCACAATTAAGTCCAGCCATGAGCAGACCAATGCTAGTCCACAGAGCAATGGCCAATGAGTCCACGAGGCACTTGAAAGTTTCCAAGCAAAATAAACCCACCAAGCAAAATTAAATCTGCAATACAAGAGGGCTCACAAGGCACAAGTCAAGGTGTCAATCCAAAGCAAAGCAAGAATCACAATGACCAGAAAACAGGTAGGAAATGAACACATTGATCCCACCATCGCTTCCATCTGTCTGCAGTGCTAAATAGCCAGCTTCTGGTGTAGCCCATTAAGATCGACAATCTCAGCTGTCTTAGCCCCTGAGCCACCACGTCTCTAGATAAAACTACTGCAGAGGGGGGGCGGGGGAAATCACCTTCCTTTGTTCACAGAGAACATTGTTTTCCGAGATGTAATAAATCTTGGAGAGAGAAAAAAAGTAACAAGGCTTTTTCTTTTTTATTCCTTATTACATTTCTTTCCACCCTCCCCACCCCGGTCTCTTGCAATTAAGGGCACAATCCATCATATCACTGTGATTTGCAAGTCTGTCTACCTGAAGAGATTTCCGTAATCCGTCTTGGTCTACAATAAGGCTCTGATTAGCACAGGAATCACACAGTGGCAAATGTAAAACATTTGGCTGCAGAAGACCGTTGTAAGTCAGTCTCTTAAATGTCAATAGTTGCTGTAGCCAATAAAGCATTTCACTGAGCTCCCAAGAACAAAACAGTACCTGTGAAACTCATTATTTTGTAGCAGTGCTGTTTCTATTTAGCCATATCAATTTGATCTGTTGCTGTCTTGATTTATGTTTCAAAGAGTCATTCCCTGGTTTTCTGATCAGGTCGAGGCTTTAATGTGGTATGCATGCAGGCAACAGAGAATGAAAACATTGGAGCTGTTCATTGAATTTTGCACAAAACGTCTTAATTATTTAATTGTCTTGTGCAATAAATAGGCATGATCACTGCACAAGGTATTCTCCTGCTTTGAATAATTCAGCATCCATTCGTGCACACAAACCACTGCATCAGCACAACTTATTATCTTGAGTGAGAACTACTATTTATAGCATTTTCATTTCAACTGGGTATTTTTGTCCATGCTAACTGCAGGTGCCATGATTAGGCCCGGATTGGAGCCAAAAACTCAGTGAAATAAACATTTATCCCGCATGGAGATAAATTGAGGATTTTGTCCAACATGAGAAACAACAACTCAAGGATAGAATTAAACTATTAAGAGAGTGGGTAGTCTTCTTTTTGCATGTATGTGTGTTTATGGTTAGCTGTTTGTAGAGTGTGTTGTAAATGTGTTTTGATTGAATACATTCTCATACTTCTGTGCACAGTTTAAAATACAGTAATAAAATCTACGATCTAATGCAGTGTAGAGCTAATCAAAAAAAAGTGCAACCAATTTATAACAGTATATCTTTTACAGTGATTTTACAAGTGGGGGAGTATGAAATTCATAAATGAGAGCAAGTACTTTTTGTTAAATGTGACCTTGATCGGTGCCGCATAAAACCTCTAAAACAGATTTGTTCCAGTCAAGCCAATGAGAACTGGAATACATACAGGATGGCATCTTACAGTGAGGCTAATCTAGGCCCCACTTAACAGGCTATATGTATGTTTCATTTTTCCCTGCACTGTTCAGAGCAACTACTGGTAATTCTTGACTTACAACCATTTGTTTGGTGACTGTCCGAAGTTATGACACTGAAAAAAGTGACTTATGACCGTTTTTCACACTTATGACCTTTGCAGCATTCGCTTGGTCGCTTGATTAAAATTTGGATGCTTGGCAACTGGCATGTATGTCTGACAGTTACACTGTCCTAGGGTCATGTGAACATCTCTTGTGATCTTCTGACACGCAAAATCAATGGGAAGCCAGTTAGTAACATGGCTGTTCACTTAACAACCAAGTTACTAACTTAACTGTGGCAAGAAAGGTCGTAAAACGGGGTTAAATTCATTAAACAAGTGTTCTGCTTAACAATGGAAATTTTGAGCTCAATTGTGGCCATAGGTCGAGGACTACCTGTAGTTGTTCTGTGTCTAGTTGCTGTCATTGAAAGCTGGGGGGCTCTTATTAAATAATTTTGCTACCTTTGCTACTTAAAGTATTTCCTTACACTGAAATTCATCTGTTTTCTTCAAGGTTATGATATACCGAGTCCATACATTTCCTTCATTTCCTTTCTCAAGCTTGCTTTTTAAAAACAATTATATCATAAATTTCTTTTAAAATGACCAATGTAATGTAAACGGGGTCAGATTCTGCTATGACAGTACCAGCAGGCACCAAGGTAATTACAGGCTCTGCAGCAAAGAGAGCCCAGCTTTTGAATTATAATTTGGAAACCTGGATTCTGTTTGTCGTAACTGACTATTATGCTTTTCGTAAAAAGAAAAACTTGCCTTGGGAAACCATTCTGGCTTGGACAGCTAATTAAAGTGCTTTGTCAGCAAATTATCAGCTCTCTTTTGCCTGAAATTTTCCTTAGTGGAATGTTGCATTACTGTATTTTCCCCAGGACAGCTTGGAAAGGCAATACATTGAATCAGTAATCCAAGTTTGCGGCATCGTTCAGAGATGCTCTTTTTTGGTAGCAACCTTCACACAGAAAACTTTATATTACACCAAACACAATAGTGAATTTCCACCCAGAGTCAAGGCAGCTGTTTCAAGATATTTTTAAACCCATGCTGTGTTTCTCTAGAGGTGGGGATATTAAATTATCTTCCTCTTGTCCCTCAGATCTCTAAAAGGTTGGAGGACCACCCAGGGCAGATATGGGAGTTGTGTGTGTATATGTGAGTTTCTCTTTCTTTGTGAGTGTGATTGTGGAGGTTCAGAGGGAAGAGCAAAATGAAATTGTGCTATACAAACAGGAGTCCGGTCTTATAATCTTGAATGTAACACATAATTTAACAAGTTTGCTTGTATAATAGAAGTTGCAATAAAAATTAACCCCCCAATGGCAAAATCCATGAATCATTACACTAAAATTCACATCCTCTTATAAAATTGTCAGTCAAATTTTGGAGCTAAAAAAGAAAGATTTGTCTGATAGAATACAAGTTATATTTCTTTTATGATATTAAAGCCCTTCCATCGCCTTCCCTCTTTGGCTAGGAGTAAATGCATACCCTTCCATAATAATTTGAATTAATATATGTGGTTTTAAACACACACATGCGCACTAAAGTTCTATCTTACATTCAAAGTGAATGAAAATATCTGAAAAAATATTAAGTTTGGATGAACATTTTTAATCATTAATAACAATGTATGAGAAGCTGGCACCTTTTGGTTTTACATATTATTACTGTGGATTGATTGTAGTCTACATTTCTTGTAATGACTAATTCAAAATTGGCACTTCTTTCCAAGGCCATTACTTAACCCAAAGAATGTATTAAAGTTGCAGTGGTTATTCAAAACAAAACTAAACAAAAAGATTCCCACAAAATAATTTATGGGATATCTTACTGGAGACGGATTAAGTTATTTAATGTGAAGAAGGTTCATACATCTAAATCTCTTCCAGAAAAAGTTTTGTTAATATGATCAAAAGGGATCAAATATGTCAGTTATACATTTATTGGCAGCCTTCTATTCCAAATAGTTCTTCGAAGTTGAAGACACTAAATTTATTACACCTTTGGAAGTAAAAAAATGTAGTACCCCGTCGTACTACATCACCCACGACACACAGGTCAGTTTAAAGCAAAAATTGTTCAGTTCTTTTCAAACAGATCCTGTTCACATTTTCTAATTTGCCAGTGTGGCTCACATCAAATCTAAAATGTTTCATTTTCCAAAGTTTTGTAGAGATAATTAAAGCTGCAACATTTTTTAAAAATCCATTCAATTGTGTTCAATATTCAGTTTTCTTGGCAAAGTTTTGCAGAAGTGGTTTGCCATTACCTCATTCCAAAAGCTGAGAAAAAGTGACTGGCCCAAGATCACCCAGCTGACTGTTTGCCTAAAATGGGGCTAGAGCTCATGGTTTCCCAGTTTCTACCCTGATTCCATAACCACTACACCAACCTGACTCTCCGTAACAACTATATGAACTAATTTAAAAATCTGTGGCACATAAAATTCAATTCAGATCTTGGTGACCTACTTCATCATATCTCTGCAACTATATTAATAGGTTGCATTAAAAGTAAACAAGCAAACTTCTTTAATTTTTCGGTCTCCAGCAATGGTCCAGATGTTTGGTGTCTGACCCATTTACCCTGGGTCATTTATCCAAGAAAAAGTATTTCAGCACATTTCTTTTTTAAAACTTGGAACTATTGTATATTAGCCTGGAGTAGCTATAATCTGCTAAGTGTATGGCAGTGACAAAAATATGGTTGTTGCCTTGTACTGTATGAAGTCTTCTTATCCTAATGAAACTAATAGTAATGAAATGTCTTAGTTGTCTGCTGAAAACTTAGCTTTGCTACTATATACTTAGCAGAGAACCAAAGATCTAATAAAGGAGAATATATGTAGCTCAGGGTTGAAAAAGTCCTTGGTGCTCTTTGAGCTTGGTTGTTTTCTGGTAGACATTTCAATACTCGAACTAGGCATCATCATCAGTGCTGATGATGTTACCTGGTTTGGGTATTGAAGTATCTGCAAGAAAACAACCATATTCAGAAAGCAGCAAGGATCCCTCAACCAACGATCTGCTAAAGGTGAAGAAATCCTATATTCCCTCACCTGGAAGAACATCATATGGATAATAGTGGTACTTCTTTGTAAATATTTTAAAGATTTGCACCATTGGCTACACATTGAAGAATTATAAGAAATAGCAGTGCTTGCGTTGGGAATGGAAAATATTAATGTTGTTGAACAATTAATAACGCTGCCCATCAAACAAAAAAACCAGATAGAGTTTTTTCCAATCTAAGCCTGAACTCAGCAGCTATTGCTTCCAAGAGAACATGTTCCAAATCAGCCTGCAAAAATATCCATCCAATCTTCGTCTCAGATGCTTTCCATGAGAGAAAATTGGTTTTTATGTGAGATTTTGCATGTGGAAGTGACTCACTCATTCAGTTCCCGATAGATGATGCAACCTAAGTGAAAGAACACAACTGAGGGGAGGGTCTGAGTTGGAGAAAGGGAAGATTGGAACAGCAGAAGAGGCAAATGCATGGGGACACAAATGCAGAGTCAGAAGAAGAGGGTGGAGTTCCTCCATGGAGATTTTTGGAAAGCCAAGACTGCAATGAGGCAGCTGGTTTGGAGGCTGGCAATGAAAACAGAGTCTCCCTCAGCAAGGAAGGATTATCTAATGACCGCTTATTGCAAGCCCTCACAAAACTTTTTCTCAACCACAGAGCCGTTTTGGGGGGAAAATTGGGTAGAGTACAATGTGCATTTGTTGAGTAATATGCACACTGTTTCGGTAACTATATTGTAAGATGAATGGGGAATCTTGACTCTGCCATGAATTCACTAGGTGACCTTAGATGGGCCACTCTCTTTGAGCCCCAATTTCTATTCCTTCTTCCATTTGCAATTTTGTGATCTGTCCAAAAGCTACTTTTTGATTGCAATTAGATAAATCTCTGATCCGAATCACCACTAAATAAAATGAGAAATTTGGATTCTTCAGTATTCGCTGGCTGTCATATAATGATCATCTGCATTTTTATAAATCTGATATGTCTACTATTAGAATAGGGATGAATGACAGTGCCTTACTGAACCATAAGTTCCAACACACCTATTAGCTAGGCAGTCTGGGACTGAAGAAGCTGTAATTCAACAATGTCCTGAGGTCAAAAATTCCAAATCCTTGAAAACATTAACATAAGTGAAAATCTTTGAATTCTTGAAAATGCAACCAATATCTTTAGCATTTTTTTAATAAGTCATTACCTTTCCAATACATTCTCCTACAATTCTGCAGAATTATCTATTGCTTCCCTGGTTAATCACATATAATGGATTTCTGAGCACTCTAACAGAAAAAGGGATTATTTCAACATAGCCCCATTCATGCTCTGGTTATCACTGAAGAAGTGGCAATTAATATTATGTACTTTTGAAGAACTTTATATGGAATTCAATGGGACTTCTTTGTAAGTACTTTTAAAATTGTACCATTGGTTACACATTGAACTCTGAAATTGCCCTGATAGTAGAGGTTTGCTACAAAGGCATAAATTCCACAAAAATGAGAACTTTAACTTATTGACAAGGGGGGGGGAATGAAGAATTATCCCTTTTTTCATATTCAAAAGCATGATAATCATTTTTGGAAGAACTAGGGGAACCAGATTAAGGGCCATATTCAGCCCTGGGCTGCTGGCTGTGCATGTCTATTATATATTGTACTGTGCAGCAGTCCTATAATTTTAGGCTCAATCATTCAACCAAGCCATCTACAGGTAGTCCTCGATTTACAAAGTTTGCTTAGTGATCACTTAGAAATCATTCAAAGTTACAACAACATTGAAAAAGTGATTTATGACCATTTTTCACACTTATGAGTTCTGCAGCATCCCCATGGTTATGTGATTTACATTCAGATGCTTGATATCCGACTCACATTTATGACGATTGCAATGTCCCTGGGTCACATGATCCCCTTTTGCAACCTTCTGACAAGCAAAGTCAAAGCGGAAGCTGGATTCACTTAACAACCATGTTACTAACTTAACAACTGCAGTGATTCACTTAACAAATGTGGGGAGAAAAGTGGTAAAATGGGGCAAAACTCACTTAAATTTCTCACTTAGCAACATAAATTTTGGGCTCAATTTGTGGTCATAAATTGAGGACTACCTGTATTTCATAGAGAAACCTATGACAAAATTGTAGGGCTTTGGCATGGATCTGTGCATAATTCTTGAACAGAGAATGTGTACTATTAGCTTTTGCAATATTTGTATCATAATTAGAAAGAGGGGGGGACCAAAATGCTATAAAAGAAAAAAAAAGTGCAATGCAAAATGTATTAAATAGAGGTGAAGAAGTCAACAGCTATGACAGTTCAATAAAACAGTAAACCAAAGAAAACATTGTAGGGAGGAAGAACATAGCTTTGCTGAAAAGAAAAATCTGTTTTTCAGGTCTGTTTTCTTGGCCCAAAGGAGAAAGAAAATAGGTAAGTCATAAAAATATTTCTGTGAACTATTTATGGAAATAATGGCTACTGTTTCTGCCGATTCCCAGTAGCAGAAGACAGGGAAAATTTAGGAGATTTATGGTCAACTAGATGGTTCATAAAACTAATTGCTAGGACTGTATTGTCAACGTCTTGTGTGAATCCCACTCAGATATTTTTTTTCTTACAAAAATAGTCTGTCCCCCTTGGTTTGAAAATATCCCAAGGAAAGAGAAAATGAAGCTCCCGGATGATTGATCGTTGAAGCACATTCCGAAATCTTTACAGCGGGGATGATATGCTCATGAGCTACCAATGCCTTTACTGTTGCAGAGTCTAGAAATTGTGTGCTTTCCCCCAATGGAAAGGCTTGTCGCATTGAAATAATCCCAGCAAATCCCAGAACTCCAGAATGACCCACTCAATAACTTCACTGCTTTGTCCCTTGGAACTGTTAGTGTCTAACGAAAATGAAAGATTTCTAGCCCCTTTGCTCAAGTGTCAATCAGAGCACCAAAAAAAAAATAAGTCAAAAGCCATGTGTGCAAATATTCAGTCACAAAATTCTCCCAATTCATACTCGTGTTTTCAATGCATGGCAATTAAAGCCGGAATTCACGCAGGAGATAGTTCAAACAACCATATACCAATAGCAGTAGCTGTCATTCTGGATCCAAGGCAATTTTATCCATTCTGCAAATTCACTGCAACAGCCCACACAGTATCCAACAGCAGGAGAATATGCAGCAATCCCCATAAGCATCTGAAATAATTTTGCTAGACAATACTTGGCTAGTTCTCTAGTGTTACAGACCTACAGTTTCCAGCATTACTGCCACTAAGGCTTTAAGCTATGCTTGGTTGGATTTGGCATCTCTCTTCTGCTGCTAGAACTCCAGCTGGCTGCTTTGTAATGTTATTACCCAGAGCTCCTCAAAAAAGGAAGAGAAACCTCAACAGCAATGTATATGGAGTATTGAAGAATAGCTACAACAAAACCTAGGATCTTTCATTCCAAACGTAAGCGCGCAAGAGAGGGGAGAGCCTATCTATCCTGCTTGGAATTTTGGAAATAAATCTATCTCCACATACAGAATGGTTAATCTGCAGAGATTATGGGCAGGGGTGGGATTCAAATAATTTAACAACCGGTTCTCTGCCCTAATGACCAGCTGGGTAGGCGTGGCTCAGTGGTCATGTGACTGTGTGGGTGTGGTCAACTCAGTGTCACTCACGTTGATGGGCCCTTCACCTTACTGTTACAATGTAATAAGGGTTAATCAGAGAGGCAGTTTCTGTAGGGCAATAAAGATTAGGCTAGAAACAACACCAGAATGCTTCCTTCCTGCCTTCCTTACAGGATTAGCCCTGTAAAGTGGAAAAAAACAAAATGATCTCTTCCAACAACCGGTTCTCCGGACTGCTTAGAAAGTTAACAACCGGTTCTCCCAAATAGGTGCGAACCGGCTGAATCCCACCACTGATTATGGGTCTCCATGACTTTAGCTAGATCCAGTAGTAGTCCATTTGTTCATAGCTATGGCCATTAAGAAAAAGAAAAAAGAAAGAAAGAAAATCACATATCATCTGAATCTAAATCAGGATTCACTTGAGCCAGGCTGAATATCAGATTGCCCTTCTGTATATGAAAAGATTTCTGGAAAGACTCCATACTTGTCACGAGACACCAGCTGAATTTGAAAGGCAAATTCAGAAGAAACGCTTCCAGGAAGGAGATTTAGATACATCCCCAAATCAACTTTGTTTAGTCCCCAAATAAAGATACAGGAAACCTGCATGATTGCCATTGTTTTGAGAGCTGCTGCCACGACAGCTTAGACAGATCTATTTAGACAGATCGGATTTAAAACACAACAGATGGCTACAATTACATGCTTGGAACCTTTTTGTGTCTAGAATGCTGAGGAAAGCACAATAAAATAAACATATTTTTTCCCAATGAATTTGTCTACAGTTTTAATGTCTGTTAAATCCAAGAAATTTATGAATGAAGTATAAAATACCATTTATGGAAAGAGACTGCAGGTAACTAGCAATTTATTGATTCGTAAAGTTTGAAGTGGATGTTAAAGTTTAGTGACTTGGTTTTATTTTTATTTACTTACTAAATTTACATACGTTCTGCCCATCTCATCTAGAGATGACAAGCTAGATCTCTCTTTTACATCCATAATTCACAACACGTTAAAATGCTAAGAAATCATTTCTAAAATAATTATTCACAGTCTTTGCTCTGGAAATTGCTGGTGATCCTATAGGGTAGGGCCTAGTTTAGGGAGCCCCCCAAAATACAGCCAGTCTTGAGAGATAGATAAATAACACAAGCTTTTGGCATTCTAGCTTTTGGTTGTATTGCCAATACAAATATATTAAAAGTCCACAAAATCACCAAAAATCAAAAGATTCTCTGCTGTGGATATTAATACTGGGACAATGTCTGTAGGAACGTAAGATTTCACTAGAGTACACTTTGGGCAAAAATTGGCTTGCCTCTAATTTTTTAAAAAAGGTCCAGGAAATTTAAAAGCTGGCCATCAATTTTTAGTAACCTCCTAAATGTATTGTTCTCCTGCATTTTCTCCTTGTTGTTTAATTAACTCAAAAATTTGTTTCGACTGTTTGAAGAGTTAAAAACAGATTAGGATTCCTGAAAATAATTTAACTTCTACTGGCATGAATGAAGAAAAATAACTTCTGCAAGAGACTGTTTCTCATAACGGTGGTAATGGTGTTCCCATGACTTAGCATTGCAGTCAGCATCCATTTTGGACAAAATCTGAAAAACACACCCAGACTGCCTACTTTGGAGGAGCAGACTCTTTCCAAAAGGACTTGGATCTTTTTCAAAAGGGTCTAAAGGGAAGTAAACTGTTCCCAAAACAGTAGGCTGCTTCAGATTTGCTTGGCTGCTAATTGTTGGTTGTGGTTTTTTTTAAATTGCAAGCCTACACTTGTCACATTTTTCCCAAGGAGACGCAATACAAAAATTCATTTTGTGATAGATATCACTACCTTCCAATGAGTCCTTTTCTAGGACTCGCCAATCAGTGTTTCCCAGAGTAATTTTAGAATAACGTATCAAAAACATTTCAGTATTTTCCACTGTTTTGCTAGACCTCTTTTTTACATCCATAATTCACGAACAATTTGAGTTTGGATGAAGATTTTTCTCTTGTTTTACTTGTGTTATATAAACATATTCATCCCATTCCAGAGGGCTGCTCTCTCAAAATGCTTTCATAAAATACATATCTTAGCCTGTAGTGAATTGTTTTTCCTATTTTTTTAAATTTATCTTTAACAATTATGTAAGTCGCTGTCTCTCAACTTATTATCCAACCTACGCTTGGATAATTGGTACAAGGAATCCAACGATTCCTTGTACCAAAAACTTGTCCATCAACTTGCTAAAAACTTTATTAACATAAACTTTTATAACCCACTGATGATCTCTACCTTCTTTCAAGAATGATTCTGGTTGTCCTTGTTTATAGGGCGTAAGGGACATTAAAGGCAGGGATTGGTGGATTCCCCTTGTTTCATTTTCACCGCATCTCACTAATGTTATAATCCAGTAATCACTCTCATTAAGTGTGATGGTGCTGCCAGGGAAGAGGCAAGTTTTGACAGATGGCTAAACCAACGAGTTTAGCTATGTATTTAATTTTTTACTCTGTACTCTCTATCAGCTGCCAACTGATAGTCAAGCTCCATGTGGACTAGAATTGGAGTCTCCAAACTTGTCCATTTTAAGACTTGTGGATTTCAAATCCTGCAATTGCTCAGTCAGCCATGCTAGTTGGGAATTTTTTTGAGTTGAAATCAGTGGTGAAATCCAATTTTTTTTTTACTACCGGTTCTGTGGGCATGGCTTGGTGGGTATGGCAGGGGTAGGATACTGCAAAATCCCCATTCCCTCCCCACTCCTGGGGGAAGGATATTGCAAACTCTCCATTCCCACCTCACTCTGGGGCCAGCCAGAGGTGGTATTTGCCGGTTCTCCGAACTAATCAAAATTTCCGCTACCGGTTCTCCGAACTGTTCAAAATTTCCGCTACCGGTTCTCCAGAACCTGTCAGAACCTGCTGGATTTCTCCCTTGGTTGAAACCACAAGCAGTAAGGTGGCCAGGTTTGGAGACCCCTGGACTAGAATATGGAGTTAAGCAAGAGCAGTAGCAAATTTGTATACAAATTTCACTGAGTTCTTTCTACTTGCTTTGTTTTATTATCTTGTATTGCAGAAGCAGAAACAACAATACAAGAAGCAGAATGAAAACCAGAACAATTTATTTCCATTTGTAAACATGTTTCCTTGTTCCATTATAAAAAAAAGGTACACTGAAGCTTTGGAATCCATAAAGCAAAGTCCTACAATTCTTATCTTGAATCTAAACTGTAGGAGATAACACATTCAGACACTAGACTGAAGCATATCTGGAGCACAGAATTGGATCCCAAAATTGCCTTGTATTTTCACTCTAGGGAAGGCTAAAGAAAGACTGGTTTCTGTAATTTTTTTTTGGTAGGGGGGTTAATAAATCATAATGAGAGGGATGGGGTGGCTCAGTGGCTAAGATGCTGAGTTTGTTGATCAAAAGTTTGGCAGTTCAACGGTTCGAATCCCTAGTGCCGCATAATGGAGTGTGCTCCCATTACTTGTCCCAGCTTCTGCCAACCTAGCAGTTTTGAAAGCATGTAAAAATGCAAGTAGAAAAAATAGGGACCACCTTTGGTGGGAAGGTAACAGCGTTCCGTGTGCCTTTGGCATTTAGTCATGCTGGCCACATGACCATGGAGACATCTTCGGACAGCACTGGCTCTTCAGCTTTGAAATGGAGATGAGCACTGCCCCCTAGAGTCGGGAACAACTAGCACATATATGCGAGGGGAACCTTTACCTTTACCTTAAATCTTAATGAATTTACCTTTGCTTGCTCAAGCACTTCAGGAAAAGAGATTAGTTTTTTTAAATTTAGCCAACTAACTTGTGTGCTATTCCTGGAAACCACTTTAAGTTTTTCAGTTCCTCTAATTAAGTCTAAATATCTCGGGATACTATCACCTGAGATTATTAAATCTACTAACTTGGCAGATATGATGGTGTCTCGACAGACACCATTCATTTTAGTTTTTATATTATCTCCAGTGGTTGATTACTTATGAGGGAGAAGAACTTGGGGGATTAAATAAAGTTCTGAATTTATTCCCAGCCTTATCAGAAGTCATTAACGAACGAGAGATACAGTTTCGGTTTCCTTTGTTCTCCTCTTAAGTTAAACCAGGAAGCATGCCCTTGATTTATTGGATCAGCTTTTAAGAAAACACCTCAGTTTGTTGAGCTACTTCTCTTCCAACCTCCCCTCTCAGGAGAGGGTTGCATTTTTTGCTAGTATCCAGAAGAAAATCACAAGGTGCAACCACTCCTCCATCACTAGCCCCACCTGTTACTATGTATTGTCAATGGCAATGATGAGGAAGAAAATGCTACTAGGATTGCTAAATATGTTGTAGAATTGTTAAATACTAGAATGTTACAGGCAATCAAAATCAGATCTAAAGTACTATTGATAAAGGGTTAGGGAAGGGATTTTTCTCTGTTCTTATATTTCTAGTCATGCGTTTTTATTCTAGGCTACATAAAGTTTGTATTAGCTTGTTGGTTTTATATACCAACTATACGTAAACAATTAAACGGGACCATTACTAGTCATAGTGTGCCTAATATACAAATAATTTTTGTTTATTTGAAAGAGTGGCAATTGCTTGCCTCATACTGATACTATTGCAATACTTCACTATGCAGTTTTACTTTAACCCAGTTAAGATAGAAAAAAATATGTTGCTCCTAGACAACAGCATTTCTGTCCTTTCTAGCTTTAATATTTTTAGTTGTTTGAACTGATCAAAAATAAAACAAGGAAGTTGGTGTGCAGCAAAACAAAGTGGCAACCCGTAGGATCATCTTTATTTCAAATAATGCCTCTCAGTTCCATAGGAAATGCAAATGGTGCTTTGCTTGGCAGTGTGTGCCAAACAAATATGCTGGGTTGTTGAATGAGCTGGGTAGACAATAGTGAATAAATAGGCAGCTCACTAATTTGGGGAGGGGGAGAGAATTGATAGATGATGGACAGACAGACAGACAGACAGATTATATACTTAATGGTAGTCTTTTGTAACCACAGCTATAAATATCTTCAAATTTCTAATGTCAAACCAATTTCCAAAGGTAGCCAATATAAAATAAGACACTGTCATGAATTTTCTATTAATATCTCATGCGTAGGCATTTTATACTTAAGCATGATCATCTGATTCGTACATGAAATTTGATAGGAATATAAATTATATCAATCTGAGAATATTCTGGTTTACTTATTGTTTCTTTCAGGTTTTTTAAATAATTAAAACAAAATAATCAAGACTGAATAAATAATGTTCTTTTTTAAAATAATTCTTCTTGTGGCAATAATGTTTGGGAGAAGAATATTTAAAAAAAGAAGTCAAGATTATGGTTTTGATAGTTCAATCCAAGCTTCACTATATATGTATTCAGTGTTGTTGTTTTTAATTGCGAAGTCATGTCCAACCCATCGCGACCCTATGGACAACGTTCCTCCAGGCCTTCCTGTCCTCTACCATCCTCTGGAGTCCATTTAAGCTCATGCCTACTGCTTCAGTGACTCCATTCACCCACCTCATTCTCTGTCGTCCTGTTCTTCTTTTGCCCTCAATCGTTCCCAGCATTAGGCTCTTCTCCAGTGAGTCCTTCCTTCTCATTAGGTGGCCAAAGTATTTCAGTTTCATCTTCAGGATCTGGCCTTCTAAAGAGCAGTCAGAGTTGATCTCCTCTAGGACTAACCGATTTGATCACCTTGCAGTCCAAGGGACTCGCAGGAGTCTTCTCCAGCACCATAGTTCAAAAGCCACAATTCTTTGGTGCTCAGCCAACTTTCTTATGGTCCAACTTTCACAGCCATACATTGCAACTGGGAAAACCATGGCCCTGACTATACACACTTTTGTTGGCAGGGTGATGTCTCTGTTTTATAGTATGCTGCCTAGATTTTCCATGTATTCAGTGTGAATACATGTCTAAAAGGGGATAAGCTTCACTTGATAGAGGTATCATGGAACTGTGTCCGGGCTTCAATCACTGCAAGTAGACAACAAAATCAAGACAATGTACTTTTCCCAAAGGTCTTTTGTGCTCTTTTTAAACAATTCCCTAAATAAATCAGCACTGAGGAATGAAATTTCAGTTCAGAAGCTCGGGCAAGTAGTGACATGAAGTGTAAGAATCTGGACACACATTAGCAATTCAGCTTCTCTGATTTTCTCTCAGTATGGTTTTGGATTTGCATCAAGCAAAATTGGCCCATCATCTTGAGTCTGTTAGTATCATTGCTAAGGAGAGGGGAAATTATCTCTCCATGCGTGTAACATGGTGTTTCAGTCCATTTTGGCATTTTGCCTCTTTGACATGGTAGAAGTAGAATGGACTGAATTTTATTTTTCCCACCAGCCATCAATTTGTGCAGTTCCACTTTGGAAGTTTTACACATCCTTCTGGGTTTTTAATTATTTACTTGGGAAAAAATCTATTTTTTCCTTTCATACATAAGTACAAGATCATTTTTTCGTTGGCAATTTGGTATTCAGCTTGGTTTTTTTCCAGAAGTGACACCTACAGACTGAAGTGCTTGGAGGATTGGATTAAACCAGAGAAATGAATGGAGGGGGGCTGCTCGGTTTCCTTTTTTCTCTTTTCCTTTGGGGATGGAAGAACTTGGTTGCCAAAATGTATTTAAATTCAGTAATGTTAATTATTTTTTTAAAAATCAAAATCAGAAAAATCCAGTAGAAGTAGCATAAAAATGTCACATAATAAAACATTTAAGCTGTTATCAGTAATACATGCGTGATAGATTAATCTTCTCATTATTCCCATCACCCATCTCCTTCCACTTATGACTATAACTTTGTTGATTGTATCCTTACGATTTATATTGATATTGTTTCCTGATTGCTTATTTGTACACTATGACTATCATTAAGTGTTGTACCTTATGATTCTTGATGAACGTATCTTTTCTTTTATGTACACTGAGAGCATATGCGCCAAGACAAATTCCTTGTGTGTCTAATCACACTTGGCCAATAAAAAATTCTATTCTATCTATTCTAATGTTGGGTTTGCCGGCACTGAAAATAGCAATAACTCAAGATACCATAGTACATCTGTACTATACAAGATGAAATGATAAGACTATTGTATTAAATATACAGTAATTAAAAGTGTATTGTTTAGATGCTTAATGTACATGATTAGAATTGATTAAAAACTGCTTACTATGCGTTAGAATACATTTTAGGTCTTCTCAAAAACCAATTCCACTGAGTTCAACTGGATTTACTTCCAGTTAAGTTTATGTGAGTGACTGGATTTTTTTTTTTAAAAAAAAAAACCCCATAAATAAAGCTCTAATTCTAGTCCTAAGCATTTTCTGCCATCTAGTGATAGTTTTGGTGCTCTCTGAGTTTGGTTGTTTGCTTGCAGACATTTGCTTGCAAAGAACCAAGTTCAGAGAGCACCAGGAATATCAGTTCAGCTGTAGCTGCATTGTATATCCTCTTGAGCTATTCTTGATGGTTTTTTGTTGATTTAACCATCCTTTTCTTTGTCTTAATCGTTTGTGTTGTTTTAAAGATTCAGTTATTTACTTTGAAAGCAGAAACAAAATACATACCACCTATTATTCTACCAGCTACCAATAGTTAAGTATCATAATGGCTACTATGGCTTTTTAATTCATGGTAGTAGTGGGGAGGGAACCAATATGCTTAAGATACAAGAGTCAGTGGTGACGTACATATCAAAGGCTATACAAAGAATTATTCACAATGAATAAATATCATTACTAAAAGATTGAAAGCACTTTTTATACCTTCACATTGGTGTGAAAACTGATGGGACTGATCTGATTTTTCCCTCAGTAATATGGATTCTCATGTTGTTTCAATTCCTCCAGGTCTATACAACTTTACTTGTACAATGTCCCTTGTATGCATTCTGTTGAGCCCACATGAGTTGACATATACCTTGTCAACACGTAAACAGTGGGTGGTGTCTTATCCTTGCCTTGATGATAGAGAAGAAAATTTGGAAATATTAGTGGCCCTATTGACATCAGTTTAAGAGGTTGCCCATTTGTTGGGCACATAATCAAAGTTAGAGTCAGCATGAATTCTGAATATCACTGAATATAGCTTGGAACTCACCATAAATACTGGATTTTAACTTGTGTAGCCCACAGTCAATATTATTATAACTGGAAATCATGGAGATTGAAGTCAGACTCATCTAGATGGAGGAGGATTCGATGAGACTGTGTAATAGAGAGAGAGCTTGAGTTATATAGAGAGAGCTTGAGAAGGATTCAATGGATGAGAATCCTTAGGGGGAAAACAACTCAAGAAGCTTGGGAAATTTTGAAAAGTGAGATTATAAAAGCGTAGTCTAACACAATACCAATGAAGAAGAAAAATAATAAATCTCAAAAGAAACCAGCATGGATGCATAAAGAACTATCTGACAAATTGAAAGACAAAAAGGACAAATATAAAAAGTGGAAAGGGGGGCAAATAACTAAGGCAGAATATCAGCAAATAGCCCGAGCCTGTAAAGATGAAGTGAGGAAAGCTAAGGCTCACAATGAACAAAGGCTAGCGACAAAAGTAAAAAATAACAAAAAAAGCTTCTTCCAACATGTTAAAAACAAGAAAAAAGTCAAGGAAACAATTGGCCCATTGCTGGGAGAAAGTGGCAAGAAGATGACAAGCAACAGGGAGAAAGCAGATCTACTTAACTCATTTTTTGCATCTGTCTTTACACAAAAGGAAAAAACAATCCAACCTATCAAAACAGCACTACAAAAACAGATTAGAAACACAAGTTAAAATAGGGAAGAAAATGGTAAGTGAACACCTGTCTACCCTAGACGAGTTCAAATCACCAGGACCGGATGGATTACACCCCAAGGTTCTGAAGGAACTGGCAGACGTGATCTCAGAACCACTGAACTATATCTTTCAAAGATCCTGGAGCACAGGAGCTGCCAGAGGACTGGAAAAGAGCTGATGTAGTTCCCATCTTCAAAAAGGAAAAAACAGATCCAGGAAACTACAGACCTATCAGTCTGACCTCAATACCGGGAAGATTCTGGAAAAGATAATCAAGCAACGAATCACGAACACCTAGAAGCAAACAAAGTAATAACCAAAAGCCAACATGGGTTTGTCAAAACAGATCATGCCAGACTAATCTTATCGCATTCTTTGACAAAATGACAAAATTAGTAGACCAGAGGAATGCTGTCGATATAATTTACTTGGACTTCAGTAAAGCATTTGATAAAGTAGACCATAACCTACTACTAGATAAAGTAGAAAAATGTGGGTTAGACAGCACCACCACCAGATGGATTCGTAACTGGCTGACCAACCGCACTCAACGTGTAGTCCTCAACGGAACTACATCCACATGGAGGAAGTATGCAGTGGAGTACCCCAAGGCTCTGTTTTAGGCCCAGTACTCTTCAACATCTTCATCAATGACTTGGACGAGGGGATAGATGGGGAACTCATCAAATTTGCAGATGACACCAAGCTGGCAGGAATAGCCAACACTCCAGAAGATAGGCTCAAGTTACAGAAAGATCTTGACAGACTTGAACATTGGGCGCTATGTAACAAAATGAAATTCAACAGTGAAAAAAGTAAGGTTCTACATTTAGGCAAAAAAACCAAAATGCACAGGTACCGTATATGTGGTACCTTGCTCAATAGTAGTACCTGTGAGAGGGATCTTGGAGTCCTAGTGGATAACCATTTAGATATGAGCCAGCAGTGTGCAGCAGCTGCTAAAAAAGCCAACACAGTTCTGGGCTGCATAAACAGAGGGATAGAATCAAGATCACGTGAAGTGTTAGTGCCACTTTATAATGCCTTGGTAAGGCCACACTTGGAATATTGCATCCAGTTTTGGTCGCCACGATGTAAAAAAGATGTTGAGACTCTAGAAAGAGTGCAGAGAAGAGCAACAAAGATGATTAGGGGACTGGAGGCTAAAACATATGAAGAACGGTTGCAGGAACTGGGTATGTCTAGTTTAATAAAAGAAGGACTAGGGAGACATGATAGCTGTGTTCCAATATCTCAGGGGTTGCCACAAAGAAGAGGGAGTCGGGCTGTTCTCCAAAGCACCTGAGGGTAGAACAAGAAGCAATGGGTGGAAACTGATCAAAGAAAGAAGCAACTTAGAACTAAGGAGAAATTTCCTGACAGTTAGAACAATTAATAAGTGGAACGACTTGCCTGCAGAAGTTGTGAATGCTCCAACACTGGAAATTTTTAAGAAAATGTTGGATAACCATCTGACTGAGATGGTGTAGGGTTTCCTGCCTGGGCAGGGGGTTGGACTAGAAGGCCTCCAAGGTCCCTTCCAACTCTGTTGTTATATTATATTATATTATATTATATTATATTATATTATATTATATTATATTATATTATATTATATTATATTATATTATATTATATTATATTATATTATATTATATTATATTATATTATATTATATTATATATTAAGAACTATGAAAGTAAATTTTCAATCTGAAACTAAATAAAATAGGATTTTGAAGGTAATGGGCTCATGTAAAGTCTGTTTAAGTTTTTTTTTTATTAAAGCAGCCAATTGCAAAGAGTAGACCATTCATTCTCCAAAGACATTTCCTTGATCCTACCTTGTCTATTGACCATATGCTGAACTCTATATAGGCAGAAATAAAGACCAGAAAAGCTCTTGAAATGAATGTTGATAAAGGTCCATCTTGCCACTGCTGTATGAATCATAACTATTTTTCTTCTCGAGATGTCAAATTTCAAACAATTAGTTGAAATAAATGGCAGGTGAATAGTCTGCTGGCCAATTCAGGAGATATCTGGTTACTATCTTACTTTGAAAACAGGCAGCTGAAATTGAAATGGCTACCAGTTAAGGAAACGCAGATCAAAAGTAATAGGCCCATTTCACTGCAGACATTAATTTTCTGCTTATCCTAACATGAAGAACCTGTGCATGTATTTTCCCCTGCTTTAGCTATTTCCTTAGAAACCCTTTTGAAAAACATAGAAATTTCAGTGATGTCATTCTTGGTTGCACTAATTTACCAGATGCAGCTTTTTACAACATAAATGTCTTCAATGTAAGCATTTTCTTCTGGGATGGTCCAAGAATGCTGGCAGTTTAATCTTACACATCTGTAGGGCAGCAAAGTTCAAAAGATTCAGCAGTTTATTTTATACTCTTATGCACCCAGGGGTGTACAAAAGAGTTAATGTCTTAACTCATGTGTTAATCTCTTAGCACATGAACTAGGACACTAATTCTGATTTGGACGAGCTACACACAGCAACAAGTTTCATTCCCTAGATATCTGAGTCATAAAGGTAGTTCTTAACTTACAACCATTTTTTTAGTGATCATTTGAAGTTACAATAGTACTGAAAAAAGTGACTTATGACCATTTTTCACACAACCATTGCAGCATCCCCATAGTCACATAATCAAAATTCAGACGCTTGGCAACTGGTATGTATTTATGACAGTTCCAGGGTCCTGGGGTCATGTGATCACCTTTTGTAACTTTCTGACATGGGAAGTAAATGGAGAAGCCAGATTCACTTAAAAACCATGTTATTAACTTAATAACTACAGTGATTCACTTAACAATTAGGGAAAAATAGGTAAAATGGGACAAAACTCACATAGCAATTCCCCTGCTCAGATTTAGATTCAGATAGATTTAGAGGCAGAAAAACAGGAATAGGAGCTGTTTATATTTACACCACATCTACTTGTGAGCTGTTCATGGAAAAACTGAAAACATATCCTGGTGCATGGGCTATTCCAAAGGGTATGGATCAGAATCCGTGGCCTTCCAACCTGTGCTAAATCCAGGTGGTTTTTGTAATGTGTGCTTTATTTAACAAGCCAATATAGTCTACTTCACTCAGCAAGCAATCCAGAGTTTGGATTTATAACCTGCTTATTAATATCAGAATATCTGGGAAACTCTACTGGTAAGTTTTGCTTTCTTCTGGGCAATGTGATATACAGTGAAATCTTGTTTTAATAATAATGATTTATTAAATGTATAGTCCGCCCAACTCCCAACATCTCTGGGCGATTTACAATTGTTAAACCATTTATTTTAAAAAAACAAACAAAGAACAGAGAATCATACAACAAATACGAAAACAATGCCAGACAAAGGAAACAATGAAAAGAAAATAAATCCAGGGGGAACAAAAAGGAGAAAAAGGCATCAGTCATTTTCTACAAAGGGCTGGTCTTTAAGGCCCTTAGGGATGGGAACCATTTTGAATTTTGGGCAAAATCTCACCCCAGAAAGGAAGTGGTGCTACAAAGATGATGTATTTCCAGGGCTAATAGATGACATTGTTTAATTATTAGCCTGGAGCTTAATGTACTCATCAGAGCAGCAGGAGGTCTCCATTATTGCCCATAATCTGATAAATCAAAGTCTATGTAATGGAAGTGACACAAATTCTGACATTTGTTCAGTGATATCATAATACAAATGACATCATTACCCAAAGGACATACATTGCAATGGAATGTGGTCTATTGCTAGCAAAATCAACATTTCCCTGTCCCTACAATCCTTGTTTATATCAGCAGCTACTAAAATTTAAAAAAGGATGTTAGATGAAATGGCTGTAAACTAGATGGAGGATTCATTGTGAAAATGTCTTATTCTGTGGAATTGCATTTTTATTTTTATTTTATTTTTTGGGGAAATGGGAAGATTTATAACATTGGTCTAAACAATAAATTAAATGCTGGAAAAGAGGTTAGTTTAAAAAAAAACCAAAAAACCCCAATATTCTGGTGATTAATTATAGCTTTATATTAATGTATCCAAAAAGCATTTTACAATTTATAAACTAGGGGGCAATGTTTTCCTTAGGATATTTAGCAGAAATAAATAAATAAATAAATAAGAAATAAATTTTCATAGGCAAGTAATTCAGGCTTGGAATCCAAAATTTGCAGCTATTTCAATTCAGATTTATAAAGACCACGCCCACTGCCCTATACAGACAATACAGTCGACTTGCAATCATTCATTGACCATTCAAAGTCACAAGAGCATTGAAAAAAAGGGATTATGACTAGTTTTCACACTTACAACCATTGCAGCATCCCCATGGCCATATGATCAAAATTCAGGCGCTTAGCAACTGAGATGCATTTATGACAGTTGCCCTGTCCTGGGATCATGTGATCTCCATTTGTAACCTTCCCAGCCAGTTCCCAACAAGCAAAGTCAATGGGGGAAGCCAGATTCACTTAATGACCACATGATTCACTTAGCAGTGATTTGCTTAACAACAGTAGTAAAATGGAGCAAAACTCAGTTAACAACTGCCTTGCTTACCAGCAGATATTCTGGGTTTAATTCAGGGGTGAAATCCAGCAGGTTCTGACAGGTTCTGACAGGTTCTGGAGAACCGGTAGCAGAAATTTTGAGTAGTTTGGAGAACCGACAAATGCCACCTCTGGTTGGGCCCAGAGTGTGGTGGGAATGGAGATTTTGCAATATCCTTCCCCCAGGAGTGGGGAAGGAATGGGGATTTTGCAATATCCTTCCCCTGCCACGCCCACCAAGCCACGCCCACAGAACCGGTAGTAAAAAAAGTATGGATTTCACCACTGGTTTAATTATGGTCATAAGCTAAGGACTACCTGCATAGCCATGTTTCTCAACCTTAGCATCTTTAAGATGTGTGGACTTCAACTTGCAGAATTCCTCAACCAGCCATGTTGGCTGACAAATTCTAGGAGTTAAAATCCATACATCTTAAAGTTCCCAAGGTTGGAAAAAAAATGTTTATAAAGTCTGGTATATACAGCATTTTTACCTTTGTTGACCCCTCACCCTCAATTGACAACATTCTAGGATTCAAAAGTCAGTCACAGGAAAGTTCTCTTGTTCTCTTAAGACTGCCACTACCTGTATTTGCAAACACTGCCCATGTTGTGATATTTCATTGCAAAGCAGAGCCAGCTATTTTAGATACAGCAACAAATTATTGCTTTCTGCTGAAAGAAATAGGCTGCCCTTCTGGCAAAGGAAATGTCTGTTTACCAATTCCTGTTGCAGTGGTAGGCCGCTATGATCTGAACATTTGATGGCTGCAATGCCTGCATTATAGCTCACAGGGATTTGGAAGACAATAGAGGTTTGTTGCCATGGCAAGTTTGTTTATCCATTTATTTATTCCTCAGATTTATATAGCTACCCATCTCAGAGAATGTGACTTTGGAAGCATACAATACAAAAGTCTGGAAGCTACTGAAGGTTTTTAATGCATTTATGTATGTGTGTTTGCGTCTCTGTGTGTGTGTGTGTGTGTGTTTGTCTATGGGTATAAAATCAGTCTCCTCTTGTACAAATTTCATTAGGCTGTTTTGTGCTATAATTGACAGATGTTCATTTAAATTAAATTAAATTAAATCAGTTAAATATCTGTGCCAAAATATATAGCGCACAAGAGAGGAAGAATAATAGCATTTTTAATTAAGGTGGGTAAGAAATGTTTTAATAAGATGGGTAAGACAGTAAGCAGAACCTAAGAGGGTAGGACAAAGAAGTAATTTATTGGTCAATAGAAAAATCAGCATTGGTTGACTAGATATGTTCATCTATACTAAGTTATTGGGTCAAAAGAAGAGACCTGATTGGCTGATGGTTTTAGATTCAAAATAATTAAGATGTACCCAGGTTTATAGTGTCTTTATATCAAATACATCTATAGTAGTCAATATACCTGGATCAATCTCCAGTGGGTTGAGGTTGGGAGGTAGAGAAGCTGGTCATCCCGAACACCTCCCTATCTGCATAGTTGGCTGCTCTCTGCAAGCATAGTTCTATATGTGTGTATGTATGTATGTATATATGTATGTATGTATGTATGTATGTATGTATGTATGTATGTATATGGAACTACATTTGCAGAGACCAGCCAACTAGTGTGTGTGTGTGTAATAGTAGTAGTAATAGTAGTGGTGCCATTATAATATAGATTATCTGAAATATTTAATCAACTCCGACATGATCTGTGTTTAACACACAGAATCATCTATTGTAATATCCTTCCTGTAAAAGACTACTTCAGCTTCAATCGCAACAATACAAGAGCAAACAATAGATTCAAACTTAATGTCAACCGCTTCAAACTTGATTGCAGAAAATATGACTTTTGTAACAGAGTTGTTAATGCTTGGAACTCACTACCTGACTCTATAGTCTCTACTCAAAACCCCAAAATCTTCAACCAAAAACTGTCTACTATTGACCTTACCCCATTCCTAAGAGGACTATAAGGGGCATGCATAAGAGCACAAAAATGCCTACCGTTCCTGTCCTATTGTTCCCTTCATTATAGTATTATATGCATACTTTTACTTATACTTTTACTTATATATACTTTTTCTCTCATGATGGGTTATTGTTTATGTTGATGATTGTATATACTGTTGTGACAAAATAAAATAAAAAAAACCTTTAGGATTGTCTTAAGGAAAGGAACTGGTGAAGAGGGTAAAATGGATAATTGCAAAAGTGTCTATTTCTTAATTTAAAATATTCTTTTATTTCAGATAACAATTGGATCAATCTTTATTATGGTCATATACCAGCACTAAAATACCAATCAAGATTTCTCAATGAATGAAAAATTATGAACCAAACTTTAAAACCATGTAGGAATAGACACAACATTGGGCAATCACTGACATTCCTGATGGGGCTGGTCTTCCTTCCACCAACGGCTGATGGTAAAAGTTCCTGGAAATTATAGTCCAGTTAGATCTGGACCCCCAGAATGCCTTTCCCCAATACTGAAGAAGGAATCCAATGCCTAGTTCTTCAGATTATGCCATTCTGAGGTGTATTCTGGCTTTATAGTCACAAAACTGTTATTTTATATATAGAGATCATTATTTGAAATACTGGCTGCTTTTAAAGACAATATGTCAATTACAGAAAGCATTTTCAGCCATGCCATAAACAAAGGAAAACTTCATCAAAGTGTGGCTAATTCTAATGGCAATAGAGGGCAATGTTTGACAATAAGCATAAGGAAGACAACATCAATAAAAGAACAATTTTCTTTTCTAAAAAAGAGGAAGCACTGGCCTTACAAAACCATACAGTTTAAGTGCAAATTAACTGCATGTATTTTCTATCTGATTGTTTATCTACTGTTTACAATTACCTCAAGGATTATTTTATTTAAACATAAGGCTTTGGTGAAAATGTTACTTAATTTTCAGATCAGCTGAAAATTTAATTGTGGAATTTACTTTTACTTTAAATCTGGGGCAACACATGTTCTTTGTTACTGAATTAAGACCCAAAGCTCTCATCCAGGCAAACTGGGGAAGAAACAGGACTTGTTAGCACAATTGTCTGGAACATCTTCTCTGAAAACCCATTGAAAGAAATACAAGGTTGTGTAACAAGATACTTCTGGCTGCAATCCACCTGGAAAGTCTCTGCTCTTTGAAATTAATTGGAGGCAGTCAGGCACCAGTTCAATTAATTTTGTTGTTGTTGTTTCTAGGAAAATGCCTGATAGTTTTTGCCAATTTTTGCTCTTTGTTCCTTTCCATTCGGGGGGATATAACAAATTGTGGTTCAAGACAGGGACAGACAACATGGTGCCTTCCAGACATTAATATGGACTACAACTCCCACAATGATTTCCTATTGATGATGCTGGCAGGGCTGCTGGTAATGTAGATGCCAGCCATTTGGAGAGAACTGGGTGGTCTACATTTGTATTACCTGAACGAGAAGAAGCCTTTTGCAAACACCTGTTTCCTTCTTCTTAATGTTCTTTCTTCCTTCTGTTTAATGGTTAATCAGCTCTTAGTTTTCCCTCACACCTAAACACACTTTCCAACATTTTCTTCAAATCAGGATTGCAACACAGTTTAATCCTCCTTGATAATCTTGATCTTAAAAGTACAGTAGTACCTTAGTACTTGATGGCTTTGAAACTTGTCAAATTTGCATTCTGACATGAATTTTTTTTTCTCAATGCTCGTTTGTTTGGTACTCGATGCACAAGCTAGAATTTGTCGTTGTCGATTGCCTCATGACAGTATTTCCTATGGGAAAAAAATGTTTGGTACTCATCATTTTTGGTACTTGTCGCACCTCCCAAAAACAAGTAACAACAAATACTGAGGTACCACTGTACAAACAAACTATAACTTTCCAGTTCCCATATCACAGCTAACTAAGGTTTCATCAACCCAGAACTTAATTCAATAACTTAGGCCAAATGCAGAAAAAAGAACAAAAGAAAAGAAAGGAATGCACAGGAACAAAACTAGTTCCTGATATTATTTTTTTCCTCTTTGATTGAGAAATGTTATGCCTGAACCTTGTCATTTGGACTGGAAAAAAGAAATCCATCTGTTTATTTATAAATGGAGAGAGAGATAATAAAGTGATGGCAAGTAAGCAACTTTGATGGCAGGTAAACATTTGGTAATAGGAAAGAGCAAAGTAGGTGCAAATAAGTAAGGTGCAAAGAGATTTGTTATCTTTTTCTAATGAACTCCAGCAAGCTGAGATACATTATGGTTGCTATTAATCATCCGCATTAGCAGTACCCTCAGATATAACATCTTGTAGGGCATTCTTTCAAGAGATTACATTATTAATTTTGATCCAGGGAGAAACAGAAACAAGGGAAGGCAGGGATAAACGGGGGGGGGGGAGATACAGCTATTTCAGTTGTACATTTCTGTGGCAGCTGGAGCCCTACCAAACATTATTCTCTTAGGTGAGTTTTGAGGATGGTTTTGAATGCTGTAAACAGTAAGTTGGCAGACACATGCAAATTTATCTGGAGATAAAGAAATTACCATATTTTTCAGATTATAAAACGCACTCCCCCCCCCAAAAAAAAAGTGGGTGGAAAAGTCTGTGAGTCTTATACAGTGAATATTGTGGCAGTGGGAGAGGAAAAGGTGCAGCACCTATCAGCTGTTATAGAATGGGCCGCCACGGCAGCGGTGAACGGGTCGCACCAAATAGGTCGCAGAGGTGAATGGGCCACAGCAGCAAAGGGGAACAAATGGTGGCCCGTGGTGAACGGGCCAGAGCAAAAGGGACAGATGAATACCAGATGGATGCTGGGAGGCAGAGGCAGATTTTTTTCCCCTTGTTTCCTCCCCAAAAGCTAGGTATGTCTTATCGTCTGGAGCATCTTATAGTCCAAAAAATATGGTATACTCTTTTTTTTTTAGATATACATCAACATTAATGCATGAACAATGTGGCATCTGGATGTCATTCATTTTGATACAAATAATGATAATGATATTAATAATATTTGTTATGTTAATCAAGCTTTTGCAATCTTAGTATTGATACACTTATTTGTATTAAGATATAATCCTTCAATATTTAGTTGTTCAATGTTTCAGTATGCCATTCTAATGCCAATCACAATATTAGTCGAACATATATAGTAATACCATCTTTTAACCTCTGGTCTTCCCATCTAGTTATTATTTTTATTCTATTATATAAAAATGTAATAGCCCCCCCCCCCCATTTCTTGTTCCTTTCTATTCATCTCTTGCCCATTTTAATGCTTCAATTCTTATTCGTTTTTTGGCTTGCCTCCCATATTCCTCTCTTGGATCTTTATCTCTATCTAGTCTAAATATTTCTTCCATCTCTACCATCTTATGCTGCCAGTCCTCCAATGTATCTACCCAAGCCCCTACCTCCCTTTCGAAGGTATCTTCCTACTTATCTGATTTCATTTTTAAATCTCTTAAAATAATTTTTTCCTTGATTTATTTCATCGGTCATTATTATCTTTATTGTTCTCTCCTTCTTCTCTTCTTGCTTTATTTGCTGATTTATCTGTTCCATCTTTTCCTCTGTTCTCTCTGTTGTCTTCTCCTTTCCCTGGACATTTTGACCTTTAGATTTATAAAAATCTAAATAATAATAAATAAATAAATTTGTCTCTTGTGAAACGTTTTCTATTTTCCCATCTACCATGTATTATCTCCCTGTGGTTTGTTGTCATAGTATCATTAATATTCTGGAACATCAACACCATTTCTTATAAAAGTCCACTCATTTCCCTCTGAAGGAGCATCTCATCTTATTTTAATAAGTCCCACTCTTGCTCAATAGTCCAAAAACCATATATTCAGTCCTATTTATACTCTTAACTTATACTCTTTTGAAAGAGCAGGAAATCACTGTCCTACTAAGAGTGTTGGAGAGAACATCATCATCAACAGGGATATTTCAGGAGAACAATGAAGACGAAAGCAAGCATCTATTTTGTATTGTATATTCCACCTTTCCCAAAGTAGATCTTCTGCTATTACATCTGTAACATACATCATGTACATTATCTCACCATGCAATCTATGTCACAGAGAAAATCTATGTGGTCTCTAAGAACTGACAATGATCTGATGAAACATAATCAATTATTACATCTTTCCCATTCTATTGCTAAAGAAAATTGTTTTGTGTAGCCATATCTGAATCCTAATGATTCAGTTGCCAGGTTGAGCCTTGAGGTTACAAAATTGCCAGCTGGTACATTACAACTTTCTTTAAATTAACCTTTGATGCGAGAAAGCTAACCAAATCTTTAACAGCTATTTGCCTGCAACAATAGTGCAGTTGTGCTTGGCAACATTAATCACTGCCAAGAAGCCTATTTGCATACAGGGAGCATCTGCAAAATATACTTCATTAGAATTGTGAGAATACTGTAAAGATTAAATTGGTTTGGAATGTTGTTTTCTCATCAGTCACACACAGTAAATAAAAGTGTTAAGTCATCCTAAATATTAGAGAATAGCAGATACAGTCCTAATTTTTTTTAAAGTACTTGAAACAAGTAATTAAACCTTGCAAATATGAGGTATTCCCTTTTATTGCATCGAAATGCAGTACTTAATTAAACCATTTTATCCATCTCTTCCATGATACTCTATTTACTTATTTTCCATTGTGGCACTCTTCTTCCGTTTTTATTCATTACTCATCCATTCATGGATATTAAACATCTATTATTTTCTGTAGATGCGCTCTAGAAAGCAGGAGATACCAGAAATATACTTTTTAAAGATATGTACATATTATTATACTGTTGTCCATTTCCTAAAATAACAGAATTGTGGATCCTTAAAATATACCTCCTGGAAAAATAGGAATATAGAGTTTAATTATTTAAATTAGCATCGTGTCTTCTCCACAGTACAGATTTATCTAGGCAAACATTCCAATTCCTTTCTACCTAAAATTCTGAAGTGAATCTCAAATTTTAGACATAAATAGTACATTTTGATGTCCCTTCCCTGAAATTATGGAACCCTTCACATATTAGTGTGATCTTCCAGGAGGTACCCAAATGATGCCTGTCATGAAAAGATATTTCTGTACCAGATACAGTGATTAGAAATGGTTAATTGCAAGAAAACAGCTCAATGTTTTCCTCAATACTGGTAGTCCATAAGAAATGACAGGCCATTTAATGACACTCAAAACAATGACCGACACCCAAAAAGTAAATACGAACCCATTTCAAAGTTATGACCGTTATGACACTCCAACTGTCATTTGGAGGCAATGCTGCAACGCCATCCCCTGCCTGTCTAAACCCCCCCACCCCCAATTTCTGTGCTGCTCTTAGGTCTACTCCCTCCTGGTCTGCCTCCTGGGAGTAGCCAGCATTTTCAGCACCCCAACAATTCCTTCCTAAAATGGTGGTAGCTTGCAGACCTTTCTAACCCTAATCAGCTATCCTCCCATCAGTTGTTCATGGGGACCCTGCAAAGCTCTCCTGCCTATCTAGGCTTTCAGAAAAGAGCCCTTGCACAAAAGGCAGCTTCGGGAACAAGCTTCCCCAAACCTTTCCCTTCCTTCCCTCAGAAAGCCACATTTCTTCGATTTAAAAAAAAAAAAAAAGCTGAGGGGGAGAGACTTGTTGGTCTTTCCTCCCCCGACCCAATTAGGTGCTAAAATTAAAATGACGCAGTGGCTCAGTGGCTAAGACACTGAGCTTGTTGATCGAAAAGTCGGCAGTTCAGCAGTTCAAATCCCTAGTGTCGCGTAATGGGGTGAGCTCCCATTACTTGTCCCAGCTTCTGCCAACCTACCAGTTAGAAATCACAGTAAAAATGCAAGTAGAAAAATAGGAACCACATTTGGTGGGAAGGTAACAGCGTTCCGTGCGCCTTTGGTGTTTAGTCATGCCAGCTACATGACCATGGAGACTTCTTCGGACAACACTGGCTCTTTGGCCTTGAAACAGAGATGAGCACCACCCCCTAGAGTCAGGAACGACTAGCACATATGTGCGAGGAGATCTTTACCTTTATGGCCTCCAACCAATACCCCTTTTAAAAACCTTACCTTGACTCCAGGCTGAAGAGCAGAGGAACAAAGCAAGCAAGAAGATAAAGTCTTTCTGCATTTTTTCCCCTGAAGCTAAAAATATAAATTCCTAAAAGTTGTGCCAGAAAATGGAGGACGCTGGGTCTGTACAACCTTTAGCTATCCGCCTGACTGCCTATAGAAGGCAATCTAGAGTCCAGCCTTTAAGTCCTAACTGGACTCCATTGGCAGTCAGACACCGTTAGGGTTATAACTTTGAGGAGTACTTGGAAAATAAAAATGAATGTTCACTTCTGTCTCCAAAAGTTATGTTATCTTTTCCTTTGTAGGTGTTGAGCAGTTTTACACTCTAAACTATATCCTTTTGGATGCAACATTGAGATGCTGTTTATAGTGCTTAGAGAGCTAGATGAAGATAGCATAGCAATAAATATTCTTGAAGTCCATGCATTCATATCATGTGCTTTCAAATGAAAAATGGTTCTGAAGCCAGAATTCAAATTTTTAAAACTCTTTGAGTTTTCAAGATTTTGTGTTTTTACATGTTACACCAAAACCTCAGGAGCAAGGCTCTTGTGGCTCGATTACCACTTCTTTCTCCACAGCAAAGAAGTCTAACACTAAGCATTCTTGTGCTTTCCAGTTTTATTGAGAACTTGATAGGGAATCACCATATATCATTATTCAAGCATGGAGCTTAACATTTCCTAAGAGTCAAGTCTGTTAATTACCTTTAATTTGCCACCTTATTTTCTTAGGTGACTTTTGTAGCAACAATACCATCTAATTAACAGGTCTTATCTAATTGATGCCCAACCAACATTTACCTTGATATAAAGCCTAAGATTACAATAATGGCTTATTAGCAAAGAGGTTTCCATTTTTACTTTCTTTGTTTATAGCAGAAACTGTCATGTTTTAACATTAAGCAGAAAAGCCAGTTTCCAAAAGCAAAGCCCACAGCAACAAGATGCCTTTTATTAGCCAAGACATATGGTGCTTCTATCAGTACACAGGTTATCCTTCAAGATCAGCTGCATCCAGAAGTTGCTTCGCTTTGTTTCAGCTGCTAGTCTTTTATTTTCAGTTTCATCCTTAGTGCAAATAATTTGGCAACCTATGAGATGATTCCTGGAATTTAATATTCCTGGAACAAATATATATTAAAGCATCTTTTTATCAATATGTTTGAACAATTAGGAAGGAAAGAAACCACAGAGAAAGTTAATATGTCAAAATGAAATTGAAGAGGGATGAACCCATCCAAGAGAGGTTTGCAGACTATTCCACAGAGGCAATTTACCATGAAATTTGGAGGCCTATGGTCTGACTGAACTCCATGCGGTTGCACATCATGAACTTAAACTTGTCCAAAGTCTTCTTTCTGCCTGGCATATACCAATAATCTATTCAGTTAACAAGGTTCAGACCCTTGGCACTGAAGGAATTCCTGGTCAGGATTTGACGAGCCTCGATTGTCACTCGTATAAGGTGGTTTACACTGGGAATATGCAAGTAGACTCAGAGGCTCCAAATGCCCACACATATGCAAAGCATGAATCAATTGGGTTACATACCCTTATGTAGAGTCACAAAGCTAATGGAGAAAAAGAATCTCCCTTCTACCAGAAAGTACACAGTTAAGCAATGGTCTTTGGAAGCATGGTTTTAGTACAGTTTTAACAAAATAAAAAAGAATTCTTCCCATCAACACACATTATAGAGGTTTATCACATATATGCTTCTAGTGTTCCAAAAAATTAAAGGACAATAGGGGAACAATTTAAATACTTTAAAGTATTCTTCAATTCTCCTAAAATCATTCTATTAACTAAATTAGGTTGTAGCTGGGTTCAAATCTGTTTTTCACTGTGCCACAACTTTCCCCAATAGTAGAATAATAATTTTAGTAGACTAGTTCTCTTGTTCCTTTTGAGATAAGTCATTGGTATCACTAAAAATCGCTGAATTGGATTAATGTATCTTGGACCATGTTACCTCAGTCATTTAACTTTATTCATGTATGGCTTTGAATTAGGTAGTCCTCAACTTAGGCCCACAATTGAACCTAAAATTTGCATTGCTAAAAAATACATTTCAGGGAGTTTTGCCCCATTTTGTGACTTTTGCCGCAGTTGTTAAATGAATTGCTGCAGTTGTGAAGTTACTGACACAGTTGTTAAGTGAATCTGGCTTCCCCATTGACGTTGCTTGTCAGGAAATTTCTAAAGGTGATCACATGACCCCAGGACACAACTATGGTAACTATCATAAATACATGCCAGTTGCCAAGCATCCAAATTTTGATCACATAACCACTGCAATGTTTGTATATGTGAAAAATGGTTATAAGTCATTTTTTTCGGTGCCATTGTAACTTTGAACGGTCACTAAAGAATAGTTTTAAGTCAAGAACTACCTGTAGCATATTAAACATATGCTACAGGTCCATCCATAACCTTCTGCTATAAATGGATGCTTCACCATAATGTGTTGCCAATCAAGCACAAAAAATCTGGAGTCCAGGCAGTTCAACTGAATATACAGTAGAACCTCTAGTCACGACCATAATTCATTCCATAACTTTGGTTGCAAACCGATTTGGTCATGACCCAAACCTAATTTCGGAAATTTGGTGCTTACAAAAAAAAATGGTGTGGAAGGGGAAATAGGCCACGGGGGGAAAAATGTGAATTGTATGGTTGGAACCTGATATGGTCGTGGTCAGAAGCTTTCATGACCAGAGGTTCTACTGTAAAGGTTATTGCATGTTAAGTTCTCTACAAGAATCTCAACTACTAATGGTCTTGTAGGCTGAAGGGACTCAAGACTGATGATCTGCTTGACTCCTCCCTCAGGCTCAGCCTGGTCGTCTCCTACATACCGTAACTACATGAAGAAGCAAAGAACAAAAACTTACTATCTCAACTCATTGTTGTTCTTATGAACCTTGCTTTGGCTAGAATGATGAGGTGATATCAGGTTCTACCTAAGCACCAGAAGGCGCAGCCCAGCCTATAAGAATATAGGCCTATTTATTAGACTATTTCATGAGGTGTGCTGATAGCATTTTCACTACATCATCATTCTAAGCTTTATGTCTTTTATCTGCTTGAACTCGAAACCATTTTGTGAATTGGTCTGATGAATAGGATAGAAACACAATATTGTATATATTAATTCTATTTACATAATGACTATAAAATCATTACTACAAGTAAATAGAATATCCTGTGTGATAATGGTTAACAAATTTTAATGTAATATAATTATAAATATAAATATTTCTTAACCATTCAGAAGCTATTATATTTAATTGCAGTAATACATTTTTTGGAATGCACTACTCAAAGCTCCCAAGTTTGTGCCCCCTTTTTTCTTTGTTTTCACAAGAATGATTACAACAATTAACTAAAATATTTGCAATTTTATATTTTTTAAAAGTTCAATTATAGTTAACATGATTTTTTTGGCCCCCAATTAATATAAAAATTTTTTAACAGACTGGGCAAAAATATATTCCAAAACCTCATTTATTAAGCATAATTATGCATAAAAATTATGTTTACAAAGGAATATTTATGTATGTTGTCTAACCAGCTGTGGATTTTATTCACATTTAGTCAGAATTTGGAGACCTCTTTGTTAGCCAAAGTTATATAATTCAGAGTTTACTGATTTTTTAGTATCCCTTATCTATGGTTAGCCTCTCCTAAAGTGTCTAGAAGACTCAAGAATCAGAATCAGAATAGAGCTGGAAGGGAACTTGGAGGTATTCTACTCCCACACCATGCTCAAGCAGGAGATCCTATACCATTTCAGACAAGTGGTTGTCCAGTCTGTTCTTAAAAACCTCCAGTGATGAAGCACCCACAACTGAAGGCAAGCTGTTCCACTGGTTAATTGTTCTCACTATTAGGAAGTTTCTCCTTAATTCCAGGTAGCTTCTCTCCTTGATTAGTTTCCATCCATTGTTTCTTGTCCTACCTTATTTCCTTCACAGGACACGTTCCCAAGACACTTGGAACCTTCTGTATTCTGAATATTCTGTATTCTGCAATACAGAATCAAGCATAAAATTCAGCCATATCCTCCACCTTACTCTTTAAAATCCTGAAGATAATATATTTAAGCAATACGTTTATCTCTTCTCCTCCCCCCCACCCCCGCCCCTTTGCATTTTTGCAGTAGATAAATCTTTTCTACCCAAAGCCTTAAGTAGTCTAGGTGCTGAAGCCACTTCACATTTTAGGCCTAAAAGTCAAGGAGCCGAAATCTTGTCTACTTGCATTAGGCACATCAAAGGATAGCAAGAGATATACCTTCTCCCTTTTTTTTAAAGTTATCTAGACAAATGCATGTCCAGTTATGAATTCCAGCTGTAATCGGATATGGTTTCTATGTCCAAGAAGAAAACCTGATTTGTAAATCCTATGTGCACAAAAGAGAAATTGCTTTGCTTGCTGCTTCCTGGTCTCATTTTCTTTTAAAAGTGCCTTGTTCATAAGCACCCGCAGGAGCAGAAAGAGATAGCAAGTGACATAATCTACGGGGCAATATTACAACACAAATGTCTTTCCATTATGTATTTCTATATAATATCACAATGTAGGTGTGAGGAGAACATACTGTATGTCGCAACATCACAATGGTTGGGGAAACAAGCCAGCTTGGTCTAGTGGTTAAGGCATCAGACTAGAAACTAGGAGACCATGACGTTCAAGTTCTGCCTTAGGCGTTAAAACCAGCTGGGTGACCTTGGGACAGTCACTCTCTCTCAGCCCAACCAGAGGTAGGTTTCAGCAGGTTCTGACCAGTTCTGGAGAACTGGTAATGGAAATTTTGAGTAGTTCAGAGAACCGGTAGTAAAAATTCTGACTGGCCCCACCCCCATCTATTCTCTGCCTCCCGAGTCCCAGCTGATTGGGAAGAAATGGGGGTTTTGCAGTATCCTTCCCCTGAGACGCCCACCAAGCCACGCCCACCAAGCCATGCCACTCCCAACAAGCCACACCCACAGAACTGGTAGTAAAAAAATTTGAAACCCACCACTGAGTCCAACCCACCTCACAGGGTTCTTTGTGGGGAAATAAGAAGAAGGAGTATTAGATATGTTTGCTTCCTTGAGTTGTTTATAAAAAAAATAGTAAAGGTAGAATATAAAATAAACAAATGAAGTAATCTCTCCCAAGGAAAAATTAAGCACTCCAGCAAGGGTTAAGCTGATTTTATTTTAACAAAGATCATATTTCTCCACAAGGGAAAAGGGCACTTGAGAAAAAACATGGAGATAACATGTATGACTCCTGTATACATATTGGTATTCATTTTATTTCATTTAAATTTCTTTTCCTATATATAAATTAATTTTCCTATATATAAGTAACTAAGAAAGGTTGTATCATGTCACGCACACATTATGTAGAAAATACACCTGCTAGCTGTATGAACCTTTTGACACTGAAAGGATAAGGACCAGTTTTCATCACCTTGGTGGTAGTCATGCCAACTCTCTTGGTTCAGCTGGAGTTAACTTCAGGAGATCTTTTCAAGGCCATCTCACCTAACACTGCTACTGTCTGCAGAATTTGCTTTCTTCATATTTTCCCTTTTGAGCCAAACCCTCTCCACATGACACAAATGTCATCTGTGGAATTTTTAAGAGTTATAAGTGGAAATGCAAATTTCAAACTGTTGCATAAACATTTTTCCTGTTTTCATAAAAACACAGTGAGAAATGGGGGAAAGGCAGTAACAGTAGTACTTTAAATTAAGTAGAGTTTGCTTCACAACACCCTAATCAATTCACAATTGAAAACATCTTCTCTTACAGATATATTGAAACTAATGTGTAAAATGCCTTTTAATTTTTCAACACCTTCTGCCTCAAAGCCCCAAAGTAATTCTAATTTGTTCAAAAGTTTGCTTTAAGTATTTTTATGGAAGGACATTCCATTACACATTCAAAAATTGTAAAGGAATCAAATATTTCTTTTGGCAACCTTTTCATTTCAATATTTTTTTACCTGACATACTGGCAATACAGCTGGAAGTCATATTTTGCTATCCGCCTGGAAGAAAAATTATATTGCAACTTTA
Source organism: Ahaetulla prasina (assembly GCF_028640845.1). NCBI lineage: Eukaryota > Metazoa > Chordata > Lepidosauria > Squamata > Colubridae > Ahaetulla > Ahaetulla prasina. The sequence continues at coordinate 141,474,283 of NC_080539.1, read as the reverse complement.
CTGGCTGGAGTTTTGTATAAGGAAAGGCTTACTTCTTTTAGGATCAGCTTAGTATCAAAAACACTCACCCAAAATTCTAAAAAAATAATAATATCAAAGACATGTTGCTAAAAACATGAAGAGGCTCACTCCCATTCTGGACGTATGTGAAGTTTCAAAACATGGCCACCTCTTTTTAGAACTCATGTAACTAAGGATGTTTCATTATTGTTGTAAATGTTGTACCTTGATGAAGGTATCTTTTCTTTTATGTACACTGAGAGCATATGCACCAAGGCAAATTCCTTGTGTGTCCAATCACACTTGGCCAATAAAATTCTATTCTATTCTATTTGTTGCCTCACCTGCTTTGCAAGATGCTTTGCCTTAATGAAATGGTTGAATAAGAAAGACAACATTGCTAGTTACTAAAAGATTATAATCTCTTAGTGTGAAAAAACTAAGGACTTAGGTCCTTAGTGTGAAAAAAGACTGGTTTGATGTCAATCTGGGTGAGTTTTTCTTTTTTTTCTTTTTTTCCATTCAGTTAAATCTTCCATAATGTGTGACTAAGAAAACCTGCATGAAAATTTACATGTAAATGTATACTGAAATATACATTTCTAAACAACATAGCAATTAAAAATACAATAACGTACAGGTAGTCCTTGACTTATAACCACAACTGAATCTTTCGTTGCTAAGCAAGGCAGTTGTTAAGTGAGTTGTGCCTCATTTTACAACCTTTTTTGCCACAGGTGTTAAGCGAATCATGTAATCATTAATTGTCATCTGGTTCCCTCATTGACTTTGCTTGTTGGAAGCCAGCTGGGAAGGTCACAAAAGGTGATCACATGACCCCAAGACACAGCAATCGTCATAAATATGAACCAGTTGCCAAGCGGCCAAATTTCGATCATGTGGCCATGGAGATGCTGCAATGGTCATAAGAGTGAAAAATGGTCATAAATCCCTTTTTTCAGTGCTGTTGTAACTTCAAAAGGTCACCAAGTGAATGGTTGTAAGTCGAGAACTACCTGTAGTCAGATCATTGACCAGTCAAAACAATCAAGTTGGCAACTCATACCATGCCACTGTGGTTTCATCCTCTTATATGTGCATCTCCATCTTTATTCTTTTGCCTGCCACCTTATGAATGCCAGTAAATGTAGCCAGCTACAATCCCTGATACTGAAGCATTAATAGTGTCACCTCACCTACAATTTCCTAACTCCCTTCTGTCCTGTGGCTCCTAGGTATATTTGTCTATTTTATACCCATGCAGAAATGCTCTCTTCAAATTATCCTGCTCCATCTGTCCTACTGTAAAACTAGTGAATGCTGAAGGTTTTTCTAGGTGTCAGATGTGTCACCCATTCTCCTTTGAGTCACTTACATGCCATTGCCATCCTCCCAACAGCCATAAATAATGAGGGGTGGGACCCATGGGGGCTGATGTCCAACCTCTGCAGAGTCAGAGATTTCCCACCCCAAGTCAAGTTAAAAGCAATCACCATACCTTTAAAGAGATGGAATGCAACAATAGGTAGACTGGTTGTGGGTTTAGTGTCCAACTTTGTAGCTCTCGGCTTTCACCAGTGGTGGGTTTCAATTTTTTTTTACTACCGGTTCTGTGGGAGTGGCTTGGAGGGCGTGTCATGGCTTGGTGGGTGTCGCTTGGTGGGTGTGGCAGGGGAAGGATACTGTAAAATGTCCATTCCCACACCAATCCAGGGGAAGGTTACTATTATAATCTCAGTGAAGGTCAGCATAAATGAGGAGACAGCTTGTGACACGAATCATTTATTGACAACAAGTCAACTCCAGAACAGAATCAACACTAGAAAAAGAGTTGACAGCTCTTAAAATACTGAGCTGTCCGAAACAACAACCAATAGCAAAGCCCTAATTTTCCCGCCTGAAAGGATGCAGAAATAAACCAATCAGATCACATCGCGTGACCACGCTCTACTCCTTCGGCAGCTCCACAGACACAACAGTTACTGCAAAATCCCCATTTCCACCCAATCAGCTGGGTCTTGGGAGGCAGAGAATAGATGGGGGCGGGGCCAGTCAGAATTTTTACTACCAGTTCTCCAAACTACTCAAAATTTCCACTATCAGTTCTCCAGAACTAGTCAGAACCTGCTGAAACCCACCTCTGGCCTTCACCGTGTATTAGATTGCCCTTGTATAATGCTTTTTAGGGCTCAACTTAGAATTGCTGCCTTTTCTTTTAAGTAGGAGGGCAGTTTTCTTATGTGTCCTCTCAATCGGAGGGGGCGATATGGCAGGCTTCGGAAGAGTCCAGAGGAGTCCCGGCCTATTCTGGCTGGTTTCTTCCGAATTAATGCAATATCATCTGCACTTATACGGCCTTTGTGAGATTCGTAGGCCGTGAGTGGTTCTTGGTTGACCACTTCGGAAGAGGCTATGAGAACTGGTTTGAGATCTGCCGGGGGACCCATCCGGTAATTAATGATGGGCACTGATGGTGGGGATGGTAACGCCAATCACCTTATACTTAATGGATTTCGGACTGGATTTTGGTCAGATTGGCAGTATTTCCTTGAATTATTAAGAACTTTTACAAGGACCTTTATTGATGGATTATTTGCCATGGATGCTATCTGTCCATTTCCTTTTGTTGTACCATCTTTGTCATCATGTTCCAGCCCTATTTGTCTTATCTGACACCTGGACATCCATTGGAGGATCCATCATTTATTAATGTTCTGCCATCCTGGGACTTTATCATCTTTCGCCGATTCTCATTTTTTCTATGCGTTACTCTGCACACAAACTCTTGCACCTATGAGGTGCCCCCGCCTCGCAGGAATGGCCCATTTCGTTACCGAGGGCCGGCCTCAATGACGGGTCTTGGGACCCACAGAGGTGGCATGCATCAAGAAAGAGCCTTTGGGGATTTTTAGAGAGGGAATTTTTAAGGGGAGGGAGGGTTAGGGCAGGTGCTGGGGGGAACCTGTCGGGGGGGGCAGTTCCTGCATGTGCTCGCGGCAGTTATTTAATAGGTTCGAAAGTTATGGGAGGGGATTGCGTTCCTTTTAGTGAGGGTGGTCCTATCTGTACGATAAGTGGGAGGGGCAGATATGGCGGAAGTGAGGGATCGTATTGTTTTCTGGGGGCGCGTGCTCGATGTTTGAAGGCGATCACGCGCCTCAATCCCTCAGACTTTTCCCGTTCCCTGGATGGTCAAGACCCTCAGAGCCTAGGATTCCGGTTGATGTTGTGCAACGCACGGTCCATGGTCAATAAAGCCCCCCTAATCTGTGATCTTATTCAGGGGGGTGCCGCAGACCTTATGGGCATTACGGAAACCTGGCTGGGCACAGAAGGGAGCGTGCCCCTTGTTGAAATATGCCCACCGGGTTTCCGAGCATTTCATCGACCGAGGGCCCAAGGTAGGGGTGGGGGGTGGGGGTTGTTATTAAGGAGAGTCTAGAGCCGAGGGAGACCACTGTACCTCAGATTGCCGGCTGTGAATCCCTCTTTGTGAGGTGGGGTCATAGGTGTCAGATGGGCTTGCTGGTCACGTACCTGACTCCTTGCTACATGACAGCAGCCCTGCCCGAGCTCCTGGAGATGCTTGCTGGAGTGGCGGTTGAGACCCCTAGACTTATGGTCATGGGGGACTTTAACTTGCCATCGGCCGGCATGTCATTGAAAGTAGCTCGGGAGTTCATGGCTTCCATGACGGCCTTGGATCTGACTCAAGTAGTTGATGGCCCTACTCACATTGGGGGAGGCATGCTGGATTTGATTTTCATCTCTGGACAGTGGTTGAAGGATCTGGATTTGAGAGATTTAGTCACTGAACCTTTGTCATGGTCAGATCACTCTCTCCTTCGTCTGGACTTTCGGACCGCCGCTCAACACCGCAGGGAGACGGAACCTATACGATGGTTCCGTCCCAGGCGCCTGATGGACCGGAGAGGTTCCGGACGGAGCTTGGGCCGTTTCCTGAGGGTCTGGCTCATGGCTTGGCTGAAGAACTAGTCGCAGCTTGGGAACTTGCCACGGCTGGGGCTCTAGACCATGTCGTGCCTTTGCAGCCGCTGACCCGGCGCAGGTCTCAACCAGCCCCTTGGTTCTCCGAGGGGTTGAGGGAGATGAAACTCCAGAGAAGACGCCTAGAGAGGTCCAGTCGTTCCGTGGCTGATCGGACACTAGTTAGGTCATATAATAGGGCCTACCTAGTGGCACTGAGGGAAGTGAGATGATGCTACGTCTCCTCCCTCATTGCGTCGGCAGATAACCGCCCGGCCGCCCTGTTTCAGGTGACTCGCTCTCTCCTTCAACAGGGGGAGCGGGGTGACCCATTGCAGGGACGTGCCGAGGAGTTTAGTGGTTATCTATACAATAAAATCGTTCAGCTTTGGGAGGGCTTGGATCAAAATTGGGTGGATCCAGGCGAGAGGTCGGAGAGCTGTCTTGTTGAGACTGTTTGGGATGAGTTTGACCCTGTGGCTCCCGAGGACATGGACAGCTTATTGGGGAGGTTGAATGCCACCACATGTTTACTGGACCCGTGCCCCTCCTGGTTGGTGCTGGCCACACAGGAGGTGACACGAGGCTGGCTCCAGGGGATTACGAATGCTTCTTTGCTGGAGGGGGTCTTTCCTGCCGCCTTAAAAGAGGCGGTGGTGAGACCTCTCCTCAAGAAGCCTTCCCTGGACCCAGCTGTGTTAGGTAATTATCGTCTGGTCTCCAACCTTTGCTTTGTGGCGAAGGTTGTAGAGAGTGTGGTGGCACGTCAACTACCCCAGTACCTAGATGAAACTGTCTATCTAGACCCGTTCCAGTCCGGCTTCCAGCCCGGATACAGCACGGAGACGGCTTTGGTCGCGTTGGTTGATGATCTCAGGAGGGCCAGGGATAGGGGCTGTTCCTCTGCCTTGGTCCTATTAGACCTCTCAGCAGCTTTTGATACCATCGACCATGGTATCCTGCTGCACCGGTTGGAGGGGTTGGGAGTGGGAGGCACCGTTTATCGGTGGTTCTCCTCCTATCTCTCTAACCGGTCGCAGACAGTGTTGACGGGAGGGCTAGAGGTCGACCCCGAACCACCTCACTTGCGGGGTGCCGCAGGGGTCGATTCTCTCGCCCCTCCTGTTCAACATCTATATGAAGCCGCCGGGTGAGATCATCAGTGGTTTCGGTGTGAGTTACCAACTGTACGCTGATGATACTCAGCTGTACTTTTCCACACCGGGCCACCCCAACGAAACTGTCGAAGTGCTGTCCCGATGCCTGGAGGCCGTACGGGTCTGGATGGGGAGAAACAGGCTCAAGCTCAATCCCTACAAGACAGAGTGGCTATGGATGCCGGCACCCTGGTACAGTCAGCTGCAATTGCGGCTGACTGTTGGGGGCGAGTCACTGGCCCCAGTGGAAAGGGTGCGCAACTTGGGCGTTCTCCTGGATGGACAGCTGTCTTTTGAAGACCATTTGACGGCCGTCTCCAGGAGAGCCTTTTACCAGGTTCGCCTGGTTCGCCAGTTGCGCCCCTTCCTGGACCGGGATGCCCTATGCACAGTCACTCATGCTCTCGTGACATCTTGCCTGGATTACTGCAATGCTCTCTACATGGGGCTTCCCTTGAGGAGCACCCGGAGGCTCCAGTTAGTCCAGAATGCGGCTGCGCGGGTGATAGAGGGAGCCCCTCGTGGCTCCCATGTGATACCACTCCTGCGCAGACTGCACTGGCTGCCTGTGGCCTTCCGGGTGCGCTTCAAGGTTCTGGTAACCATCTTCAAAGCACTCCATGACTCAGGGCCGGGTTACTTACGGGACCGTCTACTGCCACCGATTGCCTCCCACCAACCCGTGCGCTCTCACAGGGAGGGACTCCTTAGGGTGCCGTCCGCCAGGCAGTGCCGACTGGCGACACCCAGGGGAAAGGGCCTTCTCTGTGGAGGCTCCCACCCACTGGAATGAACTTCCCCCAGGACTCCGCCAACTTCCTGACCTTCGAACCTTCCGCCGCGAGCTTAAAACACATCTATTTATCTGTGCAGGACTGGACTAGAATTTTAGTTTTAAATTTAATTTTAATGGGGTTTTTATCTTTTTAATTGTAATTTTAAATTTTCGGCCTATTTAAATAAGTTTTTTAATTTAGTGTTTTATCTTGTATTATATTTGTATTTTTATCGGGCTGTAAACCGCCCTGAGTCCTTCGGGAGATAGGGCGGTATAAAAATTTGATTAAATAAATAAATAAATAAATAAATCAGAGACTGCCACTTATAGAGGCCATGGACCTTTTCTGTCCTCTGGAATTCAGTTAGTCTGTCCTACCCACCCACCCTTCTAATAGCCAGGAAATCAAGGAAGAGTCAATAAATCTTGGGAGGCAGGGCTGTCATAACAATCCCTCTGTATCAGCAATTTTAATGGTGTTTCGGAAGACGTTTGATTCCCAGTGCGCATTAGGCTTATACTGCAATTTTTGATTTAATTATCAACTATTATGTATTATCTTTACCAAAAATTATAGATATGGGGATTTGCATGCCATTCAGAATCAATAAATTCTAACAGCCTATATGCAGCCTGTATTTGGTGTCAATAAGCAAATAAATGTACTTTCATTGCTGCTAACCGTTTATAACCAAAATATCCTACCCCTGCCTTTCAAACAAATGAGGAAGCATATAATATACAGTACATAGTTCATTAAGCAAGCAGGACAGGTTTAAATGATCAAGCTATGAATTATCCATTTGCAGATTGTCATGGAAGGAGTTGCATTTTAATAATGAACATAACTGCCACTAGCTTGAAATTATGTTATTTAAATGTTTTCCCCAAAGCTCAAAAATAAAGGGCATAAACAGAAAATTAAATTGTCTTGCATTTATTCTGATTTATTTAAATATTTTTATAATTAAAGAACACACAGAGCTTATAGGATTAAACATTCTGTGCAGACTGAAATCTAATACCAGCAATGGCAAAATAATAACTTGATGAGGTACAAAATGGTAAATTCATTTTAAAAGAAAAAGAAATAGAAAAGCTGGCCTCTTTGGTAGAAATATGCTTTCTACCAATTCCCCCCGAAATGTTACATTATATATCCTCCTGTAGAAGAATCTTACACAGCAGGCTCTCTGTCAGGTAAAACAACAAACAACAACACAATGCAAAATCCTAAATGTAAAACAATAAAAGACTATATACTGTAGATGTATATTATTTCACATCACACAAAACTCAGTTTAGCAATTCATAATTACAATTTAGAAGGACTAGAAATAAAACAAATTGCAGTATCTATAGATAGCAAGCTTTGCAACTGAACTCTTCTTTGTAGATCTTTGTTAATTCAATTGTTAAAAATAGTTTCAGTGTACTTTGTTTTCAGATGATTACAGTAATGGTGGTGATGGAAGTAGAATGCATTTTTCTATGATTCTTCCTCATACCACTTTTTGCTTTCTTGTGTTCTTTTTGTAAAGTAACTCTTGCAATTAGGCTACACTCTATTCGCCATAATTAGCTCATTGTTTTCCTAAGACCTCTTTCAGAATATGATTACCGCTTTCAGCCTCCATGAGTTTTTCTCAGATAAAAAAAAATCCCTATACTTTGCTGATTATGAAAAACTGTAATCTGTTTTGGCCATTTGTTACTGATAATGACAAAAGCTGCTAAAAGCCAAATAACACATTGCACCCTTCAAGCCTTTTAAACACATCAGTTTCAGCTGCTGTCACTTGTAGTGAATACAGAAGGGAAACAGCTGGAGAAGTCCATTGACTAAAATGGACTCGGATCCAGCTCAGGAGATGCATTGTCTGATTCTGACTTAAAAGAGCCAATTTCTACAGTTTTTTTTTTTAAAATATCTTGATACATTATTTAAATATGCAGTTTAAAAATGTTTCCCAGTCTATTAAGTATTGTAAAATTATTCTATGTGCAGACAGTACTGCTTCTAATCGGTGTTTATTCCCAAATCTTGTGTTTTTATCCCGAAATCTCATTTCTCCAGTGGTTCATCCTTTCATGTGAGCATACCAGCCATTTGCAACATAAAAGAAGCCAAATGCTGATTCAAGGCTGTCAAGATTTCTAACACATCTAATCCATCAACTTCTCTCTCAGGAAACAGCAGCCAAGGAAACCTACATATTAGCAGATGATATCTTTCTACTTAACAGATAATCTAGACATAACATTTTTGTCACTGCCAAGGCATCTATTTATTTATTTTTTATGATTTTTAAAATTAAAGAATTGTTATCAATGTCTCCATCTTCTTGAATCATCCTTGTACAGCATTAAGAGAAACAAAAAATAAAACCTCAGCATTCCAGGATCTTGGCCTTTATGCCCTGAAAGATGTCATTCATTCCCAGTTTCTAAATTGGATGCCAATTGATTTTGGGGAATGGGAATGAGAGTCATAAGTAGGAATATCCACGTTTATTTATTTATTTTTATTTATTTTATTCAATTTTTATACCGCCCTTCTCCTGAAGGACTCAGGGCGGTGTACAGCCATGTAAAAAATCACATTATAAACATTAAAAGAAATTAAAACAAGCATATTATAAGGTGGCCGAATTTAAAACCATTTAAAACATTAAAATATAAATAACACGTTACATGCTTCCTCTACTTAGGGTGAAAGAGTGTGGACCTTGGCCCAAGGTCACCAAGCTGGCTGATGTCTAGACACTGGTTCTGCAAGTTCTCTTGTTATCCTCCACTGAAAACAGAGCAGCCAGTTTGGGCTAATGGTTAAGCATCAGGCTAGAAAGTTGGAGACCATGACTTCTAGTCCTGCCTTAGCCATGAAAGCAGCTGACTGACCAAAGACCAGTCATTCTCTCCCAGCCCGGCTTACTTCACAGGTTTGTTGTTATGGGGAAATAGGAGGAGGAAGGTGTGTGAGATATGTTTATAATAAAATAAAGGCAGGATACAAATAAATAAATGATGCAAATGTAAACTGTGAGGGAACCAGCTACATATTTTTTTCTTAGCAACCCTTCCCAGGTAGATTCTTTGTTTTGTGTCCTTCTTACAGTTATCACATCTTGTAGCTTGTTCTGTTGATTTACTTCTTTTAAAAATTATCCCTTTATTGGCAACTGAGGTCAAATAATAGTTATTAATTTGCCAAAGAATATTAATATTTGAAGGAAGAGAAAGAATTTGAACTGGATTCAAAGTACTTTTGATTGCCGCTCTCTATTACAAACCATTTGGCCAGTATTATTAGAAATGTTATCTCCCTGGCTTATTTTCAAAGTAACAAGAGTTTCAGCTTTTCCAATATGGAATACAAAAGATATTTAAAGTTCTTTGCAAAGATGAAAAATTTCTTGACAAAGTTTAGTTCAACCTTCTTCAAACCAGGGCCAATAGTGTACATTGGATTGCAATTCTGATACCTTCAGGCCAAAAATCCACTCACATAATAAAGGTAGTCTAAATTCTGCAATTTTAAGAGGAATTACATTTCTTTGCTCTCTTGCCAAGGCAGGACTGGCCATTGTCTGCCTACAGCTGTCTACTGGATTGGTTTAATAGGAAGAACAATGTAATATTGTATAATACTAATCCTGAGCTGATGTAGTTCCCATATTGAGCTGATTTAATTCCCATATTCAAAAAGGGGAAAAAAATAGACCCAGGAAATTACAGACCCATCAGCCTGACCTCAGTACCAGGGAAAATTGTGGAAAAGATAATCAAGCAACGAATCATTGAACACCTAAAAGCAAACAAAGTAATAACCAAAAGCCAACATGGGTTTGCCAAAAACAGATCATGCCAGACTAATTTTATTGCATTCTTTGACAAAGTGACAAAACTAGTGGACCAGAGCAATGCTGTCAATATAATTTACTTGGAGTTCAGTAAGGGATTTGACAAAGTAGACTATAACCTACTACTTGATAAAATAGAAAAATGTGGGTTAGACAGCATCACCATCAGATGGATTCATAACTGACTGACCAACCGCACTCAATGTGTAGTCCTCAATGGAACTGTATCTACATGGAGGGAGGTATGCAGTGGGGTGCCTCAGGGCTCTGTTTTGGCCCAGTACTCTTCAACATATTCATCAATGATTTGGATGAGGGGATAGATGGGGAACTATCAAATTTGCAGACAACACCAAGCTAGCAGGAATAGCCAACCCTCCAGAAGATAGCCTTAAAATACAGAAGGATCTTGACAGACTTGAAAATTGGGTGCTATCTAACAAAATGAAATTCAATGGTGAAAAAAAAAGGTTCTACATGTAGGCAAGAAAAACAAAATGCACAGGTCCAGTATATGTGGTACCTTGCTAAATAGTAGTGACTGTGAGAGGGATCTTGCACTCCTAGTGGACAATCACTTGTGCTGTGTGCTGCAGCTACCAAAAAAGCCAACACAGTTTTAGGCTGCATAAACAGAGGGATAGAATCTAGATCACGTAAAGTGTTAATACCACTTTATAATGCCTTGGTATGGCCACACTTGGAATAGTGCATCCAATTTTGGTCACCACGATGTAAAAAAGATGTGGAGACTCTAAAAAGAGTGCAGAGAAGAGCAACAAAGATGATCAGGGGACTCGAGAATAAAACATATAAAAAACAGTTGCTAGAACTGGATATGTCTAGTCTTATGAAAAGAAGGACTAGGGATGACATGTTAGCAGTGTTCCAATATCTATGGGGCTGCCAAAAAGAACGGGGAGTCAAGCTATTCTCCAAAGCACCTGACGATAGAACAAGAAACAACGGGTGGAAATTAATCAAGGAGAGATGCAACTTAGAACTAAGGAGAAATTTCCTGACAGTTAGAACAATTAATCAGTGGGACAACTTGCCTCCAGAAGTTGTAAATGTTCCTACATTTGAAATTTTTAAGAAAAGATTAGATAACCATTTGTCTGAAGTTTTGATTGCAATTTGTCTGAAGTTTTGAGGCAATAGGCTCCGCGCATGCGCGAGAATGGTAGCGACCTAGAGGAGCCCGAATCGGCGATGGCGGCTTTTCCTTGAAATGGAGGCTTTGGGCTGACTTACCAGGCTGCTCCGGTCCCTCGGCGTGTGGTTCGATCGGTCTGGCTGCCGCTGGAGAGGTTTGTGGCCTCTCGGTCATGCGACAGCCGAGAACGGGCCGAGGGACGGAGTGGCGGTCCGGAAGGGGGCGGCCATTTTGGAGGAAGCGGAGATGCGAGGGAGGCGAGGGAGGCCTGCTGTTTGTTGCAGGCTTCGGCCTCGGCCTCGGTTCTGGCCCTGCCTTGCCCAGCGGGGCGGAGCCCTGCCCAGCGGAGCCCTTTCCAGCGGCGAGCCCTGTCCAGCGGAGCGGAGCCCTGCCCAGCGGCGAGCCCTGCTTAGCGGAGATCTGCCCAGCGGCCCAGTGGCGAGCCCTGCTCAGCGGAGCCCTGTCCAGCGGCCCAACGGCGAGTCCTGCCCAGCGGAGCCCTGCCCAGCGGTCCAGCGGTCCAGCGGCGAGCCCGGCCTAGCGGAGCCCTTTCCAGCGGCGACCCCGGCGATCTTGGCCGAATTTCAGCGGCGTGAGATCGTCGGTGATTCCGGCCTGGCTCCCGCGGCTTGGTGTGGATTCGCCTGGTTTCGCTGGCGCGAATCCCGCCCGCTTTTGCCTGTCGGTGGGCTTGCCGGCTCCTTGGCGCCAGTTCCATCGGCGCCAGTTCCATCGGTGCTGGTTGGGCCGGCGGGCTGTGTGGACCGCGGGTGCCTGTCCAACGGCGCCCTGTATTAGGCAGCCCCACCGAGGATGGGTGTGGTAATGCCTCGGTGGGAGAGGAGGCCGGAACCATGGCTGAGGTTTGTCCCCTCTTGTGGCCTGTTTGGTCGCAGCTTTCCATCATGTGTCATCGAATGGCCCTTGGTGGCCTGCTTGCTCCATCGTATTTTCCTTTGTGGCCTTATGGCCTGGCTTGCTCCATTTTTTCCGCTCCCCTCTATCTCTATCCCGGACCATGGGTCATCTAAACTGGGCGGTCATGCATTTCCATCAGCGGGATGGAGTGGATTGGACTGGATTGGACTAGCTTGGACTGGTCTCGGGACTTGGGCTGACCGCTAGCCACGTCTACCTGATTAAGATCTGTAGAACTGCTTCCCATAGGCATGCTATGGAGACTGTCGGCCTGTCTGTTCCTGTTCTGTTATCGCTATCCGGTTCCTGCTCCATCTGTCCTTTGACCAACTGGACTCCCGCTAGAAGACTCACCATTTCTATTACTTTGGGATTTTACCACCTTAGCATCCCTCGCCGATTCGCACTTTCCTATGCGCTACACTGCACGTGAACTCTTGCGCCTGCGAGGTGCCCCCGCCTCGCAGGAATGGCCCATATCGCTACCAAGGGCCGGCCTCAATGACGGGTCTTGGGACCCACAGAGGTGGCATGCGAGAAGAAAGAGCCTTTGGGGGTTTTTAGACAGGGCATTTTTAAGGGGTGGGAGGGGTAGGGCGGGTGATGGGGGTAGCCCGTCGGGAGGGAAACCAGTTCCAGCGCATGCTCGTGGCGATTATCAAATGGGTTCGGAGGTTATGGGGGGGGAGGGTGTTCCTTTGTGTGAGGGTGAGTCTATTGGCACGGTAAGTGGGAGGGGCAGATATGGCGGAAGGGGGGGATCGTATCGATATAGGGGGTCACGCGTTCGATGTATGCAGGCGATCGCGTGCCCCGATCCCCCTAACTTTACCCGTTCCCCGGATGGTCAGGACCCTCAGGACCTGGGCCTCCGTCTGATGTTATGCAACGCACGGTCCGTGGCCAATAAGGCCCCCCTAATACATGATCTAATTCAGGGGGGTGCCGCGGATATTATAGGCGTTACGGAGACCTGGTTGGGCAATGAAGGGGGTGTACCCCTGGTTGAGATGTGCCCACCGGGTTTCCGTGCATTCCATCAGCCGAGGGCCCAGGGTAGGGGTGGAGGGGTGGCGGTTGTGATTAAAGAGAGTTTAGAGCCGAGGGAGACCACTGTACCTCAGATATCCAGGTGTGAATCCCTCTTTGTGAGGTGGGGTCATAGATGTCAGATGGGCTTGCTGGTCGCGTACCTGGCTCCTTGCTGCGTGACAGCGGCCCTGCCCGAGCTCCTAGAGGTGCTTGCCGGGGTGGCGGTGGAGACCCCCAGACTTTTAGTCATGGGGGACTTTAACCTGCCATCTGCCGGCTCGTCATCGACGGTAGCTCGGGAGTTCTTGGCCTCCATGACGGCCTTGGACCTGACTCAAGTAGTGGATGGCCCCACTCACATCGGGGGTGGCACACTGGACCTGATTTTTGTCTCTGGTCAGTGGTCGAGAGATCTGGACTTAAAGGAAATAGTCATTGAACCTTTGTCATGGTCAGATCACTCTCTCCTTCGCCTGGACTTTCTGACCGCTACCCAACACCGCAGGGAGACGGAACCATTACGTTGGTACCGTCCCAGGCGCCTGATGGACCCAGAGAGGTTCCGGACGGAGCTTGGGCCACTTCCTGAGGATCTGGCTCACGGCACGGCAGAGGAACTGGCTGCAGCCTGGGAACGGGCTGCGGCCGGGGCTTTAGACCGTGTCGTGCCTTTGCGGCCTCTGACCCGCGAGGTCCCAACCGGCTCCTTGGTTCTCCGAGGAGCTGAGGGGGATGAAACGCCGGAGAAGACGCCTAGAGAGTTCCTGGAGGTCCAGCCGTTCAGAGGCTGATCGGACACTAGTTAGATCCTATACTAGGACCTACCTAGTGGCACTGAGGGATGCGAGGCGTTGCTACGCCTCCTCCCTCATTGCGTCGGCAGATAACCGCCCAGCTGCCCTGTTCCGAGTGACCCGCTCCCTCCTTCACCAGGGGGAGCGGGATGACCCGTTACAGGGACGTGCTGAGGAGTTTAACGGTTATCTATACGATAAAATCGTTCAGCTGAAGGACGGTCTGGACCGAGATTGCAGCGATTCGGACGAGACGTCTGAGGGCGGTCTTGGTGATGTTGTATGGGATGAGTTTGACCCTGTGACTCCCGAGGACATGGACAGGTTGCTGGGTAGATTGAATGCCACCACATGTTTACTGGACCCGTGCCCCTCCTGGCTGGTGCTGGCCACTCAGGAGGTGACACGAGGCTGGCTCCAGGGGATTACGAGTGCTTCCTTGTTGGAGGGAGTCTTTCCGGCCGCCTTGAAAGAGGCGGTGGTGAGGCCCCTCCTCAAGAAGCCTTCCCTGGACCCGGCTGTTTTAGGTAATTATCGTCCAGTCTCCAACCTTCGCTTCGCGGCGAAGGTTGTAGAGAGTATGGTGGCATATCAGTTCCCCCTTCACCTGGAGGAAACTGTCTATCTGGACCCGTTCCAGTCCGGCTTCCGGCCCGGTTACAGCACTGAGACGGCTTTGGTCGCGTTGGTGGATGATCTCTGGAGGGCCAGGGATAGGGGTTACTCCTCTGCCCTGGTCCTATTAGACCTCTCAGCGGCTTTTGATACCATCGACCATGGTATCCTGCTGCGCCGGTTGGGGGGATTGGGAGTGGGAGGCACCGTTTATCGGTGGTTCTCCTCCTATCTCTCCGACCGGTCGCAGACGGTGTTGACGGGGGGGCAGAGGTCGGCCCCGCGGCGCCTCACTTGTGGGGTGCCGCAGGGGTCGATTCTCTCGCCCCTTCTGTTCAACATCTATATGAAGCCGCTGGGTGAGATCATCAGTGGCTTCGCTGATGACACCCAGCTGTACTTTTCCACACCGGGCCACCCCAATGAAGCCGTCGAAGTGCTGTCCCGGTGTCTGGAGGCCGTACGGGTCTGGATGGGGAGGAACAGGCTCAAGCTCAATCCCTCCAAGACGGAGTGGCTGTGGATGCCGGCATCCCGGTACAGCCAGCTGAGTCCGCGGCTGACTGTCGGGAGCGAGTCATTGGCCCCGATGGAGAGGGTGCGCAATTTGGGCGTTCTCCTGGATGAACGGCTGTCTTTTGAAGACCACTTGACGGCCGTCTCCAGGAGAGCTTTCCACCAGGTTCGCCTGGTGCGCCAATTGCGCCCCTTTCTAGACCGGGATGCCTTGTGCACAGTCACTCACGCCCTTGTGACGTCTCGTCTGGACTACTGCAATGCTCTCTACATGGGGCTCCCCTTGAGGGGCATCCGGAGGCTACAGTTAGTCCAGAATGCAGCTGCGGGTGATTGAGGGAGCCCCTCGTGGCTCCCGAGTGACACCTATCCTGCGCCGGCTGCACTGGCTACCTGTGGCCTTCCGGGTGCGCTTCAAGGTGTTGGTGAATGTCTTTAAAGCGCTCCATGGCATAGGGCCGGGATACTTACGGGACCGCCTGCTGCTACCGAATACCTCTCACCGACCCGTGCGCTCTCACAGAGAGGGGCTCCTCAGGGTGCCATCGGCGCGACAGTGTCGTCTGGCGACACCCAGGGGAAGGGCCTTCTCTGTGGGGGCTCCCGCCCTCTGGAACGAACTCCCCCCAGGACTTCGTCAACTTCCGGACCTCCGAACCTTTCGCCGCGAGCTTAAAACCTATTTATTCATCTGCGCTGGACTGGGGTAGTGTTTTAATGGGTTTTAATGGGTTTTAATGGGTTTTTAGTTCCAAATTTTAATTCTGGCCAATTTTAATAAGTTTTTTAATTGTATTTTTTAATCTGTATTTATAGTATTGTATTTTTATTTGGCTGTGAACCGCCCTGAGTCCTTCGGGAGAAGGGCGGTATACAAATGTAAATAAAAAAAAAAAAAAAAAAAAAAGTTGTGTAGGCTTTCCTGCCTAAAAAGGGGGTTGGACTAGAAGACCTCTAAGGTCCCTTTCAACTCTGTTATTCTATTATTCTATTCTATTCATGGCTTTATCAGAACAGGCTCTTAACATTATCAATTGCTACAAGGAAGGGTCATTTCATTTTGTTTTGTGAGTATTTAAGTATAACTTATAATTTTTAAAATATATTTTATAAATCAGATACAGCAAGATTATTTTGTGCAAAGATTTCACACCTTTATTTTTATCAATGTATTGGTTGTTTAGGGTACCTCTACATATATGCTTATATTATTATTTATGCTTCATGAAAAAAAAAGAATTAAAGAAAATCTGGGAGAGAAAAATTACATATCAGTTTAGTATAGACAAGATAGTTCACACAAAATTATAGATAGCTTTTATACATGCTAGAGAAGAATTTGATTTCCTTCATGTACTAAAAACAGAATATTCAAGGTGTATAGAAAACAAAGATTCTGAGAATATAATAAAAGATCTGGAAATTTATTTTCTACCACATTGAAACAATTACACACATAGTAGAGCTATTAAAGGGGCTCTGTCGTGTCCCACTCCTCCGCTGACGGCCGGGTCAGGGAAATCCGAATCAGGCTTGCCTCTGCAGCTCTGCCCAAAGTCCTAGCAAAGTCCTCAGAGCAGGCAGGAGACCAGTAAGTGACTTCAGCAAGATAAGTTCGACTTTGCCTGACTCAGAGACTGCCAGAAAGCAGATCCTTTATATAGGCCATGGGGTGTGGCTCCATGACTCAGCACTCATTAAGGCCTGCCCCTCCCTTCCTTCTGTTGCCTCCGCCTATCCAATCTTCTGATGCGAGGGTCACTCCAATCAGCTGTTGTTGGAAGTAAACTTTCCCCAGGCTCACATGCTGTGGAGGAGGGGGAGGGGTCTAGCTGCTCCGTTTGCCTGGGCATGGAGCCAGGGCTGGGGCCGGGGGATGCTCCCTCCTCTGCAGCCTGCTTGGGCATGGAGCCAGGGCTGGGACCGGGAGGTACCCCCTCCTCTGCAGCTTGTCTGGGCA
The DNA here is from genome assembly GCF_028640845.1 of Ahaetulla prasina. NCBI lineage: Eukaryota > Metazoa > Chordata > Lepidosauria > Squamata > Colubridae > Ahaetulla > Ahaetulla prasina. The sequence continues at coordinate 141,457,507 of NC_080539.1, read as the reverse complement.
TGGAGCCAGAACTGGGGCCGGGAGGCATACATTCCTCCGGGTTCGGGAGCAGATAAGCAGACCCCGGCTGCGGTGAGAGCGGACAAGACACAACAGGCTCAGAGTGAAATTTACAATACTTCTTACTCAGTAAATCAAAATTGTAATGTTTTTTCTCAACAGTACACACAAAAAATTAATGTGTGTGTAATACAGAATTTTAAAAAGTTATGTATGAGCAAGCTACGCAATTAGCTTCATTTTCATGTGTCACAAAAAAAATCTTAATTAAATCTATAAGAATAGGCAAAGTTTCCAGTTTTGATATCCAAAAATGTATATTTTATTTTTTTTGTTCCTATACTGCTAGAGGTTTATAAACAAACAAGGTACTACACAGCTGTAATTCTGAAGACAGATGAAAACCCATCCAATTGTTTAAATTTTCTTTTAAGCTTTGATGCAAAAATATTAATAGCAACTTTGACAGAAAATTTACTTTGAATCAACCATTCCACATTATATAGTTTTATAAAAACAAAGACATTACACTTCTAATAACGTTAGAGTATTAAATAATATTCTGGATATACATTTAAAAATCAGAACAAATAGTAGTGCTTTCAACGAATGTGAAAAAGGACTCTTTTAAATATTTCCAAAAGAAGTTTAATGTAAATAATCAGTTTTTACCTTTTTATCAGTTGCATGCCTAAAATTCCTAATATATGATAGGAACTCTGGAATGAAATGTTTCTTAGTTTAGTAATATTATTTTGTATTCTGCCTAGCCATGAGACTCAATTAGAATACCCTGTATTTATAAAATAATGGTTAAGGGACTTAAAGGGTAATATATTATAAGTTTGTGTTATGAATTTAAAATGAAATTAAGTCAACAAAATATTCTTCACGCTATGCACCTGTTTTTTTTAAATACGATTAATTTCAGTATGTTAAAAGCAAAAAATGGATGAGAGGACTCACCTATAAATGTCTTATTATTGCATAGTTTTATTCTGATATCCATAAGTTTTATTATTACTAGGTTTTTTTTATCCTTCCCTATATTTGGTAAACTCAAGGCAGTGGACATATCTAAAACTTCTGCCTCCCATTTGCTCCACAACAACCCTGTGAGGTAGGTGGTGTTGAGAGAAAAAGAAAGCAATTGACCAAAGTCACCCAGCCAGCTTCAAAATGGCCGAAGACCAGATAAATCTCTTAGTTAAATCTTTAGGAAGCTTGGCTCACCTATAGCAGCTTCTTCTCTTATTTTTGCTGTAATGATCCTGTGGCGTATTATATAATGCACACATCCAAGAAGAGCAGTTAATATTATAGCCAGTGAGTCTACAATCCAGTTGGCATGGGTAAAAGCAATTTTGTGTGCAGACCGACAAGCAGATTAATCACAATGGCTCCTGTTCTCCTCTTACTAGTCATGTTTTTGATTATCTGGGAAAAAACCTCTGCTGGTTGACTTTCAACTAGTGCAATGGTAGTTGAGAAAGAGTACTTCAAGTGGACCCAGCTTTGGCCAAATTTGCCTGAATTTTTGCTCCTGTAGCTGCAATAGTATCTAGGAAAAGCCCAACTTAGATAACTGAGCAGATATTGTTGCAACTTTCATTCTCATTTTCTCTAAGCCTAAAGGAGTTAATTGTATATTGGGAAGGTTTTTCCTCTGATGTTTTTAAAGGCAATCAGGGATGACTACTCGTTTGGTTCATTCTGTCTTTAGCTCATGGTGCCCTTTGGTTAAATAATATTGTGGTATCTACTAGAATACAGTAAGTTGTACATATTTGTAAATATCAATCCTTTATGAACTAATCTTGATAAAGGATTGCTTTCAAATTTCTAAAATAATGGTTATCTTAATTTGTACATATATGTTTTTTACTTGCCTGTGAACCGCCCTGAGTCCTCCGGGAGATAGGGCGGTATACAAATACGATAAATAAATAAATAAATAAATAAATAAATAAATAAATAAATAAATAAATAAATAAATAAATAAAAATGTGAGCACAACCCTTAAAATATATGGCCTCATGTTAATTTGCTACAAATTTTTCTTTAGTTTGACTTTTAATTTTTAATGTATGTTCTATATGAGGGATGTCAAAATTGTGGTCCACGAGCCAGATGCATCACGCACTGGCCACGCCCACCCCCCGGTTTAGCAAAGGGGGGAAAGTCATGATATGTCATGTGATGACAACATGATGCCACGAGTTTGACACCCCTATTCTATATGAATAAAATGTATATATTCTTATGTAAAATGTAATTAGTTTTTTACATTTTTCTTATTTTAATTTTTGTTAGCCATTCCATGCACTTTGAGTAGAAAGTCAATATTTATATTGTCAACATCCCTTCCATCCTTCCTTCCTTCCTTCCTTACCTACTTACTTTTCACTTTCCACTTCCACTAATATATTTTTAGAACTTCTTTGCTAGTTGAGTTCAGATTTAGTAAGAAGAAACTGGAAGCTGGCTTTGCTAGAACAATTCCTGGCCTGAGCAGATTGGACTGGGAGTAGACTTCACTGATTACAAAAAAAACACCTTGAATCCAGTAGTGTCTTTTCCTGACAGTTGACATGAAAACTAAGCAACCTGTGCCTATTCATTGATTTAGAAGTTCACTGAATTTTATTTCAGTGGAAATTATTTCCAAATAAGCCTGGCAGACTTGGAGCTTTCATGCCAGTACCAACTTTCTCAGCTGTAAACTAGTTTAATAGGCCTTACAGGCATATTTGCATCCTAATGTTTCTTTAAACATTGCAATTGTCCATAAAGACAATCTGGTCATAAAACAATGGAGATGAGACTCACAGCATCTAATTATATTATAGACCAGCTTGATTTTTTCATCTTTCACCTTCTCTTTCACCTTCACCTTTTAAACGATAAGCCAGGGACTTTCAAGTTTTTAGGTTATTCCCGAGTTTATGTAAATTACTCTGGAAGGCCTACCATATCTGGGATGAAAATTCCAGATGGCCACAAGAATGCAGAAAAGTGATCAAAATTTGAAGTAATATCCGCTAGGCCAGGGGTGTCAAACTTGATTTTATTGACGGCCGCATCAGAATTGTGTTTGACCTAGAGGGGCTGGGGTGGACATAGCCAGCTTGATGTCACTCATGTCAGGAGCACCTGTGGTGGCCCGAGCAGTCTGCCAGTGAAAACGGGCTCCCAAGCTCTGTTTTTGGCTGCGACAGCCTCCTGCAACCCTCTGCCAGGTAAAACGGAACTTGGGAGGGCCATGGCCTGCAGGTCTTGAATTTGATACCCCTGCTCTAGGCCCTAGAGTCTGGGGGCCATCAGGAGTCATGCAGTCCAGACAATGATAGCTCTACTGAAGATCAGGATTTAAAAACACATAGAATGTACCGGTAATTAATTGTGTGTGTGTGAGTGTGTGTGTGTGTGTGTGTATGCGTGCATCTTTGAGTCACTTTCCTGGTGACTACCTGAAATAGTCCCTGAAGTTTTATTTGCAAAATTTCCAAAATGGTTTGCCCTTGCATTGTTTTCCCTATGATTGACTGGCCCTAAGTCATCCAGCTGGTTTCATGCCCAGGGCATGACTAGCTCTCACTGTCCTCCAGTTTCTAACCTGATTCCTGAATCAGGAACTAGACCAAATTGGACATAGCAGCCATACACACACACACACACACACACACACACACAAAACAACAACCCACCATCTAGGTATTATGTTTGCCTATTCAAGAATTTAATGTCATAAGTGCCTTGTCTGTTAAGTGTGAAAATATAATGATGAAATTTCAATTTTATTTTATCATCTGTTAATATAGAGAGGTAATAAAAAACTGATTCCAGGCTATACTGGTTTGGGGGAGTAAATAACGTAATTCATATTTCTAAATTACAGCCAAGAGTATATTATCTAAATTAAGGGATGGCTCCATTCAGTGAGCATTATTAGTGCCAAAGTATTTTATTTTGCTGCCATCTGCTGGTTATTACATATTAAAGAAAGGAAGACGTTCATCTAGCACCTTTTCAAGCAACCATATTAGTGGGGTGGGGAAAAGGAAAATTTGTCATTTTCTGATGGTAAAATAAAAGTTTCAGATTTTACAAATTAAAGCTGCAAACTATCATAGCTGTTATTAGATTTAAACCTTTGCTTCTTAAGTCTTAATCAAATACCTTAATCACTAAACCACATTGACTCTAAAGTTATATTTTACCATTTTTTTTACTGTACACATTTAATTATAGACTGAAAGCCTAACCAAAAAGCAAAATCCATAGAGATTCAGCCTCTTGCTATACACAATTATTTGGGTTTGCAATTCTTTTGCGCCTGGTCTTACCATTGACTCACAGAGATCTTTTCACCCAGCCTCTCTGAGAGCAAATGTGCTGCCTAATGGACTGATTTCGCCCCACAAGGGGCAGTGTCTCCACCAAGCCCCATTTTTGTTCTCAAGGAGACAGGGTGAAAAAGTTCCCCCAGAAATCTAGGCAGATTAACTTTTTGGGGTAGTCGGCTGGGAAGATTGCACATGGCGATCACATGATAATCTAATCCAAGGGTAGTCAACCTTTTTATACCTACCTCCCACTTTTGTATCTCTGTTAGTAGTAAAATTTTCTAACCGCCCACCAGTTCTACAGTAATGCATCGTGTATCGTCGTCTGCGCATGCCTCTCGTGCATCGTGGATTGAGTTTGGGGGAGGGGCGCTGGCTACCAGCTCTGCTTGTCTGTTACAGCTCGGTGGTGTGGGGGGAGATGCGCGAGCTATTCTGGGATGAGGCTCTTTTGCTTGCGGTCGCACTATAGCACCATTTAGTTCCAGTTACATAATGCGAACTAAACTTATGCGCGGGCATAAGTTTAAATTTAAATTGTCACGGGGAATTTTATGAAAACCTAATGTAAATGTTTTTAAATAATGCTATGAAATTTTTTTTTAAAGTCAATTAAATTAAAAAAAAGGAAAGTGCTTCAGTATCAGATATAATCCCTCCCGCCCACCATGAAAGCTGGAACGCCCACTAGTGGGTGGTAGGGACCAGGTTGACTATCACTGATCTAAGCCATAAGAGCAAATGAGTTGCCAACTGCCCAAATCACAATCAGATGACTATGGAGGTAGAATGGCTGTAAGTTCAGGCATGGCTTTTAAGTTCCTTTGTTCAGTGGTGCCATAATTTTAAAAGATGGCTAAACGAATGGTCATTAAGTAAGGAATACCTGTACTGAAAATTGGGAATCAGAGCACATAAATCCTTCTGAAAACGTATAAGAGCGAATTAAAAACGATATTACTGTGAGATTTCAGATGAACTGGCAAAAGACACTGATGAGGTCTTTCTGGATCAGTGATCAATCTTTCAAGGAATCATAAAAAAAAATAATGATAATCAGAGACTGAAAAAGTAACCAATCTTTTAAAAAGATTCAAAAAGCCGTAGATAGGCTTGAACAGTTTGCTGAAATAAATATTGTAGAATTGAATTTTACAAAAAGAAATGTTTTGCTCCGTATCTGGGTTAGAAAAAAGTAAGCCACAAATGAAGTATTGGACAGACTTGGACTGGCATTAGTACATGTGAGAAGGATCTTCATACTCTCGTTGGCATGAAATTAAACATGGAGCATGATGCAGCTGCTAAGAAGGCAAATGCTATCTTCATGTGCCTAACAGGTGCATAGAGCCCATAACACGAAATAATTAATTGAGTCTACTCTGCCCTGGTGAGACCTCAATTTGAAATACTATATCCAACACCAATTAAAAAAAGGAGAGTGCCAGATTGAAGCAAGCTACCAAAATGAGAAGGGATCAGGAAACCCTGTGAAGAACAATGAAAGCATATGGGTATGTTTAGCAGACAGAAAAGACTACTGTGGAGAGATAAGATAGTAGGTTACAAATAACTGGGGAGTTGTTGCATAGAAGAAGTGGGCTTATTTTCTATTGCCCCAGAAGATAAATCAGAATCGATGCGTTAAAACCAAAAAGAGCAGTCTGAAAGTACAAGCTGTCAGTCAGTGGAAGAGGTTGCCACGTGAAGTGGTATGTTCTGCTTCCTTGGAGATCTTCAGAACAGTGATTGGATTGTCATCATAATCTAATAGATCTAACAATGAGCAAGGGTTGGATTGCATTCTCTATATCACTCCCACCTCCCCAATTCTATGAAATGGAAATAAGACCCAATAAAATCACTTTTGTTACCAGAAACTCAACAAAAATTTATTTAACCTTGAATGTCAAGCATATTACAAATGACGACAGAAAAACCAGCAACTGTAGCTAGTTAAATGCAGTTTACGCTTTGTGTAAATGCAGTTTACATGAAATCTTCGCACTAATATTTAACACCAATTCAGATTCTGATGGAAACTGTACAACTGAGTTGATTATGATGCCAGCACATTTCTTGAATGCATCTTATTTTACAAAATGAACACTGAAAAAAAGCAGCATCGCAGAGACTGTAATTATGAAGAAGCATCAGAGGTCTCTTGTAAACTTTTGGTTTGACATTTGTAATTCTATAAGAAAAAAATGGTAACCTCACGTTCTGTAATCAGGATGAACAGATTAAATAAGGTTATGCATTACTCTGTGAGGATTTGCTTTTCAACAACAGAAAACCTTTGCCAGACTATACTTAAAAACTAGCATTTTAAATGCACATTTTAGTCTATTTCAGAAGCTTCCAGAGATGTTTTTCTTGTGGATAGAAGCATATAATTGAATATTTTGCATAAGTTCATTAAGGTCAGCATAGCTAAAAATACATTGCATCAAATTGCTCAATGATAAATTAAACATTGAGAAACAGAGAGTTTGTGTCTTTCTCAATATGAAAACCACAGAAACTGGGGGTATTCATCAACATGTGAAATAATAACCAGCAATGTTCCGTTAAAATTAAGATGTGTATATGCCGGCTGAATAGAAAAATCTTCACAGTGATTTACACTCGATTACCAAGTGCAGAGAGCCCAATCCAGCCCATGTGCTGCTGGGCAAACATAATTATCAAACCAAACTCATTGGAGAAAAGAACTGGAATACAGAGAGTGAGCCATATTTGACAAGCAGTCCTGATTTAAGGTAAGGAGAAGAAACTGCTGTCGCTATTTTATGTGATAACTAAATTCAACTGGATCAGAGCCCCTAAATCCCATATGCTGAATATGGTAATTTTTTACCATATTTTTATACACCCTAAGAGGTACTTTAGTTCCTAGGAATTGAAATTATTGCCAATTTTCTTCCTGAGTCTTGAAAGATCATCAAGGCAAGCACCAAGGCTAATTTGTCACCTCAGATTAATAATTTGGTCCCTTTCTAAATGGGTCTCTTCCTACAATTGCACTGAAGCACAGAGATGGGTCACAAATTCCAGGCTGTCCAATTTGCCCTGGGATTCCAGGATTTCCACGTTCTCCATCTTTCCCAGGCTCTCCACGTTGTCCAGGACGTCCTTCTTTACCTATCCCAGGTGGGCCTTCAGGACCTAGACAAAATATGGAATGTATAGTGAAGAATGGTTAGCACCCATATAATATTGTAGTTGGGTAAAGATCAGTAGCCTGAATTATCCCACCTAGATAACTTACCGCCTACTGCTTAGCCCTGCTCTACAGCTTCAGAGCAAAAAGACAAGTTATGAGGACAATCGTTCTTACAACTATACCATTACAATAACCTTCCTCAGCCATCAGATTCCATGGGATCATGTCCTAATTTTGTTCTTTTCAGTCTTTCAATCTAAAAAATATAATTGCCTTCCCTGAATAAAATAACTTCAAACCCTGATCCCAATGGCAACTGCTACAGAAAATGCCATTCAATCAAATTAAGCTTCAGGTAGTCCTGAAGTTATGATGGTAACTGTTCATCACTAAGCAATGCGATTATTAGATCAAACATCACATGACCTTATCACTTAGTGACGGCAACCCCAGAGCTCCCTGTTGCTATTATTAACATCATCAGGTGAGGACTCAGACTGGCCCAAGCCATTCTCAGCTTGGTCTCTCCCAGCTCTGAGCCTCAGTAAGGTAACGGACTACTTCCTCCACTTCCTCTTGAGCTCCCCAATCACCATTCTCCAGATGGTGCACCCTATCATCGCAATGCTTCAGAAAGCCTTTAAAAAGTTGCTGAGGCCTTCTGAGACATTGGGAGACTAGTGCACCCACCATTCTCCAAATGGAGCATCCCATTCTCACAATACTTCAGAAAGCCTTTGGAAAACTGCTGAGTCCTTCCAAAGCATCACAACAATGCCGTGGATATTTGGAGAATGGCACAAAAGGCTTTGAGAAGAAGGCCTGGTGGAGCCAGACTGGGCATGGCTCAGAAGCAGCGGAAGACAGTTAAGGTCAGCTGGACATAGCAGAGCCTGCGGAAAACAGGGTGGAGGCAGGTGGGGCTCTTTGCTGGGGCTCTGGGGTAGTGGGCTGAAGTATGTGGCCTGAGGCAGCACTCTTCAGCAGGGGCTCTGGCTTACAGTTTAAGATTACTGAAGCCCCCAGGTGTCTACCACTAAAGAGTGCCACTGTGCAGAGCAACCAAAAGAGCAGAGATATGTGTATGTGTGTGTTGAAATAGACAGGTGGAAGGATTTGTGCTCTGTGGTCATAAGTACAGATGGATGCAAAGTGCCTGGATTTTGATCATGTAACCATTCTTCTTCTTATGCCATCATCCATCATCAGACATTGGCAATCATGTTGGCAATCCTGTTTTTGTCAACAGCCATATGAAAAAGTGCTGCTGAATTTTGTCCAAACCAATTCATGTGAACATTGCAATAATAATAATAACTTTGGGGACCAGGCATAAGTACCATTTTTTCACTGCTGCTATAACTTTGAATGTTCACGTAATAAAAGATTGTAACGTGAGGACTACCTGTATGCAGAAGTAAATTAATGGTTATATTCACTAGAAAAACCAACAGAAATGTCTCGCTTCCTAAACAATACCTGGAAGTCCCTGAGGGCCTTGAATCCCGGGGACTCCAATACCTTGGTTTCCTTTAGCTCCGTTTTTTCCTGGTAGTCCTACAAGATAGGAAGTATGGGAGATCATTTATTCTCAAACAGTGTATATTAAGATATATTTCTACAGTAGGTTACCATACAGTGTCCTGGCTCTACCTCCTACTGGAAGTTAGCAGATGGAGCACATAATTTTGTATTTTTATAATGGATATTTAATCATTCATCTGCAGCCTTAGAAGAAACAGCCTCAGTAACTCTGAACATCATTTAATTGACTACATAGATTAGTGGTGTCAAACTCATGGCCCATGGGCCAGATGCATCACATGCTGGCTCCGGCCCCACCCAGTTTATCAAAGGGGGGGGGAGTCCCGATACATCACATGACACCACCATGACAACACAAGTTTGACACCCCTGACATAGATGAATTAAAGGTTTGTTCCAAAGAATCTGATAGTTCATGGCTATAGGACGAAAATCCACGTACCACAAATAAACCCTGTACTAGAAATGAACAGAAGAAAGACAAGAAGAGTTACTACACAAGCCTTTGATCCATGTGGCTAAAATTGGAAGATGGAGATTAACTTTTGCAATGATACAAGTAGTCCTTCACTTATGACCACAACTGGAACCAGAATTTCAGTCACTGAGGTGGTTGTTAAGAGAGTTATGCCAGATTCTACAGATTCTCTTTCGCACTGTGGTTGTTAAATGAAACACTAAGATCATTAAGTGAATCAGGTGGTCATTGTGCACATCCAGCTTTCTTCATTAGCTTTGCTTGTCAGAAGCTGACTGGGAAAATGGAAAATAGTGGTCATGTGACTGCAGGATGCTCCAAATATCTTAAATACATACTGATTACCAACTGCCCCAATGTTGATCACATGTAAAGATGCTGCAACAGTTGTAAGTGCAAGGACTGGTCACTTTTTCAGTCCAGTTGTAACTTTGAACAGATGCTCATAAGTCAAGGACTACCTATGCAGGTAGGTAGCATACCTTATAACAATTCATTTAGTGATCATTCAAAGTTACAAGGGCACTAAAAAAAGTGACATGATCGTTTTTCACATGACCGTTGAAGCAACTCCATGATCACATGATCCGAATTCAGAAACTTAGCATGGTTGCAGTGTTCTGAGGTCATTTTGTGATCTTCTGACAAGCAAAGTCAATGAGGAAGCCAAATTCACTTAAACAAATGTATTACTACCTTAACAATTGCAGTGATTCACTTAACTGTGGCAAGAAAGGTCATAAAATGAGGCAAAATTAACAAATGTTTCAGCAACAGAAATTTTGGGATCAATTGTGGTTGTAAGTTGAGGACTACCCATATACAGTGGTAAATAAAATGGCAACAGTCTGATAGCTCTGCTTTAATTTATTTAATTTATTTATTTTGTCAATCATATATAAGACAACAGGTAAAAGTATAAACAGAATTTGGATATATGAAAAGAGTAAGTAAAAATGAATATTAGGACAGGGACTGTAGGCATACGGGTGCACTTATGCACGCCCCTTACAGACCTCTTAGGAATGGGGTGAGGTCAACAGTAGACAGTTTAAGTTTAAAGTTTTGGGGTTTGGGGAAGAAACTACAGAGTCAGGTAGTGTAATCCAGGCATTGACCACTCTGTTACTGAAGTCATATTTTCTGCAATCGAGTTTGGAGCGATTTACCTTGAGTTTGTATCAAACTCATGTTTGAGTTTGCTCATGTATTGTTGTGGTTGAAGCTGAAGTAATCATTGACAGGTAGGACATTGTGATAGATAATTTTATGTACTATGCTTAGGTCAGACTGAAATTGGCGTAGTTCTGAGTTGTCTAAGCCCAAAATTTGGAGTCTTGTGGCATAAGGTATTTTATTGCGAGCATTGTTGTTGTTATTATTATTGTGAGCATAATTGTTTTTTTTTATTTATTTGAAAAGTTTTACAAAAAGAAATAAATTTTTCTCCCCCCCATCCCCTCCCTCCCCCCTCCCTCAAAAAACCCCCTCCCCCCAGACTTCCCGGAGCAAACACAAGGTATAGTTCAAAAAACTAACATTCATACATTAAATTTTTAAAGTCTAACACAATTATAATCCGTCTCTTTCGCATAAATTGTGAGCATAATTGTTGATATACTTTAACTACTGTCAATGGGTAGCAGCTTATAGTAATGTTGGTTAAATAAGGAATGAGAATGAGTATCAGTCCTTTAAGATACTCAGAAAACACATTTGACACTTTTTATCTTCCCTATTAAATAGATTTTCTTTTATTGCCCTAGTTGTCTGCTATGAAGAGGCAAGCAACTAAAGGTATACAATGATGTCACCATGCAAATACCGCAACTCCCATTCTTGTATCAAATGTTGCACTTTTGGGAACTAATATAGCTTTGAACAGTCTCTAAACAAATAGCCATAAGTTGAGGACTACCTGTATATAGTTGTAAATAAAATGGCAATAACCCGAGAACACTGTTTTAGTAATTAATTGCTGATGTGTTATTATTTTGGTTTGCTGCTTATTACTGCAGAGCTTGGGGTGTGGTTTTTTTGCTGCTAACTATTACAACTGGAGTTCAAAAAGCTTTGTGCAGATTGCAAGCAGTTTTTCTTGTGCGTTAGCCTTGTATTTATGACAGACATTTTCCACATAATTGCTCTCTCTTGGCTCAGGACAACCCTCAAGGAAAAGTGGCAATTTTCCCAGTCTCCCAGTTTAAAGCGCACAAATGTCCACTCCATTTCTTTAAGCAGGCAAAGAACCCACTTTTTAAAGGGGGAGTTTGTGAAACAACCCGATCCCCAGGCCTACATTTTGCCTTAGAAAACTACCGTTATGAACTTGTCATAATGTTAGTCAAACAATTAAGTATGTACGATTGGATCGTTTAGCAACGTATCATTTAGCAACAATATGAAAACAATTTTAAAAGCACAGGCTTATAGATGTGGGTATCACAGAGAAAACTCCCTAATGAAGGCAAAAGACAACTCCATTGAGTCTGAAGTGAGCCCTTCAGGTCTGTGAATTATTTAGATAGTGGGAGGCTCCTAGGGGGATTTTGAGGGAAGAAAGATATCCTGAATCAATAATCAAGAAAAGCATATAAGAGCAATTGCTTCAGGACTGACCAAGTCCCATGTGACAAGGGCTGTGGCCTATTTATTTATTTTATTTACTTATTTATTAAATTTATTGGCCACCCATCTTGCTTTGACACTGAGGGGCTTACAGCATTAAAAATATTAAAATCATCAACAATAAATATTCCTAACCCAATAAAATGACAGTACCATCAAACTATTGTCAAAATACTTCAAAAAAGCATTTCTTTTCTTTTTTTTATCAAAAAAGCTCAAAATTTTGGCAGGTTTTATCAATAGAGAATCTTAATTCTTGGATCCTTTTCTCTCTCCTTACTTAGTGAAGAACTTTCCTTGATTTTTTTTTTTCTAATTACTTCTTCTGCATCCTCCCTGCTAAATAAAATCTTGCATTTGTTATTTTTGCATATCCTACGACCACCCATGAGGTTTGAGTGACACACCAGCATTCACCAAAACCTGACAATGATTCTCAAAAGCGCACTCATTCGCACAAGATTTTTGGAGGCTGTGGAGACCACACAAGAATGGTGTGTGCTTGGAAAGCAGAGAAAATCCCTTTAGAGGGAGAAGTAATTAAGAAAAAATTGGAATGTGCAGAAATGAATAGATTAACACTGGTAATTAAAGAAAAGGAAAAATTGGAGTATTTTAAACTATGGGGGCAATTATATCAATGGTTAGAGAAGATAGATAGATAGATAGATAGATAGATAGATAGATAGATAGATAGATAGATAGATAGATAGATAGATAGATAGATAGATAGATAGATAATTGATGAATTAATATAAACATAAGAAATTTGGGAAGAATGAAGTTAACAATCCAAATGAAAATATAAAGGTATGATAGAAATACAAAAATGATGGAGGAGGGACTGGAAGACACAAAATATGCACTCAGATGAAACACTGAATGATTAAGGATGTATTGTTTGTTTGTATGTTTGTTTGTTTAAAAAAAATAAAAAACTTTTATTAAAAAAAAAAGAATGGCGTGTGCTTTTGCGCAGCCTCCAGGCCTTCTAAAAATTGTGTGAGGACAGGGTGTGCCTTTGAGAGGCTTTCTGAGGCTGCAGAGGCTGTGGAAGAAGTGATAGTCTCAGGTTGGAATTAGGAAAATTTGTTAAAGGAATTGCTGTTGCAGTTGCGATGGGTACAACAAATGGTGGGATACCACTGCCTAGCAACAAAACAGTTGCAAGTTAGAAGGACACTCTAGAAGCTAAGGTATGTAATATATAAACTCTCATAACCTCTAACTTATTATAATATTAAAAGACACACCTCTTTTGATAAGAAAGCTAATTAAATAAACATGCGATGTATGAAGAAGGAGGGTAAAGTAGAAAAATCCAATCAAAAGAAGCATGTGTCAAGGAACCCAATGTGTGATTCTTAGGACGTTAACTTCCTTAATCACAACGGTATAAAATTTGTGCATTGTTTGAGGTCTCGGCTCCTTTGAGGCTGGGACCCTTTTGCTGGAGTACTCCAATAAAAGAAGCTGCAAATGCCATTCCTCGTGTCTTTATTGGCTTTGGCACCAGGCTAGGACCCAATTTGGGTACAACAGAAGAGCATTCTCTGAAAACACTTCAAGAGCAAAGGCCTTAGGCGAGCAGGAGCAGCCTCAGGTAGGCCGCAGGGCCCGTCAATAGAAAGAGAAGGCCGCCTGAAGGAAACCAGCACTTGGCAGATCCCGGGGAGCGCTGAGCTGTGGGGGCAATTGCACCAGCAAGTGAGGTCCAGGCCTTTTGGAGTGGCAGCAGTGGCACCCAACAGGTGCTGAAGTCAAGGCCCAGGCCTTCACTTCAGATCCAACCTCAGTGCTGCTGCCCAGTGAGGCTATTCAGGGCGGCCTAGATGGAGGGAAGGGAGAGAGATAGAGAACTGTTTCGCTTTTGTTCAGGGAAGGGGAAAAGAGATACAAGCAGAGTCAAATTAGGCGTTTTCTGAATTTCTGACACACCAAGCCCAAAAGGTTTGCTGTCCTAAGGCAACCCTTTCTCATTATTTTATTTTATACCCCCTTTCAGGCAGCATGGTGCTGATGGGCTATGTTTGGTGACCTTATTTTTTAGCCCACATTTCTCTACCACATGTCACTGATGAGCCAGGGATCTATTTTGGGGATTCAAAGAATGGATGGAACCTCAAAGTGAAATTTCAGTTATGGTACAACTTAATCAGTGCTATCTATCTATCCATCCATCCACCCACCCACCCAACCAACTATCCATATTTCAAGTCCCAACCAAATCTTTGCTTTTACACTCATTTGCATACGTGTAACCTGCTGTGATCCTTTAGCACAATCTTTTGTAAATAGTAATAAATGTCACTTGGATCAATCTTTCAGATGCATGCAAGTCTGGATCAGTTCCTATCCAGAAGAAGGAAATAATGGTAAGTAATTTCATTTATCCCTTGTATTTTTAAGATTTCCCCTTGCCTAAAACTACCAGCAGGCTCTGTGCCTCAGAAGAAGCAATTATCTTTGCTAGGACATCATTAACATAGCTATTTCTCTTTTTAAAAAATATTCACACATGAAGGTGCATAGGACAAATACTTTGGTGAGGAGGAATTTGGCAGCCTTCATCCATTTATAAAATATCAGGATGGAGTAGTGGTTTAATTGTTCGAGTCTGGACAGCATCTGGACAGCAAAACCCCAAAATCTTCAACCAAAAACTGTCTACTATTGACCTCACCCCATTCCTAAGAGGATTATAAGGGGCGTGCATAAGAGCACAAAAGTGCCTACCGTTCCTGTCCTATTGTTCCCTTCATTATATCAAATTAACATAGTTGTTGCATACTTTTACTTATATATAATTTTTCTCTCATGATGAGTTATTGTTTATGTTGATGATTGTGTATACTGTTGTGACAAAATCAAATAAAAAATCAAATAAAAAAAAAGAATTGGAGAAAGTTGCTCAAATTCCATTCTTGTTCAAAACAGATTAGAAACAGAAATGGGTTTGTAATGCATACAATTACCTTTTGTGCCACGAGATCCAGGATGCCCAGGAACTCCTGCCAGACCTGGAGCCCCATCATTTCCTGGCAAACCAGGAAAACCTCGAGGACCTTGTGGACCAGTCAGGCCTGGTGGACCAGGAGGTCCAGAGATGGCATCATGAGATTGGCAATGATCGCAATGCTGAAACCTTCTGTCCCTAAGTATAGTAGGCAACTGGGCTAAGAAGAAGTCGGACAACAAATATTTAGATCAAACTTAAACAACTCATTATCAAGGCATAACATCTATTGACCTCAACCTTTGGGGGTTAAATTTAGATCTAGATCAGCTAAACAATTTTAAGTTCCTCAACTTTGGCAAGAAAGCTTTATGCACAGCACATTTCACTTCAAAATATATTTTCCACAATCCTTTTCTCGATGTTGAAAAACTAGAGCTATTAAGCCATGAACTGAGAGCAAGAAACACTTTAGTCACTTCTATATCTGAAATCTGACCCATCAATTTGTCTCTCAAAAACTGTGCTATCACAAGAATCCTCAACAGTTCCTGCTCAGTTCCAACTAGCATGTCTCACGGCACGGCAGAGGAACTAGCCGCAGCCTGGGAGCGGGCTGCGGCTGGGGCTCTAGACCGTGCCTTTGCGGCCTCTGACCCGGCGTAGATCCCAACCGGCTCCTTGGTTCTCCGAGGAGCTGAGGGGGATGAAACGCCGGAGAAGACGCCTAGAGAGTTCTTGGAGGTCCAGCCGTTCAGAGGCTGATCGGGCACTAGTTAGATCCTATACTAGGACCTACCTAGTGGCACTGAGGGAAGCGAGGCGTTGCTACGCCTCCTCCCTCATTGCGTCGGCAGATAACCGCCCAGCTGCCCTGTTTCGGGTGCCCCGCTCCCTCCTCCACGGGGGGGAGCGGGATGACCCGTTGCAGGGACGTGCTGAGGAGTTTAACGGTTATCTATACGATAAAATCGTTCAGCTTCGAGACGGTCTGGACCAGAATTGTGGCGATTCGGACGGGACGGCTGAGGCGGTCTTGGTGATATTGTCTGGGATGAATATGACCCTGTGGCTCCCGAGGACATGGACAGGTTGCTGGGTAGATTGAATGCCACCACGTGTTTACTGGACCCGTGCCCCTCCTGGCTGGTGCTGGCCACTCAGGAGGTGACACGAGGCTGGCTCCAGGGGATTACGAGCGCTTCCTTGTTGGAGGGAGTCTTTCCGGCCGCCTTGAAAGAGGCGGTGGTGGGGCCCCTCCTCAAGAAGCCTTCCCTGGACCCGGCTGTTTTAGGTAATTATCGTCCGGTCTCCAACCCGCGGCGAAGGTTGTAGAAATATGGTGGCATATCAGTTTCCCTTGCACCTGGAGGAAACTGTCTATCTAGACCCGTTCCAGTCCGGCTTCCGGCCCGGTTACAGCACTGAGACGGCTTTGGTCGCGTTGGTGGATGATCTCTGGAGGGCCAGGGATAGGGGTTGTTCCTCTGCCCTGGTCCTATTAGACCTCTCAGCGGCTTTCGATACCATCGACCATGGTATCCTGCTGCGCCGGTTGGAGGGATTGGGAGTGGGAGGCACCGTTTATCGGTGGTTCTCCTCCTATCTCTCCGACCGGTCGCAGACGGTGTTGGCGGGGGGGCAGAGGTCGGCCCCCCGGCGCCTCACTTGTGGGGGGGCGCGGGGGGGGGTTCTCTCGCCCCCTCTGTTCAACATCTATATGAAGCCGCTGGGTGAGATCATCAGTGGCTTCGGTGTGAGGTACCAGCTGTACGCTGATGACACCCAGCTGTACTTTTCCACACCGGGCCACCCCAATGAAGCTATCGAAGTGCTGTCCCGGTGCTTGGAAGCCGTACGGGTCTGGATGGGGAGAAACAGGCTCAAGCTCAATCCCTCCAAGACGGAGTGGCTGTGGATGCCGGCATCCCGGTACAGTCAGCTGAGTCCACGGCTGACTGTTGGGAGCGAGTCATTGGCCCCGATGGAGAGGGTGCGCAACTTGGGCGTTCTCCTGGATGTACGGCTGTCTTTTGAGGACCACCTGACGGCCGTCTCCAGGAGAGCTTTCCACCAGGTTCGCCTGGTGCGCCAGTTGCGCCCCTTTCTAGACCGGGATGCTTTGTGCACAGTCACTCACGCCCTTGTGACGTCTCGTCTGGATTACTGCAATGCTCTCTACATGGGGCTCCCCTTGAGGGGCATCCGGAGGCTTCAGTTAGTCCAGAATGCAGCTGCGCGGGTGATAGAGGGAGCCCCTCGTGGCTCCCGTGTGACACCTATCCTGCGCAGGCTGCACTGGCTACCTGTGGCCTTCCGGGTGCGCTTCAAGGTGTTGGTGAACGTCTTCAAAGCGCTCCATGGCATAGGGCCGGGCTATTTACGGACCGCCTGCTGCTACGGATACCTCTCACCGACCCGTGCGCTCTCACAGAGGGACTCCTCAGGGTGCCGTCGGTAGCGACAGTGTCGTCTGGCGGCGCCCAGGAAGGGCCTTCTCTGTGGGGCTCCGCCCTCTGGAACGAACTCCCCCCAGGACTCCGTCAACTTCCGGACCTCCGAACCTTTCGTCGCGAGCTTAAAACTCACTTATTCATCTGCGCTGGACTGGGTTAGTTTTAAATTTATGGGTTTTTTAATGGGTTTTTATTCTAAATTTTAATCTTGGCCAATTCAATAAGTTTTTTAACTGTATTTTAATTGTATTTATTGTATCATTGTGTATTTTAATTGGCTGTGAACCGCCCTGAGTCCTTCGGGAGAAGGGCGGTATAAAAATTTAAATAATAAATAAATAAATAAAATGGTGGGATACTACTGCTTAGCAACAAAACAGTTGCAAGTTAGAAGGACTTTTGATAAGAAAGCTAATTAATATAAACATGCGATATATGAAGAAGGAGGGTAAAGTACAAAAATCCAATCAAAAGAAGCATGTGTCAAGGAACCCAATGTGTGATTCTTAGGACGTTAACTTCCTTAATCACAACGGTATAAAATTTGTGCATGTGCATTGTTTGAGGTCTCGGCTCCTTTGAGGCTGGGACCCTTTTGCTGGAGTACTCCAATAAAAGAAGCTGAAAATGCCATTCCTCGTGTCTTTATTGGCTTTGGCACCAGGCTAGGACCCAATTTGGGTACAACAGAAGAGCATTCTCTGAAAACACTTCAAGAGCAAAGGCCTTAGGCGAGCAGGAGCAGCCTCAGGTAGGCCGCAGGGCCCGTCAATAGAAAGAGAAGGCCGCCTGAAGGAAACCAGCACTTGGCAGATCCCGGGGAGCGCTGAGCTGTGGGGGCAATTGCACCAGCAAGTGAGGCCCAGGCCTTTTGGAGTGGCAGCAGTGGCACCCAACAGGTGATGAAGTCAAGGCCCAGGCCTTCACTTCAGATCCAACCTCAGTGCTGCCACCCAGTGAGGCTATTCAGGGCGGCCTAGATGGAGGGAAGGGAGAGAGATAGAGAACTGTTTCTCTTTTGTTCAGGGAAGGGGAAAAGAGATACAAGCAGAGTCAAATTAGGCGTTTTCTGAATTTCTGACACACCAAGCCCAAAAGGTTTGCTGTCCTAAGGCAACCCTTTCTCATTATTTTATTTTATACCCCCTTTCAGGCAGCATGGTGCTGATGGGCTATGTTTGGTGACCTTATTTTTTAGCCCAGCATTTCTCTACCACATGTCACTGATGAGCCAGGGATCTATTTTGGGGATTCAAAGAATGGAGGGAACCTCAAACTGAAATTTCAGTTATGGTACAACTTAATCAGTGCTATCTATCTATCCATCCATCCATCCATCCATTCACCCACCCAACCAACTATCCATATTTCAAGTCCCAACCAAATCTTTGCTTTTACATTCATTTGCATACGTGTAACCTGCTGTGATCCTTTAGCACAATCTTTTGTAAATAGTAATAAATGTCACTTGGATCAATCTTTCAGATGCATGCAAGTCTGGATCAGTTCCTATCCAGAAGAAGGAAATAATGGTAAGTAATTTCATTTATCCCTTGTATTTTTAAGATTTCCCCTTGCCTAAAACTACCAGCAGGCTCTGTGCCTCAGAAGAAGCAATTATCTTTGCTAGGACATCATTAACATAGCTATTTCTCTTTTTAAAAAATATTCACACACGAAGGTGCATAGGACAAATACTTTGGTGAGGAGGAATTTGGCAGCCTTCATCCATTTATAAAATATCAGGATGGAGTAGTGGTTTAATTGTTCGAGTCTGGACAGCATCTGGACAGCAAAACCCCAAAATCTTCAACCAAAAACTGTCTACTATTGACCTCACCCCATTCCTAAGAGGATTATAAGGGGCGTGCATAAGAGCACAAAAGTGCCTACCGTTCCTGTCCTATTGTTCCCTTCATTATATCAAATTAACATAGTTGTTGCATACTTTTACTTATATATAATTTTTCTCTCATGATGAGTTATTGTTTATGTTGATGATTGTGTATACTGTTGTGACAAAATCAAATAAAAAAAAATAAAAAAAAAAGAATTGGAGAAAGTTGCTCAAATTCCATTCCTGTTCAAAACAGATTAGAAACAGAAATGGGTTTGTAATGCATACAATTACCTTTTGTGCCACGAGATCCAGGATGCCCAGGAACTCCTACCAGACCTGGAGCCCCATCATTTCCTGGCAAACCAGGAAAACCTCGAGGACCTTGTGGACCAGTCAGGCCTGGTGGACCAGGAGGTCCAGAGATGGCATCATGAGATTGGCAATGATCGCAATGCTGAAACCTTCTGTCCCTAAGTATAGTAGGCAACTGGGCTAAGAAGAAGTCGGACAACAAATATTTAGATCAAACTTAAACAACTCATTATCAAGGCATAACATTTATTGACCTCAACCTTTGGGGGTTAAATTTAGATCTAGATCAGCTAAACAATTTTAAGTTCCTCAACTTTGGCAAGAAAGCTTTATGCACAGCATATTTCACTTCAAAATATATTTTCCACAATCCTTTTCTCGATGTTGAAAAACTAGGGCTATTAAGCCATGAACTGAGAGCAAGAAACACTTTAGGCACTTCTATATCTGAAATCTGACTCATCAATTTGTCTCTCAAAAACTGTGCTATCACAAGAATCCTCAACAGTTCCTGCTCAGTTCCAACTAGCATGTCTTTCAATAGGTAGAAATGTTTCATCTAGATTTTTTGAACTTCATGAAGTTCAAAAGATCTAGATGAAACATTTTCATCAATGTTTATCCACACCAATGTAGCAAACAAAAGAAATGTGGGGAAGCAGCAAAGTCATCACTGAAACCAGTCAGAAAATATCAGGGGACTGGGAGAAGGAGCAGCCACTCTAGACAAGTTCTATGCTTCAATAACAGCCCTAAGGATCCAGCATGATGGGACATCCTTTCTTTCAGATATTTGCTTTAACGTGGTGAGGCACAAAAAAGTTTATGGTGATTGTGAACTGGTAAGCCATAAATAAATTTATCCAAAGGTGGGAAAACAATTCATTTACAAATAGGAGATCACTAAATCAGTTATTATTTTTTTAAAAAAGAAGTACGCCAATTAGGAGTATAATTCATCAATTCAGACATAAGTAAATGGGTATCATAAGGCTGCATACCTATAGACAGGAAAAGAGAAATTTGATATTAGAGATGAGGCCTTTTTAAATGAAGTGCCGGTAGTTAATTTTATTTGGGCATGCCTTGTTTTTTAAAGTGTGGAACAAACCATCCATTTGATTATGTGATTATGTTGTTCTTATGAATGGCCATGCCCAAAGGCAACCAATTTCAGGTTGCCTTGACACTTCCCAAAATTCCAAGAATGCCCTTGATCTCAAAACAGACTGCCTTTCCTGCCTCTACTGAAAATCAGTTCTGTTGACTGGGGACTCACTTCTCAGCACATCTGCACAAACTTGCCGAATAAATTCTTCTGAGAAACCTCTTCCCTGCATTGAACAAAGATATTTTAGAAAGTTTACACACATTGATTGTACCATGAAATGTACAGTAGTTGGTTTTTTTAAAAAAACAAACAAACCATCAACTGATATACGCACAGGTTTTCCATCTGATCCAGGGATTCCTGGAAATCCCCTCTCTCCTTGTATCCCCCGTGGTCCTGGAGAACCCATCAAGCCATTCACTCCTGGTTCCCCCTTCTGACCATGGATGCCATGGAAGCCGGGATTTCCTTTCTCACCTATCTGAAATCCACACAAAAAAAGCAGTACTAAGCAACAGCAGAGTTTGCTACCAGCATATTGACATTCTAGGCATTGTGTGGCACCATTTCTTAAATAAAGAACAACACGACATACTGTTACGAGTCAGTCATGCTATTTACTGCTACGGTCTTAATGTTAATATTTACCTATATAGTATTAAAACTCTTAATGTCTGTAACCTTTAATTGGATGAAACAGTGCAGCATAGCGCAACAATTCTTCAACTAAGATACCACAAATGACCTAACTTAGAGACTCTGTACAAAATCTGGGACCCATGACTTGGGAGGAAATGAAATTTGGGAAGGCCTTAGTGCTGCTGGGCTGCTTCTGCTTTGGCTCTGCCAAGCTGCTGCTGTGGTCACACGATGCTCACTTTGAATATTCTGTGACAGTTTCCCAGCCATTCTTGCAACTACTCTCTCCCTCACCCAGCAGCAGCCACTTACATGCCTTCTGGAAAGAGAAGGAAGGATTTGGAAGAAAGGAACACATGTGTACCCTTCCCAGTCCATATCACCCCCTCAGGTCCCCCAACTGATCCTCCTTCCTGCTGGCCTTGGACTTGCAGTTTTTTGCTGGCTCCCCCACTGATTTTCTCCTTGCAAGCTTCCCACAAGCAAATGGAGAAGCTGGCATGGAAGGGAGGGAGGGAGGGAGGGAGGGAGGGAGGGAGGGAGGGAAAGGAAAGGAAAGGAAAGGAAAGGAAAGGAAAGGAAAGGAAAGGAAAGGAAAGGAAAGGAAAGGAAAGGAAAGGAAAGGAAAGGAAAGGAAAGGAAAGGAAGATGTTTGATGCTCCTTGACAGTTTCCTGCAAGGAAACTAAATGGGGAAGCTGGCAGAAACTCAGAAGTTGCTCCCATGCAACTTTTTTGCCCATACATGATCATTTTGCTTCTCTGTTTAGGTAAGGAAATATCTCTGAAATGATGATCTAATGGGGCATAGGTTGTCTAATGCTTTACACCAAAAGTTAAAGTCCAGTGCAAGAATAATCCTTTTCTCTGCCCCCCCTTTCATGGTAAACAGCTGAAATGTTACTTAAATTGTTATTAAAATTGAAAAATATGACATTCCAGAGTCATAGGTAATATAAAAAAGAGAGAAGCAAAGTAAACTATTTTGTTTCAGGATAGTTAACTGATATAACTATTAAATCAGCCTTTCCCTATTTATTTTCTCCTCGATGTTTGGGAGTTGGAGACTTGGTCAGAATTTGGGGGGAAAATGTACTGAATGATATGCAAGCATAGGAGTCAACATTTTGAAGCCTCAGCGCTTCTTCTTACTAGAGGTCACTGCAGGTGCAATCTAATGCAGACCTTGAATGCACTTCAGTTCATGAATTTCAATGGCTCCAAAATACAGTTAAGCCTATGCTGGAAAATCAGTCAGGAACTATATATTTTTTCTAAATAGAAAGCCAAATCCACCTCAACCACAAAGGAACAAACACTTGGGCAGACCTGTTTTCTTTTACTATTGTGACGGTGATTAGTAGCACGTCCCATTTTAACTTCCTTGCAAAATGAAATAATTCCAAAGCCACAGAGAAATCTGCAGATCTGAAATGGTCCTTAAAAAAACTGAAATCATTTCTCTCATAAGATGTTCCTTCCGCTTGTCTTCTGCCAGAAAGAATAAGACTCAAAGTACAATAACAAAAGTTGAATGTAAAAAGAGATTTTTTTAAAAAATGGGGAAAAATGATATCAAAACTACAAAGAAAATAGCAAATCTTTTCTACAAAAAGACATATAAAATCAAAGGAAAAGAAATGTGCTTGTTAAATAAGTTTGCAAAGTAGTTGAAACTAAAGAAAATCAGTTATTTAGCATTCTTCTTGCTTTTTGAGAATCATTAATGGGGGCAGGTGGCCTTTTCTAAGTCTGACAGTTAAGCAGAATAGGGCTTGGCTAGTTCTTGCAAGGAAATACCAAAGGTGTAGGCTAAATTGGGAAGTGAAAAAGCATCCCAGAAGTTAAAGGTAAATCTCTTCCTTGTGAGCCAAGAAAATTACATGAATGTGTCCAAAAGGCTAATCAGGAGTCAAGATCAAACTTAAGGGGACTAATGAATTGAAACCTTCTTGAAAGGCTGCAATTACAGTTCCCAGAATTCCCAGTAAGAATGTTGTTCACCGGTTGCTCTATTTGGGAATTCTAGGGTAGACTGTAGTAATTAAACACACCACACAACTAATGCTTGAGACTAACTGATATTTGAGTCTTTATTTAAGCTCTAAGTTTAAGTTACTATTATACTAAGCAAAATCAAAATGATAAATTTACATAATGCAACATAAAATCCATGCTCAAACTAGGAGTTGAAATGCTCAGAACAACAGAAAAGAAATGAGTATGAAACAAAAAACAGCACGTACCTCTCCTTTATCTCCTTTTAATCCCACAGATCCCTTTTGGAATCAAAATTGTAGAACGCATAATGAGTTATTGTGAAAATGTACTATTTCTACTGACATAAAGTTAAATTTACTTACATTAAAATGTACACTTAAAAAAAAACACCACAAAGTTTCCAAGCAACTACAGTTGCAAACTGTCTTTTTCATCTTGACATCTAATAGCTTGAAGTATTATTTTTTCCAGCAAGGAAAAAATCACTCTGCAAGATTAAGATGGGAAAAATATAGTCTTTTAAAACTAAATATATAGACTTGGATCCAAAACTCCAAAATTCAGCTAATAAAATAATCTCACTTTGTGGGTGCAAGTGAGAGGCAAGAAATTGTTAACTGAATCCTCCTCTCTGAAATCACACAAAAGATGCTCCAGGTCAGAAAGAAATGGGTCTGAGGTGTCCAATTTATAGTCCAACTAAACTGGACACCTCAATCCAATTTAGTTACCGTGGAAAATGTGTCCATTGGTGCAGTCAGGCTCTCTGCTTTACCATCCTTTAAACAAAATCATGTAATTAAAAATGAAACATTGGGGATCCATGAAAAAAGGGCAGGCCTCCACCATCATTTTTTGTTTTAAAAATAAAGATAAAAATGGTAAACTTTGTTTACTTGGCAGCAAGCAAATGCACCCAGGTGCCCCAAAAGTAAAGCTGAGTCTCTGGCACTGAACATCCTAAGGGAGGGAATGGGTTCCAAGTGTTGCAGGAGAGGAGCACATCAGGTTGTTTTGTGATAAAAACAGGCATGTTGTGACTGATCATGACACCATGACAGTTATTTATGAGAATCTATGTACACGCTGTCAGCACAGGTAGTCCTCAAGTTACAATTCATTTAGTGACCATTCAAAGTTATAATGGCACTGGAAAAAGTGACTTATGACCTTTTTCACACTTACGACCGTTGCAGCATCCCCATGGCCATATGATCAAAATTTGGACACTTGGCAACTGGCTCATATTTATGACAGTTGCATTATCCCGTGGCTATGTGATTACCTTTTATAACTTTCTCACAAGGAAAGTCAATAGGGAAGCCAGATTCACTTAACACCGTGTCAGTAATTGAACATCTGCAGTGATTCACTTAACAACAGTGGCAAGAAAGGTGGTAAAATATGGTGAAATTCACTTATCAATTTCTCATTTAGCAAAATAAGTTTTGGGCTCAATTGTGGTCGTAAATCGAGGATTACTGGCATATTCCTAATATGTCCATCAACTCAAAATATTTCTAGTATCTGCTGTTAGAAATTAACCAGAGCCTTATGAGAATTGCCAAAACCAATCTGTGACAAGCTTTGTTTGAGGATAAAAGAATGGAAAAAATACATTACCAGCAAATATGTCCCTGTAAAAAATTGTGGAATTCAGAAAGGACTTGATAATCTCTCCTTCTTACCTTATGGCCTGGAGTACCGGTTTTGCCTCCTTCACCCTTATGACCCTTAAGAAAAAAAAACCCAAATTGGTTACTGATGTGAAATGGAATATCCACACAACTACATATAGGTTGGATCCTAACTAAACCTATTCATTTATTTCAATATATCTGCTTTAAGGAGGATTACCTGTAGACTTCACAGATTGAATCATTGTTTACATTCCAACTGTGTAATTTATGTTGTCCAAATTTCAATTTATTGTTATATTTCACATTTATATTTATTCAAACAATACATACAGCAAACCTGATTTATAAACCTAAAGCAAAACAATAAGAAATTTAATTTGGATCTTAATTTTAAAGAATATTTAAACCAAAGATATAAAAATACTGTAGCTTAAGAAATGTCAAAAAAAGAAATCGGAAAAGATTCCACAAGTGTAACATCAGATAGAACTTTCAATATATATATATAACTTTCAATATATATATATATATTTCACTGAAAAAACAGTGGGGGGAGGTGTTGACATAGCTCTGCCATGCTTTGATGTAACTTGTTCATATTTCTTTGTGTTTAAAACCTCAATAAAACGCAATGCTAATTTTTCATATTAACTTTAGATTGTGTCTTAAATAACAAAGGTGCCAGTCTGTACCAAATGGATCTTCTACATACTCCCAACAAGCCAACCAGCTTAATTAACTCTACAAGATCACGTTTATGATCCTGGGATGGTAGTTTGTTCTGTCTAGCACAGGTAGAGAACGAAACCTAAAACAATCTACGGCTTCTCTGATTGAACAATAAAGCAGAGTCACATGTAATGCAAAATTTCACAGCTTACATTCTTTTCGTCAAGCAAGCATTATTCCTAGTTATATCATCACTAATAAAAAAGGAAAAAGAAGCATACCTGGATGCCTTTTTCACCCTGGTTTCCTTTCTCTCCCTGAAAAGTAAAAAATAATTTCTTGTTAAACTATTATTTGTAACAGCAATGGTGAAATTAAACTGAAACAAATTAAAAACTATTACAGATAGTCCTTGACCTACAACCACAATTGAGCCCAAATTTCCCACTGCTAAGCAAGTTGTCAAATGAGTTTTGCCCCATTTTATGACCTTTCTTGCCACAGTTATTAAGTGAATCACTGCAGTTATTAACCGAATCATGTGGTGGTTAAGCGAATCTGGCTTCTTCAATTGACTGCTTGTTGGAAGCCAGCTGGGAAAGTTACAAAAGGTGATCACATGAACCTGGTACAGTGCAACTGTCATAAATACATGCCAGTGCCAAGTGCCTAAATTTTGATCAAATAACTATGGGGATGCTGCAACAGCTGTAAGTGAGAAAACTGGTCACAAGTAACTTTTTCAATGCCACTATAATTTAAAATGGTCACTAAATGAATTATTGTAAGTCAAGGACTACCTGCAGTTGTATTTGTAGAAATGTCTTGTACATATGAAATGATTTTTCCATAACAACATCAAAAACATTTATACAAGGTAATATGCAATCTTTCGAACAATAGTTTGCACATCTTGGAGCCATGCTACTAAGCAATTCTTATGATTTATATTGATATATTGATCATCAATTGTGTTGTAAATATTGTACCTTGATGAACGTATCTTTTCTTTTATGTACACTGAGAGCATATGCACCAAGACAAATTCCTTGTGTGTCCAATCACACTTGGCCAATAAAATTATATTCTATTCTATTCTATTCTACATGGCATTACACAATTTCTATTTTTAATTTCACATTTCCAGTCACTCTTGTCATGCCAGTTCATTAGACCTCATCATTGTTCAAATTTCTTTTGCACCCACATTTCTGGATACTTATTTGTTTAAACAATTTTGAACAAAGCTTCTCAATGCAGTAACAAGTGTATCAGTGTATATTTCTGCTTTGATTAAAGAGCCCATGATAGAAGAAGAAAATCTGATGTTAAGGAAGGGTATTGCAAATATTTAAAATCTTCAAAAACTCAAAGATCTTCAAGTAGACACTCATCTTCAGCTGCAAATAGGATTTTACTGTTGCATTCAGGTAAATTCTTGCCCAGTTTCCCTAAAGGCCACTAAAAGTCCTTTTAAACAAAGATGTCTAGTGATGTGTAATTTTAATACTCCATTTGGATAGCTTATTTTCCCAAATGTAAATTTATAATATTGAAAAGAAAATAAGTTGATCTTAAAAAGCTACTTCAGAATATTGTAAAGCTTTACATTTAGGCCAAAAAAACAAAATGCACCAGTACCGTATATGTGGTACCTTGCTCAATAGTAGTACCTGTGAGAGGGATCTTGGAGTCCTAGTGGATAACCATCTAGATATGAGCCAGCAGTGTGCAGCAGCTGTTAAAAAAGCCAACACAGTTCTGGGCTGCATAAACAGAGGGATAGAATCAAGATCACGTGAAGTGCTAGTACCACTTTATAATGCCTTGGTAAGGCCACACTTGGAATATTGCATCCAGTTTTGGTCGCCACGATGTAAAAAAGATGTTGAGACTCTAGAAAGAGTGCAGAGAAGAGCAACAAAGATGATTAGGGGACTGGAGGATAAAACATATGAAGAACGGTTGCAGGAACTGGGTATGTCTAGTTTAACAAAAAGAAGGACTAGGGGAGACATGATAGCAGTGTTCCAATATCTCAGGGGCTGCCACAGAGAAGTGGGAGTTGGGCTGTTCTCCAGAGCACCTGAGGGTAGAACAAGAAGCAATGGGTGGAAACTGATCAAGGAAAGAAGCAACTTAGAACTAAGGAGAAATTTCCTGACAGTTAGAACAATTAATAAGTGGAACGACTTGCCTTCAGAAGTTGTGAATGCTCCAACACTGGAAATTTTTAAGAAAATGTTGGATAACCATCTGACTGAGATGGTGTAGGGTTTCCTGCCTGGGCAGGGGGTTGGACTAGAAGGCCTCCAAGGTCCCTTCCAACTCTGATGTTATGTTATGTTATGTTATGTTCTTTGGATAAATGTGTCTATTGAATAGAATAGAATAGAATAGAATAAAATTTTTATTGGCCAAGTGTGATTGGACACACAAGGAATTTGTCTTGGTGCATATGCTCTCAGTGTACATAAAAGAAAAGATACGTTCATCAAGGTACAACATTTACAACACAATTGATGATCAATATATCAATATAAATCATAAGCATTGCCAGCAACAAGTTATAGTCATACAGTCATAAGTGGAAAGAGATTGGTGATGGGAACTATGAAACGATTAATAATAGTGCAGATTCAGTAAATAGTCTGACAGTGTTGAGGGAATTATTTGTTTAGCAGAGTGATGGCCTTCGGGGAAAAACTGTTCTTGTGTCTAGTTGTTCTGGTGTGCAGTGCTCTATAGCGTCGTTTTGAGGGTAGGAGTTGAAACAGTTTATGTCCAGGATGCGAGACTAGGAAGAAAATTGTAAACGTGATAAAAGCAATATTTTACTTCTTAATATTACATAATATATTCATGGCCCTTGGATTGATGGAAATGAAAAAAAATGTGGTGGAGGGGTACAAATTAGAACTCATAATGGAAAAGTATAATTTCACCCTCCACTACCATTCTTATTTTTTGTATCCATATCTCCACCACCATGTATCATATGGCCTTATGGAGAGATTGATATGACAAGCCATGTAATATCTTTCTCTCCAAGTTATTATACCATGCAAGCCAGACTCTTTCAAATGTAATTTTCCTATATTAAGCGTTCAGTGGCCTTCAATACCATTCAAAATCCTAATTCAAACCCTAACCCTAATCTATGGCATTCTACTCAACCACTTAAGAGGTGGGGATCAGAGGTATTGTTTGGTCCTGTCTAACCCTAAAGTGAGGGTCAACTTGATGGTGATGAGATAAGAGAAATGGTGACTTTAGCCATTCAGTGTAAGATAGCCCAGGGTATAATTGTCCTCATATTTAAATAGACCTCAGGGTACAACAGCAATTTGGACCGGAATTTCTGATGTTAAGCAATGCAATCATACAATGTGATGTTATGTGACTGCATTGCTTATCAACAGTAATCCCAGAAGTCCCAGTTGCCATTGTTAAGTGAATTTTTCAGATAGTTAAGCAAGGACCCGCTGCTGGGTCAGGAGGGTCTGATAGTGATCAGCATGGTATTCACATCACAGGAGTGAGAATGGCTACTGCTGATACAAGGGTGCCAGGGGTGGGTTCTACTTACCTTTACTACTGGTTTGCAACAGGGCCATGCGTGTGCTTGCACTTCTGCACATGCACAGAAGCTTCCTGAGGATGTCCAGATTAGTGGGCGGAGCCTCCTGCGGGTTTTAATACTGGTTCTTCCGAACCGGTCTGAACCAGGGGCAACCCACCACTGAAGGGTGCATGTATGACTGACATAGAACGAGCTCAGCAGGGCTGAGGATAGCTATTGCCAGGTGGAGGAATGTACTTGAGAGCGCACAGATGTCAGAGAATGGCCTGAGCATGCTCATATTGGATATGATTACAGGTTGGTGTGTGGGTAGCCATCAAGTTATGGTACAAATGTGGCAGGGCCAGGGATGGCTGCTGCCAGATGTGCAAGGTGGTATGAATGGTCATCAAGGTGCGGTGCAAGCACAGGAGAGACGGATGCTATGGGTGCCATAACTGGGCATCTCAGGGGAAAAAAACCACTGGAATGCATGTCCATGGAGATCTCAGTCATCCAGGTCATGGTTGTCCCAAAGGTGCTTTTTCAAGAGGCAACTGGACTTTTGGTTGTCATTCTATAACTTGCAGAAATATCAGAAAAGCTCAGGAGGATCTTCAGCCAACTCGATATACGTGCACACTTCAAACCCAAGAATACACTAAGGCAGAAGCTTATCCACCCCAACAATAAAACACCCAGAACAAACTGACCAACTTGGTATATGCAGTACAATGCAGTGACCCATGTGCAGATCTGTACACTGGGGAAATAAAACAATCACTTCATAAATGCATGGCACAACAAAGGAGAACAAAAACATCAGGACTAGATTCAGCAGTCCATCTACATTTAAAAGACAAAGGCCACTATTTTGAAGACAGCAAAGTCCACATTCTGGAGAGAAAGAACTGCTGGTTTGAAAGAGGCCATCTATGTCAAAATTGAACAGCCCTCTCTCAACAGAGGTGGAGAAATATGACATCATCTATCTCTAGTCTACAATACAGTTCTTTCAGCAGTTCCAAGAAGGCTCCACATCCATTTGCACCTGTCAGATGGAGGTGATCTGATGACACAGATAAACCTCCAGGTGGTCTTAATGACTTGTTAAAAGAATGCAAATGACCAACTGTCTTCAAGGAGTATAAATCCTTCCATTCCCCACCACCCAGTCAGTGCTGAAGAAGATTTTTGGATGAGAAGCAAAATGTCTTCTAAGAAAAACCAGAAAGTCCAGTTGTTTCTTGAAAAAGCACCTTTTGGACTGGAGTGCAAGGAACTTACCAATGCGAATTCCAATCTTCTCTTATTAACTTTCCTTGTCTGAACCCAACAAGGAACATTGCAAATGATGATCACATTATTGTCCCAAAGATGCTTTTTCAAAAGGCAACTTGACTTACTTTGTTTTTCCTTGAAGACAT
This sequence comes from Ahaetulla prasina, assembly GCF_028640845.1. Classification (NCBI taxonomy): domain Eukaryota; kingdom Metazoa; phylum Chordata; class Lepidosauria; order Squamata; family Colubridae; genus Ahaetulla; species Ahaetulla prasina. The sequence goes on along the minus strand of NC_080539.1, from coordinate 141,426,732 downwards.
TTCACTTCTCATCCAAGAAGCTGCTTCAGTTCTGAAGAAGAATTAAAGAAGCTTCTTGGATGAGAAGCAAAACATCTTCAAGGAAAAACAAAAAAAGTGCAGTTGCCTATTGAAAAAGCAATTTAGGAATAACCATGATCTGGATAACTGAGAATCTCCACAGACATGATCACATATATAGGATACTGCAACCATCGTAAGCGCAAGACTGTTGCTAGCACCCAGATCACAATCACAAGACTGCAGGGATGCAGTCTGCTGGAATGACTAGAACTTCAAGGACCTGTCTTTAAGTACCATTATTATAACTTCAAACATAAAATTATTCATTGGGGTTTTTATTATGTTTTGTGGCATTTCACACATGAGAACCCCCAAAGAACTATGATTATATGGGCACAAAGCTATCTAAATTAAACAAATAAATATTAACTAAAATTTCTTCTCTTCTAAGGAGGACAAACGTGGAATTTAATCCACTAATCTCTATCTTTGGACTGATATCACAGGGACAAAACAAATTATTCTAGTTAGATATTCATATCATCACAGGTTAAGGGAATTGTCTGAAGTAGATGTACTTTTCATTGATAACAGTCATCAGCGCAATCATATATTATGAGAAGAGTCTTGCAATTTCTGGTTCTGATTGGGAGAAATGTAACGACAAAGTTCACTTTTTGTCTAATGGTCTTAAGTATTACATTTGTAAGAGTAATTCACAACTAAAGGCTCACTGACTCTTTGGGCTTTGTTATAAAAGGAAATACAGGTCCATAATAATATTTTTTTTAAAAAAAACTGGCATACCTTCAAACCGGGAGGACCAGGCATCCCAGGATAGCCTGGTTCACCTGAATCACCCTGTCTTCCTTGTTCTCCCTAAGAAAGCAAAAAGAACTCCATAAATAGGAAACTTGTGAAAATGCATTGTTCTTATGAAGCTGTGGACAGAATTCTGCAAATAACTGATTTGAAAGCACATGGGTGGTAATGACTTTGGACTTCTTTTTTCCTGGGCCTTCACATTACAGTTGTGCAAAATCTTAAGAAGAGGTTCTTCACAATATGAAGGTGCATGAATGAAATGGCTCTTTAAACTTTTTACATAGTGTGAAAGTTACCATATTTTTAATAGGGCATACTGTAGGCATCTGTCCCACTTCCCCAGCAAAGTATTTCTTTCTTATCCTTATTTCCCAGCACTTGTTGTAGAAGAAGACTTCTTGGCCAATAAAGAATTCTATTCTATAACTTTCAGGGTTTTTTCTCTCTGAATATTCCCAGCACAGAGTAAATCCCTGTGATATTTTAACATCAAATGAACTGTAAACATAACAAACTTGATAAAAATTCATAAGCACATTCATTATTCTTAGCTTTGCTCAGAATACTGAAAATATCTATCAACAATAAGAAAATTGAACTATTTACATAAAAGCACAGCTCTTCTATCACAATCCTGATAAAATGATTTCAGAACTTGATTTATGCTAACGTTTAAAAGAACTGCAGTGGTAAATCATTTTTTAAAAAATCACCTCATTTCTAATTGCTACAAGCGTTTAGCCAACAAATTCCCCACCAGTTCATTGAGAATCTAGGTACAGGTAGTCCTCAACTTATAACCACAATTGGGAATGAAATTTTCATTGGTAAGTGAGGCAGTTGTTAAGTGCATTTTTTTTTCTGCTATGGTGGATAAACAAATCACAAGGGTTGCTAAGTTAACCACACTGTTTTTAAGTGAATCTGTCTTTCCCCCATTGACTTTGCTTATCAGAAGCTGCCTGAGGAAGTTGCAAACAGCGGTCATGGGACCCTGGGACAGTACAACCATCATAAATTTAGTTGCCAAGCACCCAGTTTTTACCATGCAACCACAGAGATGCTACAACAGTCGTAAGTGTGACAATTGGTGATAAATCATTTTTTCAGCACCAATATATCTTTCAATGGTCACTAAAAAAATGACCATAAGTCAAGGACTATCTGTACTTTCAACAATTGGTATCTTTCACAAATGTTAGATGTAAAGGGCCCTGGTTAAACTTTGTGGAAATGTCAACATGAGCCATGATTAAAAGTGAAAAAAATTAACATGAGAAGAGGTACGAGACCTGAGTAACCGTGTGTGGATACTGGCCCTCAATCCCAGAACATATACATCCCTGGAGCTTCTACAAAAGGGAACTCCATCCATAAACATAGCTCATATTTTTTTTTATTTTAATAAGGAGTAGCTAATATAGGCAGTTTGTCCTTTAATTATCAGGAGAAGCTAAGTTTTTTTTAAAAGTAATCACAAATTCATTTCAGGAAGAGAGAAATGTACACTGAACACAAAGCAAGCATAGTTTTTATGTTAACCGAAGAATGTAGTTCCTTGCCTCACACGACACACTGAAACTTAGCCAAATTTACCTTGGTACCTGGAATTCCTGATTTCCCTTGTGGTCCTTGTTCACCCTTGCTGCCCTGTAAATATGAGACTTTAATTAGTTAATGGGATTATGAAAACAAATTGTACAAAATGTTTAGAGAGACAATTTAAATGAATAAACCAGGTTACATCACTGCAACTCCTCCTCTCAGGAGCTACCCCTTTTCTGAAATTCCCCTATTGTAATGAATGCAGAGTGATTTAGAATAGTATCATGAATTGTGGCTGTATCTGAGTGAGTGTGCTGGTGCATGTAAGAGAATAGAGGAACATATTAGAGAATGAAGGGGAATAGTTACAGTTCATTTTACAACCTCTTCTGTTTCCATTTCTTACATACATGCAGGAGATGCATTGAAAGACTGCAGCACTGAGTTTATGGGAGTTACAAAATCCCACAAAATAAGCATGGATATAGAAGCTTCAATGCACAGACTTTTATGTTCCAAGATTTTTACAAGAAGCACATATGCTTCGCCTACTCAGATGTGCAAACTCTTGCTCCTCCTTCCAATTTAAGGAAAGGACTGTTGGTTCAACTTTAGACAGAATGAAACAATCTTAAAAAGTCCTGTATTTCCTGCACGTATTGAGCTTCCTGTACTCCCAAATATTGACTTCACTATGCTAGAGTTCAGAAGAGTTTTCATATATTTGATTTTTCTCTTGTCTATTTATAATTTGGATAATGTTTTTTTAAGATTTTCTTTTTTACAAGTCAAGGCAGAAAATATACCTTAGGACCAGACCCTCCAGGTAAACCTGATGATCCCTCAGGTCCAGGAAGACCCTGAGAAACAAAAACAAATATACATAAACAACCCCCAAGATTTCTTTTTAAAAATGAGAAAGATGGAACATAACCACTACAGATTATGTTATAATTTCTTCTAACATGAACTCTTTCATTTCTTACATTTGAATAACACAAATGGAAACTATGCATATATTGCCCTGTTACTGCATTCTGCCTTTTTTTGCCTTATATTTTTATACTTGCAATTGAACATTTATCATTAATTCCTTCCAAATACAAATACATATAAGGTTTATATGTTTATTATTCAGAGAATGGTAATCTGTTTTCCTAACAGCCTTTCCAAAATAGGAAGTGCTCTTTCAGAGACAATATGCTTGCTTTAAAAATCAGGCATTTCTACTACTCCATGAGTCCATATTCATTTGAATCCATTCTGCTTTATATGCATACAATTTCAGTTTATTCAGTACAGTGGAAAAATTTCCTCACAACGGAAAAGAGAAATAAGAGATGGATGAGGAGTTGAGTAAACAGCGTTGTCATCAATACTAAACTTAAAACTTGACACTGAAACCAAATTAAACAACAAAGGGCAGAGAGAAATCCAAAAATATATTGTGTGAAGTGCTTGACCAGGAAAAATGCTGAGAGGTTTCTCCAAGATAAGCAGCAACAGTGAGATCCTGCTTGGACAACTGCAAGAGAAACTTGGGCTTAACTCCACTAAGGCATTATTAACTTTCTCTCTCCTCTGCAAGTGCCAATTAAAGCTACATAGTTGTTAGTGCCTCCTAAGTGCAATGATCCATTAATTAAGAAAAGTTAGAACATAAATATTTGATATTACCAACAGTTATAAAATATACAAATGATAAACTAGCACATGGGATACACACTCGCTCCTTCCCTTGCTTCCTTTCCCATGATCAGTGTTTACATTATATTTGCCCAAGCATTAAGTACAATGAATTCAAATTGGCTTCCTGCCAGTCAAGGTTTGCAAGCCTATTTCAAACCTCTGCTTGAAAATCCTCTGTTTATAATTGATCAAGTGTGCATGTAACTGGTACTTTATGTATGGCTCAGGTTCAAACCAGGCATAATACTAAACAGATTATCAAAAGTACATTCTTAAATTTAACTGCAAGCACGAAGTGCTCAAATAATTCTGTTTTCATGGGAATCACAGGGTGATTTAACCTTTTTTGGCCTAGCCATAACGCCTGTGAAACATGCCACTCTAGGATAATTTTTTTTGTCCATTTGAAAAGCCTGGTACTAAATGTATACATATCTTACAACATGGCTTATGATAAACCAAGAAGCACTTAGTTTGACATAAGCCACAGGCAAAGCCAACAAAAGAGAGAAAGAATTAAAGTAGGAAACAGAATTTTTCCAAGCTTGGTTTCATTGATAGCCATGGCTAAAAAGCCTGCCTCCTGCCTAAAAAACCCCCCAAATCTTGCAGAATCCATAAAACTAACAGAAGAATCGCTGCATGTTCCCTACAAAATCAAAAGGGCCAATCCCATATTCTGCATCTAAGTTTAAGGACAGTCTTTTTTCAGGATATAAATTCTTTGCAAATAGGCTTTTCTTATCTTATCTTTTCTTTTCTTTTCTTTAAAGGGCATGTACCCTTTAAATGCTATTAAATCACAACTCCCATCAACCCTAGCCAGCACTGAAAAACACAAGAGATGCTAGGAGATATAATGCAGCAACATCTGAAAGTCCCCTGCCTCCCTACTCATAATGTAGCAGTTTTACAAAATTAGTCAAAAATAATGCAACAAGAATGAAGCAAGTTTTTAAAATACAGTATTGCTGCTTCCTTCTCCAAAACTGGAGTTACTAATGGTAAATATAACAATAAATGATTGCAGCTGGCAACTACAATAGGAATAATTTTTTCTTATTCCTGATGAAATTTCCCTCAGGAATTACATATTAATTGTCAACAAGATTTTCATCCATTCTCTTCTGGAACAATTACTGTAACTAACAGCAACTAAATTTCACTTTATATTCTGGCTGGTTTCTCTTCAGCCGCTCTAAATATTTAAATCTTCCATGCACTTGAAAGTAAATGGATCCTATCAGGGAAGAAGAAAATGAAACATACCAGTAATCACAATAAATGATCTGGAAAATGTACTATTCAAACTGATACTGTGCTTCCTGTACATGTAGAAGCCATCTTGGAGAAACCATAACCAGCATGCAGCAAAGCAACTCTCCTTAAAGTATTGTAGTACTTTTTGACTTAAACCTACAACTGAAAGATGAAGCCTCTTCCAAAATCCTTCCCTATTAAAATGGAGCTATGTCTACACGAAGAATTCCCATCACTTTGAATTTACACTGGTGACAGTTGCCATCTGTTCAAAATTAGCGTACCATCCATTCTGGAAAGGGAATCATTTTGTGGAAGCTATTAACAGGTCAGAACAGAGGCGCCTCCTTGTTATAAAACAGTTCAGTGTGATGAAAAGAATCATAATTTTCAAGTTCCCTACTAAGTGCATGACAAAACACGTGTCCTGTTAAGAGCTCATGCAGAACATTTGAAAGCATCCTTAAGGCAGCGAATGGTCTCCAAAAGTGTTTAACTTCAATTTCCATGCCATATTCAGTATACATTAATTCAGGACAGTGCATCTGCAGCATAATTAATTTGTTTTCATGAGGTTATATTGGTTTTCTTCTCTGTTTTAAAACTAGCATCTTTGTCTTTTCAAGCTCAGCCATTGTCAAAGGAATTCGTTTTGAAATCATTTCATTCAGACTTCTGGATTTTACAATTGCTGTCAAAGTATAATACAGAACCATAACCATGGCATTTTGCCACACCCTCTTCAAAAAAAATGGAATAACAAAAACATACAGGTAACCCTGGCGATCCTTTTGTTCCTTCTTGTCCTGGCAGCCCACTTTCACCCTAGGATAAATTTAAAAAACAAAACAAAACATTATTGATTATAGAATGCACTGCGGCAGCAGTACTTTAAAGCAAAAAAAAAAAAAAAAGGAAATGTATATTAAATCTACATCCTGATAAATACCTTGTCTCCTTTTATTCCTTGAACTCCAGGGATCCCAGGAATTCCCTTGGGAAAAATAAATTTAAAAGTATTACCGGTAAATAGAAACACCGTTGTGTTTCTCACTTGAAGTTCTTTATTCATTCTTCAATTATCCTTGGAGATAATTATGCATTCATATCCCACTGTGATCTCAGACTTGAAACAGAAGTTGTAAGTTCATGTTTATATGTTTATTTATTTATTATTTATTTATTTTATTTGATTTTTATACCGCCCTTCTCCCGAAGGACTCAGGGTGGTGTACAGGCATAATAAAACCGACAATACAATATACAAGTTTAAAATACGATTTAAAAAACTTATTTTAAATTAGCCCAATGATTAAAATTTACCATACTAAGAAAACCCCGTTTAAAATTAAGAAATTTAAACATTAAAATCCCAATTTAAGCCAGCCCTGCGCGGATAAAAAGATGAGTCTTGAGTTCGCGACGAAATGTCCGAAGGTCGGGTATTTGGCGTAAACCCGGGGGAAGTTCGTTCCAGAGCGTGGGAGCCCCCACAGAGAAGGCCCTTCCCCTGGGGGCCGCCAGCCGACATTGTTTGGCGGACGGCACCCTGAGAAGTCCCTCTCTATGGGAGCGTACGGGTCGGTGGGAGGCGTGTGGTAACAGCAGGCAGTCCCGTAAGTACCCAGGTCCTAAGCCATGGAGCGATTTAAAGGTCATAACCAACACCTTAAAGTGCACCTTAAAGTGTTAAAGACTAGCCATTACGAGCAAACATAACTGTGAACATTGGTTAGAAATAGCTGCATGTTGGCAGATTCACCTATTATATTTGTATGTGTATCCACCTCTCCATCCCAGATTGCATGATCTATAATCTTTGAGCTGTGAATCAATAGAGGAAATGAGTCAACATTAGAATTCTTGACTGATTCTTGAGCGTGACTCAACGATGCACAGAAGGAGGCATCTGAAATATCTTGATCTGGATCTTTAACCACATACACAATTGTTCTTATGAAGAATTAAACTTACACAGCTGTTTCTATCCTGGGCTTCTAGCTCATTAAAAAACTATGGAATCACTGGGCATAATGCATCTTCAAAAGTATTTTTGAACTGATTTTAATTATTTTCTCTCACTGTAACATTTATTGATCATTTATTGATCAAATTTATATACCGCCCTATCTCCCGAAGGACTCAGGGCGGTGTACAGGCATTTAAAAACGCATAAATACAATATAAAAAATATAAAAACAGTTAAAAAACTTATTCTAAAAGCCTGTTAATTTAAAATTAAAAATATAGAATAAAAGCCAATTTAAAAGCCAGTAATTTAAAATTTAGCTCAGCCCTGCACAATTAAATAAATATGTTTTAAGCCCGCGGCGGAAGGTCCGGAGGTCCGAAAGCTGACGAAGACCGGGGGGTAGTTCATTCCAGAGGGTGGGGGCCCCCACAGAGAAGGCCCTTTGGCCGCCGCCAGACGACATTGCCGCGCTGACGGCACCCTGAGGAGACCCTCTCTGTGAGAGCGCACGGGTCGGTGAGAGATATTCGATAGCAGTAGGCGGTCCCGTAAGTAACCCGGCCCGATGCCATGGAGCGCTTTAAAGGTGGTCACCAGCACCTTGAAGCGCACCCGGAAAGCCACAGGTAGCCAGTGCAGCCTGCGCAGGATGGGTGTTATACGGGAGCCACGGGGGGCTCCATCTATCACCCGCGCAGCTGCATTCTGGACTAACTGCAGCCTCCGGATGCCCTTCAAGGGGAGCCCCATGTAGAGAGCATTGCAGTAATCCAGGCGAGACGTCTCGAGTGCGTGAGTGACCGTGCATAGGGCATCCCGGTCCAGAAAGGGGCGCAACTGGCGTAACAATGTCCCTTGTGTCTGCAAGAGACTAATCTTTGTTTCAAGAGAGTGTTTTTGCATGAAACTGTCTCTGCTTTCTTTTTTTCTGTTTTATTTTGGGGATATTGTAAAATATTAAGAAAAATATGTTTCATCTCAAAAACAGCTGGATTATCTTTTATTTTTGGATTGAGATATTTTCTCAGAAACTAACAAAAAACAATGAGGTCTTTATTTAAAAAAAAAGAAAATCTAATTTCCATTCTCATTGTAGCAAGGTTTGGGTTGTGACCCTTTCTTCCTACACCATAAAAAGCATTGGCAAGAAAACACTCAGAAAAGTACTTGGTGTCTCTGCTGGAAAACCCTGACTATCCAAATACAGTTGTGCTTTTTGGCTTGGTTTGGCTTGAGTCTACAGAACTCCCCACATTCACAGTGGCTGTGACTCATTTAATGACCACCAAGGCTCATGGCACCCACAATCATTTAACCCAGCAGAAGTGACTTCATCACACAACTTGCGTACCACAAACAGAAGCTGCCAGTTTTCTTTGCTACTGGAAGCCATAGGGAAAAAAACCAACAATTTTTGCCAGGGGTGAACATATCATATGATTTACTTGCTAGGAGCCAATAACAGCCACACGCTGAATTTTACACACGCTGAATTTTACAATCTCCAACTTACACCTCACCTATCACATTGTGATGATCATAAGAAGCTAAGGAAATACATTTGTGCACAAGCACACTTTGCCTCCAAAAGTCTAACACAGAGTAATTAAATTCTTGAAGGCAATATTTTTAAAAGGACAACACGGAATTAATTTTAATTAAAATGTATAGTATACTTGGATATAATAAAATAGGCACCCCTACTTTCAATTGAACCATTTGGGAACAAAGACCATATATCAAAATTAGCTGATGTAACTTTTGTGCACATATATTTCAAATGCTGTACGGCTAAATATATTGACATCTTATGAGACTAATGCTGGAGAGGCCTGCACTGCATTGAAAGTAACTAGATTTGCAATAGAAATTGCAGAAGGGAAGAATGTGACTGATGGATATTCTTTCATATATCGGGGTCCCAAGACTTCTTCAACCATTTTACTTGGAGTGATAGGAGTCTTAGCTTGGAGGGCTTCTCTTTATTTATTGAAATGGAATGATTTATAAATTAATAAATAGAAAACTAGCATAAATTGATCACTAGTAGAATTAAATGGTCTAGTCTGATCCAGAAGGTTTATTGTGGTCTGTAAGATTGAAACAGACTTGATCAATCACTCCATCGATCAAAAGTCCAGTTGAAACAGCAATCTGGCAATCATATTTACCTAAAAAAAAATTCTGCCACTATTACAAGGAAAAGCTATGCACAGTCTCAAACATTCAGACTTCTTATATTGCTTTTCATGAAGGCACTTTTAGATATATTTTTTTCATTCTTTCTGAGTTTTACAAAAAAAACCTGTATATTTGTTTCCTGTAATATTTTTTGTGTTAACAATGACTGATTTTAGTTCATGTTTAGCTAGAGATATGCCAAAATAAGGGTCCTTATTTTACCCTAACTTCTTCTGCGCATGCTCGAATGGCAGCATTTTGAATTTCATGGAGATGGTAGGCAGGGCTTTCCCTGGCCGAAGGGGCCGAAATTACCGCCCGCCGGGCTGTCTGGTTCCTCCGCTTCGTTAGATGATCATGCCGGCAACCAAGGGGGAGGTCTTCGAGCCTCGTTGGACCCTCGGTTGCCGAGAACGGAGCCGAGTTCTGGGGCGGGCAGCGGATGGCGGCGGCCATTTTTAGGGCCTGGGTCGGCGTTTTTTTTCCAGCTGGTCTGGCCTGCTACATACCACTGAGGAACATCGGAGCATCGGCGGCTGGGATTTTCGGCTGCGGCTGATGCTGGCGGCATTGGTGGCAGTAGCAGGCGGAATTTTAGCCGCCGGAATTTATCGGCTTCACTATCGGCCATCTCCCAGCCTGGCTCCTGGCTCCCGACTCCCGGCCTGGCTCCTGACCGCGACCTGGCCCTGGGTTTTTAAGCCGCGATATCCACCGGCGACGCACCAGTGGCCTGGTCTCCGTTCACCGCGTTTTCCATCAGCGGCTTCCACCAGCGGCATTTCCACCAGCCACGTTTCTTACTAGCCGCGCTTTCCACCAGCGGCATATTAAATGGTGATATGGATGGCGGCGGAGCGATGCACCAGTGGCCTGACTGTTCGACCGCGCTTTCTGTGCTTTCCACCAGCGGTATTTTTCCATCAGCCGTGTTTTCCACCAGCGGCTTATTAATGGCGGTATGGACGGTATAGACGGTATTGGTGACACTGGTGGGCTGCGTGAGTTCCCCCCCCTCTAAGATATTGGACCGTTGGATCTTCCGATTTCTTGAGTCCCTCTGGCCTTTGATCGGTCCTGTGGTGGCCATGTCGTGGTTTGGCACCCCGGCCTGCTCCGGCCCGATTCCCTGGCCATGTTTGGCATCTGCGGCATCAGTGGCGGGCCTTGTCTTGTGGCCATGATATTCCATCAGCTGTTTCCCGACCTGATTTGGCCATGACCTGGCTTCTGGTCGCTTTTTCATCTGCGGCATTTGACATCAACGGAGGGACGGTATTATTGGTCCTAAGGACGTCGTTGTGGCCCATGTTGGCCCTTGATAAGTTAACAATAATACCAACGACATTGATAACAACTAATAACAACAATAACATCGCTGAGGACAGGGATGAAGCAGACATTGGTGCTGGTTTAAGATCTGAGTCTTGATACTGTGTGGCATTTTACCCGGCGACTTTATTCTGATATTTACTGTCCGACGAAGAATGAACTGCTCGAATTTTTACCATCTTATATCGGGTCCCGTTTTGGATATATTTATGCCGGCTAGGGATGGCCCCCCCTCCCCCTTTTTCTGCCGTTTTTACATTTCCCATGAAATATTCGTCTAGTGAGCTCTTACGACTGCGGGGTTGCCCCACCTTGCAGGAATGGCCCTCTACATTATCGAGGGCCTGCCTTAATGAAGGGTCTTGGGATCCAGAGAGGTGGCATGCGTCGAAGAAGAACCTTTGGGGGTTTTTAAATAGGTTTTTAAAGAAGGGTTTTTTAAGGGGTGGGAGGGAGGAGACGGGTGGGGGGAGAAACCCGTCAGGGAGGGGTCCAGCCCCTGCATTCGCTCGCGGCACCACTTTATCTGGTCCGAAGGCAGGGGGGGAAGGGTATGTTCCAGTTTCAGAGGATTGTTCCATCTGTACAGTAAGTGGGAGAGGCAGATACGGCGGAAGCAAGGGGCCGTATCGTTTTCTGGGACCACGTGCTCGCTATATTAAAGCGATCATGTGCTCCGGCCCCTTAGTCTTTACCCGTTCCCCGGACGGCCAAGATTCTCAGAGCTTGGGCCTTTGGTTGATGTTGTGCAATGCTCGGTCCGTGGTTAATAAAGCCCCCCTGATTTGTGACCTTATTCAGGGGGAGTCCGCAGACCTCATGGGCATTACGGAAACCTGCTTGGGCACGGAAGGGGGTGTTCCCCTTGTCGAGTTGTGCCCTCTGGGTTTCCGAGCATTTCATCAACCGAGAGCCCAAGGTAGGGGTGGCGGGGTGGCGGTTGTTATTAGGGAAGGTCTAGAATCTAGGGAGTCCACTGTACCTCAGATAGCCGGTTGTGAATCCCTCTTTGTGAGGTGGGGGTCATAGGAATCAGATGGGCTTGTTGATCACGTACCTGGCTCCTTGCTGCATGACTACAGCCCTGCCCGAGTTGTTGGAGGTGCTTGCCGGAGTGGCGGTTGAGACCCCCAGACTTATGGTCATGGGGGATTTCAACCTGCCATCGACCGGCTTGTCATCGACGGCAGCCCAGGAGTTCCAGGCTTCCATGACGGCCTTGGACCTGATTCAAGTAATTGATGGCCCCACGCACATGGGGGGAGGCACACTGGACTTGATTTATATCTCTAGTCAGTGGCTAAATGATCTGGACTTAAGAGATTTAGTAACAGAACCTGTGTCATGGTCAAATCATTTTCTCCTTTGTTTGGACTTTCGGACCGCCACCCACCACTGCAGGGAGACGGAACCAATGCGTTGGTTCCGTCCCAGGCGCCTGATGGACCCTGAGCGGTTCCTAACGGAGCTTGGGCCGTTTCCTGAGGATCTGGCCCACGGCACGGCTGAAGAACTAGTCGTGGCCTGGGAGCAGGCCGCGGCTGGGGCTTTGGACCGTGTCGCGCATTTGCGGCCTCTGACCCGGCGTAGGTATCAACCGGCCCCTTGGTTCACCGAGAGGCTGAGGGAGATGAAACGCCGGCGAAGACGCCTAGAGAGTGCCTGGAGGTCCAGCCATTCCGAAGCTGACCGGACACTAGTTAGGTCTTATTCTAAGACCTACCTAGTGGCAATGAGGGAGGCGAGGCGTTCTTACGTTTCCACCCTCATTGCGTCGGCAGATAACCACCCGGCCGCCCTGTTTCGGGTGACCCGCTCCCTCCTTCATCAGGAGGTGCGGGATTACCCCTTACAGGGACGTGCCAAGGAGTTTAGTGGTTATTGGAATTGGAATGATCCAGGTGAGAGGGCGGAGATGTGTCTTGTCGAGATTGTTTGGGATGAGTTTGACCTTGTGGCTCTCGAGGACGTGGACAGGTTGTTGGGGAGGCTGCACGCCACCACGTGTTTATTGGACCCGTGTCCTTCCTGGTTGGTGCTGGTCACACAGGAGGTGACACGAGGCTAGCTCCGGGGGATTATTAATGCTTCTTTGCAGGAAGGGGTCTTTCCTGCCGCCTTGAAAGAGGCGGTGGTGAGACCCCTCCTCAAGAAGCCTTCCCTGGACCCAGCTATTTTGGGAAATTATCGTCTAGTCTCCAACCTTCGCTTTGTTGCGAAGGTTGTAGAGTGTGGTGGCACGGCAGCTTCCCCGATACCTGGATGAAGCTGTCTATCTAGACCCGTTCCAGTCCGGCTTCCGGCCCGGATATAGTACGGAGACAGCTTTGGTCGCGTTGGTGGATGATCTCTGGAGGGCCAGAGACATGGGTTGTTCCTCTGCCCTGGTCCTATTAGATCTCTCAGCGGCTTTTGATACCATCGACCATGGTATCCTGCTGCACCGGTTGGAGGGGTTGGGCGTGGGAGGCACCGTTTATCGGTGGTTCTCCTCCTATCTCTCTGACCGGTCGCAGATGGTGTTGACAGGGGGGCAGAGATCGACCGCGAGGCGCCTCACTTGTGGGGTGCTGCAGGGGTCGATTCTCTCGCCTCTCCTTTTCAACATCTATATGAAGCCACTGGGCGAGATCATCAGTGGCTTTGGGGTGAGATACCAACTGTACGCTGATGATACGCAGCTGTACTTTTCCACCCCAGGCCACCCCAATGAAGCTGTTGAAGTGCTGTCCCGGTGCTTGGAAGCCGTACGGGTCTGGATGGGGAGAAACAGCCTCAAGCTCAATCCCTCCAAGACGGAGTGGCTGTGGATGCCGGCACCCCGGTACAGTCAGCTGCAGTTGCAGCTGACTGTTGGGGGCGAGTCATTGGCCCCAGTGGAAAGGGTGCGCAACTTGGGTGTTCTCCTGGATGGACGGCTGTCGTTTGAAGATCATTTGACGGCCGTCTCCAGGAGAGCTTTTCACCAGGTTCGCCTGGTGCGCCAGTTGTGCCCCTTCCTCGACCGGGATGCCTTATGCACGGTCACTCATGCTCTTGTTACCTCTCGCTTGGATTATTGCAATGCTCTCTACATGGGGCTCCCCTTGAAGTGCACTCGGAGGCTTCAGTTAGTCCAGAATGCAGCTGCGCGGGTTATAGAGGGAGCCACACGTGGCGCCCGTGTAACACCACTCCTGCGCAGACTGCACTGGCTGCCTGTGGCCTTTCGAGTGCACTTTAAGGTGCTGGTCACTACCTTTAAAGCACTCCATGGCTTAGGGCCTGGGTACTTACGGGACCGCCTGCTGTTACCACATGCCTCCCACCAACCCGTACGCTCACACAGAGAGGGACTCCTTAGGGTGCCATCCGCCAAGCAATGTCGGCTGGCGGCGCCCAGGGGAAGAGCCTTCTCTGTGGGGGCTCCTACTCTCTGGAACGAACTTCCCCCTGGCTTGTGCCAATTGCCTGACCTTTGGACCTTTCGCCGTGAGCTGAAGACGTATTTATTTACTTGCGCGGGGTTGGCTTAAATTTTAAATTTTTTAAATTTTTTGGATGTATTTTAATGGGTTTTAAATTTTTAATATGTTTTAAATTTTTGGCCAATTTTATAATAAGTTTTTTAACTGTTTATTTTAAATTGTATTTGTTACTGTTTTTATTTCTGGCTGTACACTGCCCTGAGTCCTTCGGGAGAAGGGCGGTATAAAAATCTAATAAATAATAATAAATAATAATAATAAAACAAGCAAAGCCCATATTATATATTTATTATTTATATAAAGTAGGATTCTGCCATACGAAGACAGTTTTCCCCCCATGCTATCACTTCATTAAACAACTAATTTCCACAACACTGTCTATGCCACGGGTGTCAAACTCGCCACGTCATGATGCCGTCACATGATGTATTATGATGTTTTTTCCCTTTGTGGAGCTGGGTGGGCATCGCCTGCGTCTGATACATCCGCCCCCTTGACTGCAGTTTGACACCCCTGGGTTGCCTAGGATGTCAAACCACCCGGTAGAGCTGTATTACATATTATCCTTCTCATCTCTCCTATTTCCTAATTCCTTAGTTTTTTCTGACTATAACTTGTTGTATTTCACGATTTATGTTGGCTGCTTTTATGTTGATTGCTTGAGTACCCTATCACTATCACTGAGTGTTGAATCTATGATTTATGATGATTGCATTTTAGGATTATGATTATCACTTGTTGCTTGTATGAACACAAAGAGTTTATGCACCAGACACAAATTTCTTATGTGTGTCCAATCACACTTGGCCAATAAAGAATTCTATTTCTATTTCTAATAGGTTTTGTTAGACTTCAAGTTGGCAGAGAATTCTTGTTACTGCTATTTTTTTAAACCTGCCTCAGGATAATTGAAGAATTATTAGCAATCATGTTCAGATTCAGCTTAAAAATAATATATTTCTACCAAAACTGCTCAGAAGTAGCCTTCACTTTGATTCTTCTTATGGCATTTCCACATGAGAGTTCACTGTAGCTGACACCTACATTTTTATGAGCAAAAATTGAAGAAGGAAGAATCACTCTGCATCTGGGTGGATCTTATTAACAGGAAAACCCATTTATTTTCTGTTCAAAATTAAATTTCCTTGTTACATAACATATATTCCTTGATACACAGAAAGCTGCCAGGAGAACAACTAGAGCACTAAGCATTTGGCAAAGATTATAGCTGAAAATTTTAAACAGAGAATGCTCTGCGAGTCACAGAGAAGAAAGGCACAGAATTCCAGGAAGAAAGGTTATTCTAAAGTAGGTGGTATTTTCTTTCTCTAGTCTGTCTAAAACCATGTGATGTAAGAGGTCCGTGGCAAAGGCTGTATATTTGGTCAAATCCTGGCAAACGAGTCTTGTGTTTTTTAAATTCTTTTTTTAGAATAATAAATACAAAATACTTCAGCATAGTTATGAAATTGTTGCTTAATTTCAAAGGTTAACTACCTTTTCATATGAATGAATTACCAATGTATGTAGCAACCCAAGTGAACTTTTTCACTGTTCTAAAGCAGATTCAAGGAATTTGTGGAATGGTTAGGTATATCTGCTTTGTGATATATCCAGATGTCTATGGAGATTCTCAGTCATTCAGGTCATGGTTGTCCCAAAAGTACTTTTTCAAATTGCAACAGGACTTTGTTTGCCCTTGAGGATATTTTGCTTCTCATCCAAAAAAGTTCTTAGGCACTGACCGAATGGTGGAGGATGGAAGTAAGACACACTTCAAACCAGGGGTGAAATTCAGCAGGTTCTGGCAGGTTCTGGAGAACCGGTAGCGGAAATTTTGAATAGTTTGGTGAACCAGCAAATACCACCTCTGGCTGGCCCCAGTGGGGTGGGAATGGGGATTTTGCAGTATCCTTCCCCCAGGAGTGGGGAGGGAATGGGGAGTTTGCATTATCCTTCCCCTGGAGTGGGGAAGGAATGGAGATTTTGCAATATCCTTCCCCTGCCATGCTCACCAAGCCACGCCCACAGAACTGGTAGTAAAAAAAAATGAATTTCACCACTGCTTCAAACCCAAAAATACACTAAGGCAGAAGCTTGTCCATCCCAAGGGTAAAACACCCAGACACAAGCTGAGCAACATGATATATGCAGTACAATGCAGTGAAACATATGCTTAGATCTGTACATTGGAGAAACAAAACAAATCTTCACAAATGCATGGCACAACATAGGAGAGCAAACCTATCAGGACAGGAGTCAGCAATCCATTTGCATTTGTAAGACAAAGGTCACCCTTTTGAAGACAGCAAAGTCCACATTCTGGGCAGAGGACCACTGGTTTGCAAAAGGCGTCAAAGAGGCCATCTACAGGCCTCTCTTAACAGAGGGGGAGGGATATGACACCACCTATCTTCTGTTTATAATACAATCATTTCAGCAGTTCCACAAAAGTTCCATCCCTATTTCAGGTGACCCTACTGTAGCTTCAACAACTCTCAGAAAGAGTGCTAACAATATAACTGCAAGGAATATAAATCCTTCCATCCTCCACTATTCGGTCAGAGCTGAAGAAGTTTCTTGGATGAGAAGCGAAACAGCCTCAAGGAAAAACAAAGTCCAGTTGCCTTTTGAAAAGTACTTTTGGGATATACAACCCAGAATTTCATCACTGAAACAGTTTTGAATATTCTAAATGAATTTAACTAAATGAATATTAAGGAATGCTTGTAGTGGCATTAGAAATATATCGGTAACAGGTATGAATGTTGATGTACTTTTTGTTTTGCTTTGCTTATGATGTTGTGCTATTGGCTGACAGCCCAAGTGAGGTGTATGGTGATTTTTAGACTCTATAGCTGCTCCAGGAAGAGAATCAATCTGAAAATCAGTGTGTCAAAGACAAAGATGGTTATTAAGTCCCTAATATTTTGTCGTGAGTGTAAGTAATATCTTCAGTACTACCTAGCTACAATGCTAGCACTGATGATGTTGCTTATTTAGGTAATAAAAGGTATGCAAGAAAACAACCAAGCTCCGAGAGCACCAAGGACCCCACAACTGTATATCTATCCAAATGATAGGATCAAGAAACAATGGGTGGTAAATTAAACAATTGCACAATAAATACAGATAGGAAATTAAACATGAAGTATAAGTTTCAATCTAACATTTCTAAATAATGAAAACTGCTGGCTTTATTCAATTTAATCTGTACCATATAAACATCTAGTTTTTGTGAGCATTACATTAACTGAGATGATAAAGAATGTCTGTCTCTGATCAAACACTAACTCAAAGCAGATCATCCATACAATGGTGAAATAACCGAGGGAAACAGAATGTTTGGATGCTGTACAAATGGGAAAAGTGCCATTCTCTGGGAGTATTGTAAAAGTTGCATGGAGCATTTCATGAATCATTGGCTGTAGGAAAGGCAGTCTTAGGGGAAGTCCTTTGTGGAATTAACAGGGTATATCCTCCATTGGCATCTGAGTGAAGAATTTTAATTTGCAATCCAATTCTCTCTCCTGCTCTAGAAAAATAGTTTTCTGTAAAACATGCTTTCTCCTATATGGTAAAATGATCATCAAAGCAGTGTAGGATAGGTATACCAGTAGTTCCCGGGCTATGGCTGTAACTGAGCTTGGCAAATATGGTCATAAGTTGTGCCAGTTGTAAAGTGGGTGACTAAACCAATTTTATGACCTTTTTTGCAGTAACCATTAAGTAAACACTACAGTCATTACACGAACACTGCGGAGATGGGTTTCAGCAGGTTCTGACCAGTTCTGGAGAATCGGTAGCGGAAATTTTGAGTAGTTTGGAGAACTTTGCCAGAAATGGGAAGTAAATGCCTATTTCTTGCACGACCATTGTAAATTGAGCCCATGCAACTGCAATTGGCCATAAATGCAAGTAAGTTGCTAAGCACCCAAAATATGGCTACGTGACCATGGTGGAGGCAACATTGGAACTTTGAAACCAGGTCATAAGTAGTTTTTGGAGGTCTAGCAAGCTTCATCATATGTTGAGGACTACATGCACTAAAAAGGATATTGAAGAATCAGAGACTAAAATAATTGTTAAAACGTTGACAGTCCCTCCAAGATGGAAAAAATGGAAATATGGAGCAGAAAAATGGAAGGGTCCAGGAATTTCTGAATCATGGGCTCAGCAGGCAGAGCTTAGGAGGAAGAATACTGGCAAGTTAGAATTTTGAAGAACTTGGAATTATGGTTAAAAAATATGCACCTCAAAGGTTCAGGGATGTTTGGGTCAAAATTTTTTAGTTCCTGACAGACATCACTTTATTGTTCTCCCTCCCTCTCTCTCTCT
This sequence comes from Ahaetulla prasina, assembly GCF_028640845.1. Taxonomy (NCBI): domain Eukaryota; kingdom Metazoa; phylum Chordata; class Lepidosauria; order Squamata; family Colubridae; genus Ahaetulla; species Ahaetulla prasina. The sequence continues at coordinate 141,408,120 of NC_080539.1, read as the reverse complement.
CTCTCTCTCTTTCTCTTTCTCTCTCTCTTTCATCTGTTTGTCTGTCTACATCCATTCATCCATTATCTATCTATCTATCTATCTATCTATCTATCTATCTATCTATCTATCTATCTATCTATCTATCTCTCACCACTCACTTTTGGAGATAGATGGAGATGCATATCTTAATACTGGCTACTGAGACTTACCGGGATGAGGGAGGGTGGAAATGATGAAAGCAGCATTGTGAAAGCTCTGTTCTTTTAATTAATGTGTTAAGATGTCACAGGAATGTATGAAAGGGATGTAACTTGCTTTAACGAAAGTGGTGGGTCCTGCAGATACTTATCCCAGCTTCCATTCCTTAGCATTCTGACTTCAGAATGGCCCCAAATATTAACCATAAACCGCTTTGAGACTTTTTTTTAATGGAAGCAGTAGAAAGTAGTTTTAAATAAATAAACAATAAGAAATATTATGTCAACAAGCTCCCTATGAAAGCACTACTTTTCTAAGATGGAAAGAAAGAGTCATGTTGAGGAATGTCAGTAATTGCTCACCAAAAAGAAAAGTACAGTAGTAACACAAAGAAGAAAATCCTCATTAATCTCTTTAAAAAAACATTAAAAGATCAGCTGCCAGGATTCGGTATGTGGTTGTGTTCTGTTTGACACCCAACTTTTAAAAATAGATTTTAACAAGGAAAAGTGAATGTCAGTAAAACAACGTCAAAACTGAAAAACTTACCGGATTCCCCCGTCTTCCTTCTGGTCCTGGAGAACCCTGTTGTCCAATTTCTCCCTTAATGTTGATGACAGAGAGATAATCAAGAAACTATTAAATTTCCAGTAGCACACTGGGAACTGTAACAGCCAATATCTGGGTGGAGATGGGAAATATCTTATGTAACAGCTAAATCTTGCTGTTACACAGCATGTTTCTTCAAGCTGTTTTTTTTTTAATTTTTCCACTTGCATTTATGTTACAGACCTTGCCAATGATGCAAAATCTATATTCAGGCCAATGGTGGGTTTCACTTACCTTTGCTATGGGTTCGCTCGTGCACGTGCTCTCGCTTCCCTCGCACACGCACCACTTCTGGGCATGCACAGAGCATATTTGATGATGTCTGGGTGGGTGGGCGGAGCCTCCCACCACCACTATTGATGGTTCACCCGAACTGGGGCAAACCGGTAGCAACCCACCACTGATTCAGGCCCATTCCCCTATGAAATAAATCTCTGGAGTCCATCAACATTCTGATTTAGCAGAACATGAAAAATGCGCTGGTGTGTGCTGCTCTATTGGTTTCTGCTTCCAGAGGGCTTAACCCTAACCTTTCCAAAAAAGTCAGGGGTAGTCGATTTGGCTGCATTTGTCAGCTAACAACTGATGTAGACCTTGCTGATTTATGGCTCTATTATCTGCATTAAAAGCAACTGGAACAAGGTTCATGCTGGAAAGCACTAGGAGCACATATGTGGGATTAGTCAAGAAAATATATAGAAATTTGCCTGGCTATTTTGTCAGAGAATTCAGAAAAACAGTACAATAGTACAAAAACGGTCGCTGTGTTTGAAATTTTGAAATGACAACTTTTACAAGAGGGTCCAGGCATATTTTTCCTGAATGCTATCATTCTGAGGTGCTCCATAATGCTTGTAATTCCATATACATTTGTGGGAGAATGCATGCCCAGACACACACTCAAAATAAAGGTTACAAGCCATTACTGCCCTAAAATAGCTAATAGTAGCTAACAACCATGGCTGACCTCACCCCTCCAAAGCTCATAGGGCAGTTCTAATTTGAACTTCAATGGGAGATGAGCAACAAAATCCCAGAAATGTAACCTATGTAAGGTTTAGTATGGAGATGGCATTAGTCATGCTTGTTCATAATCTATGGTGGAGACAGGAGGTACGTAATGTGTCTATCTTTGTGTTCCTTGATCTGCCTGTGGCTTTTGAATTGGGGATTTATCCGTAGTTTCCGCCTTTCTTCGTGGCTAGTTTCAACCACTGTTGACAGATGGGGAGAAATTTTACTCGGAGTCCCTCAAATACAGATGCAGTACAGTTCACATGAAACCATTGTCTCAATGCCATCCAGGAATGACTGTAGACTTAGCTATTCTCCCAGGCCTTAGGGATTGTATATGGAGTCCCCTTTTCATTTTGATTTGATTTGGTTTGGGTTTTTTTCCTTGCTTCAATTAATTTTGATTTAGTTTGATTACTTCACTCTTCCAGGCTGTTTTATCTTTGATATGGTGTGTGTGTGTGTGTGTGTGTGTGTGTTTAGGTTCCTAGCTGTAAGCTGCGCACAATTGCATTGGAGTCGGCCAACCGATAAATAAATAAAAACATTCCAGAAGGCTGCAATACCAAACCATTCCTCTATTGCTGTCACTGCCACCACCAGCACAAGCCCTCGACTTACGATCACAATTCAAACCCCATTTCCATTGCTAAGCAAGGTGATCGTCAAGTGAGCCGCACTCAATTTTATGACCTTTTTTACCATAGTTAAGGAAATCCCTGTAGTTGTTAAGTGAATCATGCAGTCATTACATAAATCCAGCTTCCCCCATTGACTTTGCTTATTGGACGGTCACGCCACATGGCACAACCATTGTAAGTATATGCTGGTTGCCAACTCCTAAATTTTGAACATGTGACCCTGGGGATGCTGCAATTGTTGTAAGTGCAAGGACCACTTGTAACTCCCTTTTTTTCAGTTCCACTGTAACTTCAAACAGTTACTAAACAAATGGTTGTAAGTCGATCGGTAGACATCGTGTTACTAACCATGTTACTAACTTAACAGCTGCAGTGATTCACTTAACAACTGTGGCAGGAAAGGTCATAAAATGGTACAAAACTCCCTTAACAAATATCTCGCTTAGGAACAGAAATTTTGGGCACAATTGTGATTGTAAGTCGAGGACTACTTATATTCTTTTAATGACCCATTCTGGCTGAGAATTTAAAAACTGGTGTAACCTGTGCATATAAGCCATGGTGGCGCAGTAGTTGGAGTACAGTACTGAAGACTACTTCTGCTGACTGCCGACTGCTGGTAGTCAATAAAATGAGGATCCAAATTGTTGGGGGCAATGTGCTGACTTTGTAAACCACTTAGAGAGGGCTGTAAAGCACTGTGAAGTGGTATATAAGTCTAAGTGCTATTGCTATTGCTATATGATAAATACATAATCTCCATTCCCTACATTTTGAAGAATACCAGGTTACAGAAACTTAACTGCATCTTTAAGAAAGTCTAACTCTGAAATACTCATGTTTTGAGTTTCTTAAAGAGGGAGGTTATGAATAGTGGGAGAATTGGTAAATATAACTTTTTCCATCCAATGGAAAGAGTTCCTAATGACAAAGAAAACTCTTCCACAAAGAAGGGTGGGACCTTGATTATTCCACAGCAGAGAGTTTGCAAATGTATGAATTTACAGAGGCCAACATATAGAGCTTATGATTTTGATGTGTAGCAGAATATTTACTGTTTCCAGGGGGGGGGGACTATTTCTGAATTTTTGGAAAGAAACTGAAGAAGATTCCAGAAGAAATGTTCAAAGACACTTCTTTTGTTAAAATATTCTGACTTTGATTACAATAAAATCCAAGTGAAATGATGTTTTATAGACAGCAGATGTTAAAAGGCAAAATGGGAACATTTTAATCCAGCAGAAACAAGAGGCCATTGCTTTTTTAATTTCAAACTCTTCAGAAATAAATGCTACACTTCTTCCTCCCGCTCTGTATTATAATCTAAGAATGAAAAAATGCAGTGTATTTAAACAAAAGCATATATTAAAAGTTAGATTTTTAAAAAGTACTATTTTAAAAAATAGTAATGCACTTGCATTGTTCTTCAAAATTTCCTATACTCTCTATTTATTGCTGCCAGAACAACACTACATGCCAGAAAGAGCAGTTTAACTTGATTAGGGAATTCCCAAGGTATATAGCAAGGGAAGGGATGGAAAAAGTCGCAGCAAAAATTTCCTAAGAATTCCATATGCAATAAATATCACATGGAAGAGAGCAAAACCATGTAGTTGATCAAGGGACTGCAAGAGGCTCACTTCTTATACTTTATCTGCATGCCAATAAGCATGGATCAGCTTTGATGTATGGAACAGTCCTAATTAGGTCAGGTCCTCCCTTCCATGGAAAAACCTATGAGTACATACACATGTCTGGAACCCTTTCAGGGTGCTATTAGACAGTCAAGAACATGAGTAGTGGAAGTAGGAGGTGGTTGTCTGATTCTCCTATTTATGTGATGAATTGTTTCCTTGTTTCCAGTGCCAGTCCACTGAGTCCATTGGGACTCATTTAATTATTCATAGCTGCTCTTAAACAACATATTTGTTTAAAAGAAATGTAAACATACAAGAATAAGATTAGTAAAATAAAAATCCATTCATAAAATAGAAAAGTATATGCATACAGGTAAAGTAGTCCTCGACTCACAACCACAATTTTTTATTTTATTTTATTTATTTTGTCACAACATCATACAAAAAGATTATATAGTATATACACATATAAACATATATAGGAAGAAGAAAAGAAAAACAATAGGACAGGAACGGTAGGCACGTTTGTGCGCTTATGCACGCCCCTTATGGTCCTCTTAGGAATGGGGTGAGGTCAATAGTAGAAAGTTTTTGGTTAAAGCTTTTAGGATTATGGGAAGAGACCACAGAGTCAGGTAAAGTATTCCAAGCACTGATGATTCTGTTGCAGAAGTCATATTTTCTGCAATCTAGATTAAAGCGGTTTACATTAAGTTTAAATCTATTGGTTGCCCTTGTATTATTGCAATTAAAGCTGAAGTAGTCTTTGACAGGAAGGACATTACAATAGATGATTCTGTGAGTTAAACTTAGGTCTTGTCGAAGGCGACGGAGTTCCAAGTTTTCTAAGCCTAGGATTTCAAGTCTAGTGGGATAAGGTATTTTGTTGTTTTCAGAGGAATGGAGAACTCTTCTTGTAAAATATTTCTGGACACGTTCAATTGTATTGATGTCAGAGATGTGGTGAGGGTTCCAAACAGGTGAGCTGTATTCTAGAATTGGTCTAGCAAATGTTTTATATGCTCTGGTTAGTAGTGTGGTGTTTTTGGAAAAGAAGCTACGCAAAATTGAGCCCAAAGTTTCTATTGCTAAGTGAGGCCGTTGTTAAGTGACTTTTGCCCCATTTTACAACCTTTCTTGCTACAAGTCTTAAGTGAAAATCACTGCAGTTGTTAAGTTAGTAATGCAGTTGTGAAGCGAATTTGGCTTCCCCAATGACTTTGCTTGTCAGAAGGTAGTAAAAGGTGAGCACATTACTCTGGGAAGCTGCAACAGTCATAAATTCATGTCAGTTGCCAAGTGTCCTAATTTTGATCATGTGACCATGGGGATGCTGCAATGATCGTAAGTGTGAAAAATGGTCATAAGTTACTTTTTTCAGTGCCACTTGAACTTTGAACGAATGGTTGTAAGTCGAGAACTACTTATATGCGTCATGCATATGCATGAAGTTAATTTGAATTCCAGTTATGAATACAATATTAGAACAAAATCAATACACTGGGTACCTTAAAACCTGGAATTCCAGGCACGCCATCCTTCCCATTCCTCCCAGGTTCTCCCTGTTTTTATAAATAAAGCTAGAGTTACTCACCAGTTGTAATAGTGCAGAAAAAGGAAAAAGAAAGAGAATTTTCCCCAAATTTGTCAGAAACTTACAACCCGCCCAGGTATTCCAGGAAGTCCAGCAGAACCTTTTTCTCCTTTTGCACCCTGGGAAAAGAATAAGACAAAGCTAAATAAGAGCAGCAGTAAATCAAACTGTCAGCACCCTCTAAAGGCTGACAGAATATATGGTGAGTTGAAGTTGGCTCATTAGTCCTTCTCATGAAGTGCTAAATATGCTTGATCAGTTGTGGAAAAACTGTGAGGCACTTAGCACTGTGAAGAAAAATTCTCCCTTTTTTTTCTTTTTCTTTTAGTACTTATTCAAGGTGATAACAGTCTTATGGGTGAAGTATAGTGTTCTTGCTCTTGTTTTAAGATAAAAGTTGGCCAAGAGATTTGTGAAAACGTTTGATCTTTCATTATACATTACACAATAATTTCTCCCAGGACTGAACTAAAATTGCAAAGGCAGGTCCTCTAATGGAACTCTTCCCATTGGATTTTTTTAAACCTCTAAATCAATTTTATTAAAAGTTTTAAAAAGAAAATGAAAACTGCAAATAGTTTTGCTATATATTCTTTTGTATTCTATAAGCTAGTATTCAATAAAAAGAACGAAAAACAGAGAAAAGATAAAAAAGAAATAGAAAGAAAAAGCAATCAATTTCCTTTGCAACAAATATGATTGCATGATTACAAAATTAACTCTTACTCTATAGTTAGAAAAGAAAACTCACTTTTTTCTATTATTATTTACTTTTCCCCCCAAATCATCAAAACCACAGGTCATAAATGCATTTTTTGTTTCATGCAATATATATATATAAGGGGTTTCCAGACAGCCATAACTGTAGATATTGTCTTTTCCCTAATTAAGGAAATCAATTTGGTCATCTCTGAAATTCCATCATCTTCACCACCATTCCTCTATTGTGGGTGGTGTTTTTTATTTTTCAATATATAGTAATCCAGTTGCTTATCTATTAATTCCAAAAGAAAGTCTCTGTTTCAATAGTGTATTAGTCTTTAAAATCTTCTGAATTAGTGTATTTATTTTTACACCACCACACCTTTTTTTTTTTTTTTTTGCTTTTTCACAGATCTACAGTAACAGGATAAATTGTCCATGTTGTTCACATTTCCAACATAAATTTGTAGTACCTATATGCATTCTATAAATTTCTTTGGTGATAAATATCAAAAATACATCATTTTATAAAAATTCTCTTTAAGTCCAGAAAATAATGTAAATTTAAATTCTTTCAACCACAAATTTCCCATTGAACTGTTTGTATATTGTAGCCAAACATGTTAGCCCATTTTATCATACATTGTTTCACTTATTCTCTCTAACATTTCAACAAAAGTTTATATATTTTAGCAATAACATGTTCATAGTTTGTATATAATTTTATTTCAAACTCAGTCTTGTATTGTTCAAAATCATAAAATATTTTATCCATTTTAAACCTTTTTGAGATTTGTGTATAAGAAAATTATTGACAAGTATATCATTTTGTTGACAAATCTTCTCTTGATTTTGTTTTACAATCCCTTTAAGAAAAATCTAGAACATTATGATAAGCTAACCATTTGTGTTAACTTTTATTTCTTGCCTATAACACCTTAGATTTATATTTAGACTTTAAGAATGGCCCACCTGACATAACGTCTTTTGTCAAACTAAATTGTTTGATCTTATATTCAGCTTAAACTTGCCTTTTTTCCATAAATTCCTGGTATGCCTTGATCTCCTTTAGGTCCTCTGTCCCCCTTAATAAAATAAATAGGTAACTTTATTTTTCTATGCAAAGAGGCAAATTAAATAGTTCAGAATAAATCAAGAAAACATTAGCTCATGATATCTGTGGTGATAGTAGCCATACCTTTTAACATAGTGCAAATGTAGTTTAAAATTAATACTTATTTACACACCAGAAATAAAATGTCTTGATAACTGTGTATTCAGACCACCTGCCTGTCATGACATTTTACAGCCAGTATCAGACGCAAAAGACCAATGCCATGCATTAAGTTCCAATTAAACTGATTTATTTCTTACACCTATGCACAGGAATCTAGTCAACTAACTAATAGTTAGCACCACTTTGGCACTAGTTAAGAGTTAGACTTCAAGATGGGTTGGACTTAGATTGCTTGCGGGAATGTAAAGATTCTAGGCTGATTCCTCTTTGACTCCACCCCCAGACTCCTTCTCCTACACAGTGCTATAAAACATATAATAATAACATTAAAACATATAAAAACAACCATGTGAAAGAATAACAATTCTAATTTACCTCTATTATCATTCCAATTTGCAATATTTTAGGAAGTCTATTGTGTAAAATAATGAATTAAAAATTAAAAAACAAATCCATCTACTAGGAGGTAGTATCAATGGAAGGATTAGCAATATTTCATCTAAAACAAACTTTGCACTAACGTTGATGTGATAAATAGACTAAATATTCCAGACCTTCAGAGCAGGCTAGTTTCAATTATCAGGAAAGAGGAGGTGATAATATTGAAAAATACTTCCTCTAGTATCACAGTCTTATTAGATAAGGTAAAACTATTTAAAACTCGATAGTCAATCTATGTGATATCACCATTTCCAGAAATATGGATATCTACCTCTACTTATTTGACAATATTCTGAACTAAAAGTTGTGTTCCTGAAGACAGAAAAGAAAAAAATGGAATAATAACTCCTAAGGTTTTTTTTTTATTACTCGGAATGAGATAAAAAAGGACAGGATTTTTATTATTTTGACATTCCCTTTATTTTTTTTTAACATCCTACCCATTGTTACAAGAAGCATTTGGTTTGAACCTTAGATGCTGGAATTCCGTGTAATCCAGGGAAACCTGGAACTCCACGTTCACCCTAGAGGGGGGGAAATGTAAATCTCTGTGAAGCATGTTAAGTAAATAAATAAGTATCCAAAGGCATCACTTCATAAATGAGACAAAGATATTTATTCCACAGGGCTTGCTTTCTAAATAAGAATTACACCACTGCTTTCTTCAGTACACAGCCATGAATTCTTTGGTCTGGTCAGGATGCCAAGGCACCCTTGAGCTAACATTTAGCCACTGAATCTTAGAGTATGAAGAAATGATGTACAAAAACAAATGCAAAGGGCACTGCTTTGGCTAGGAAAAAGAAACTAGGGAATAATTAGCCATCAGCCAGAAGCTCCCAGCATCTGCATTTTGAAATAATTAAGAAATGAACTATCTGGAATGCACAAAACATAGAAGCAAACAATCTATGGTGTTCTTCCTAGAACCAGCCCTCACCAAAATTCTTGTTGAGAAATATCTTCCTACAACAGATACTCCACACAGAAACATTAAAAACATATTTACTATGTAGAATTACGGATAGTAAAAACATTTCATTATTTCAGAGAATTCAGTCAATATGTATCTGTATGGCTTTATTCACAAAGTTAGTTTAGCAGGTAACTTTATTTATGGCTTAATACTCTGCTGTTCTCTATCACTGCCAGATATGACCTTTCCCTCCCTGTTTTATATTTAACCACCAATGATTTATTTGCAAGCTCATCTTAACCTATTCCAATAAGACAACTGAATGGTATATTGCCAGTATGTGGAACAGTAAATCTGTACCAGCACATATAAATCAGCATCTAGACAATAAATTAAAGTCCAGGTTATTCACAACTTCTGAAACACTTCAAAATAATCTCTATCCTCAAACAACTGAACATGAGCAATAGTCATCAATCTTGTTTTGAAAAAGTAGCAAAATATTCTTAAATGTCTGAAACTGACATTTTGCAAAACCATTATTTTGTGTAAAGACAAGCTCAAACAGCTTGACCTCAAGTGACTTTAACTCAAATTTCAGTTCAGATATACATTTTGAGGTAGCTTTGAGCTAAATCACAATGGTGTCTTATCTAGGTTTCTATAACTCAGTATATTCTGTAATCTTTTTCTCCTTTTCTTCTTTCCTCCACCATTCAATTTTCCATTTATTTACTTATAATAATCTTTATGGCTGCCCAACTCATTGAGTGACTCCAGATGGCTTACAAAGATAAAAAATCAATATAAAAACAATAAAAAGCAATACACTCATCCTGGCAGCAATAATCAAATCAACCATTACATTCTTTGTTGAGTTTTGCTTTGTCCATGTTTCAATTGAGTTGGATCATAACTGCCTTAATCTCCACAACCTTTAGTAGGTATCCGCAAGTATTAGGTTCAATAGAGGTTAGCTTTATATTTTCACAGTGTTTTATAAATCCTAATACTTCTTATGTCTTTATCTACAGTTATCCAAATTAGTTATATATAGCATTCCAACTATAGGAATCAAGGATTTGATTCCCTTGCAATTTTACATTAATAATTTTTATTTTTACTTCTATTATAGAGTGATTGTTATATGATTAATTTTATGGTGATCCACAAGCAAAATAAACAACAAGAACTAATTGTACAAGAAATGAAGATATTAAACATGTGGCTCAAATGCTTATTGCATACCTTAGAGAATTAACACTCATTAAGGAGCCACGATGAACATTTCATTATTCATTATTACTCTTGGGCTCATTGCCAAATTCATTCTTAACCACAGCTGACTTTGATATTATAAAGAATGGAAAATACACAGAATACAAAGTAATTTGGTCAAGATGAATTTTCACATAATTATATGAGAGTGTTGGCTACAGAGAAGCTATGATATATACAGTGTAAGTATACTATATCCCATAAAAAACCATTCAATACAATTCTAAATTTTTGGATTTTTCATATGTGCAGAATGATTTCCAAACAAAGACAGAAGACTTGAATAATCACATATAAGATTATGTTATTGTGACCTTTTCAAAAATCCTGGTATACTTATATAGTAGGATCATAAACATATACAAAGCCTAACTTCCAAATACATTGTACTTAAACTTGCAAAAATTGCACGGGTGCACACAAATGAACCCATCTTTTGTATTTGGTTGGACATCCGGACTTCTTGGGAAAATTTCAAATGTAGGAGAAAAAACAGCAAATAAAAAGCAAACCATGGCAGAAGATATTACTAAACCAAGAAGTATTCAGGAGCAATTTAAAATAAACCATACGTTTGCAATCAAATATATTTAACAGATAATGTATTTATTAGTAACTATCTTTTGAATATTTTGAGTATTATGTGATGCCACATTTATTGATTGAAATTAATTATAGGCATTAAATTAGCCTTACCTTTGCCCCATCTGCCCCAAGTTCGCCTTTCACACCTGGAAGGCCACGTGGACCCTTGTAAAAAAAATTAATCTAGATTAGGAAACTTGTTGAATTTTATGGATTTTAGTTATAATTATAATAACCATTATCTAAAATGTTGCCTCACAGAGGTTCTTAGAAAAGTTTTTCCCAATTTTGGCCATGCCAGTTAAGAATTTTGCAATTCCCCCCAAAACATGAAGGCACTTAAAGAAGCATTTTTCTTTAAGGAAAAATGGTGGGGGGGGGAGGGAAAGACATAATGAGCTTACTTGAATCCCTGGTGATCCTGGAATACCTGCTACTCCTTGATAACCCTAAGAAGAAAAACCCAAAAGTAATACTATTATGTGTTTGAGCACTTTGCTTTAAATGATTTACAACATTTTCATGGCTCAGCCTTGAGGGTTGTGGAATTTCTGTCAGGTGCACAGAACTGGGACTACCACTGTGCCAATAGAACTTTGGTGGTGGGGAGAGAATACATTTCAGGCCAGCTTCTCCAGCAGAACAGCAAAGTAGTCATTAAAGATTGTTTCATTATCTTCAGATAGATTGAATTAGATGTATTCTAGAGCAGGGGTCTCCAACCTTGGTCCCTTTAAGACTTGTGGACTTCAATTCCCAAAGCTGGCTGAGGAACTCTGGGAATTGAAGTCCACAAGTCTTAAAGGGACCAAGGTTGGAGACCCCTGTTCTAGAGCCACGGTGATGTAGTGGTTAGAGTGCAATACTGCAGGATACTTCTGATGACTGCTGGCAGCCTGCAATTTGGCAGATTGAATCTCACTAGGCTCAAGGTTAACTCAGCCTTCCATGCTTCTGAGGTGGGTAAAATGAGGAGCCAGATTGTTGGGGGCAATAAGCTGACTCTGTAAACCACTTAAAGAGGGCTGCAAAAGCACTGTGAAGTGGTATATAAGTCTAAGTGCTATTGTTATTCCATCCATTAATTTCAGATGACAAAGAGATTGAACTTTACAGAGTTTGGCCCATTTTAAATCAGAACTACATGGAAGGCAACCTCCTGTGAGGAATTCCCACATACAATCATATCAGTGAACTTATTGGTACATTTTTCAGGGATGGTTGATAGAATAGGAACAGAAAACTGGTTCCTAATAAACAGATATGTTTATGTTCTATGTTCCTTCTGCAAGTCTAAAAGCAATTTTATAGAATAACAACATGACACATCATAGAATATACCAACTCACATATGCCTCTTAGAGCAATTCTGATTTTTAAAAAGGCCACAATGATTATGTGGCTATATAAATCAGTTCTGTATCTCAGTGGAGGAAATAGGTTGAATGTCTCCTTTATCTTCATTAACAAAACCGGCTATCATGAATGACATAAAGTTCATTTTCACATGGAATCATAAAGTACATTCCACAAAAATTAATTCAAATTTGAAAGTTGTTGGCAATAAGTAATAAATAGTAGTTAATAGCATTTTGTCCAAAAAAACAAAAAGGTCAGGAAAAGGGATGAGCTGCCAGGGGAAAAAATCCCCATAACTTCATGGCATTCAGGGAATGTAAAAACTTGATGACGGAGTTGTGGTCCAAAGCCATTCAGTCAGCTTTCCTGCCTAGGGCAGGCCTAGAACTCACAGTCTCCTGGTTTCAAACTCCAACTCTTCAATACTTTAATGTATCCCAGTTTCAACCATATTGGATGACAACTAGATGGCAGCCAAGAGATTTAAAAAAAATACTTTCTTGCAACCTAGTGGTCAACTGATCAACCCAGGAATGGGGGGGGGGGGAAGAAAGCTCAATTAACCAGTGGGATAATGAGAAAGACAAAGATTTTTTTAAAAATGCAGTGCGCAGAATTACAAGAGTGTGGTCATGCCAATTGGTGAACATATTTTTACACAGTGGGTGACATTGGGCAGGGCTGGAATTTCTGCCAAAGAAACTACCAATCACAGTCCTTGATATAGTGCACATTAAAGCTGCATTGCAGTAGCCTAGGGCAGACCCATTTTGGGTACACAGTAAAGGTTTGCTGTGGGGAGATGGAGATGTAGGTTGGCATGCTTTCCTACTAGTTATTGGTCGGCAAGGGAGCTCAGAAAATAGCTGTGGCTATATACCTCTACTACCATTCATCTTTACAGGTGGTCCATAGGTTACAACAGCAATTTCCATTGCTAAGTGACATGGCTATAAAGCACAACAGCACAATGTGGTCCCCATTGCTATCATGACTTGTGCAGGTTGTTAAGCAGGGAAGAGCTGGGAGTCCCTGGCAAGCAGTCTGGTGGATGTGCAAGTGCCCCAGGGGTGGGGGTGCTGCTGAAAGCTGCTCCAGAGCACAGGCAAGTATGTGGGTGCCACAGGAAGGCAGGGAATGGGAGCCAGAGTAACTTTGGACTTCCGGCTGGCTTCCTCATTGATTTTGCTTGTGGGAATCTGGCAGGGAACAGTAAAAAGTGCACAACAGTAAAATGTTCAATCATGAGACCGCCACTTGCTGTGACATAGTAACTGTGACCCAGGCCCTAAGTGCCCAGATTGCAAACAATATGACCATGTGGACACGGTGACAGCCAGAACTCCGAGGATCGGTCATAAATCTCCTTCATTCAGCACAATTGTAACTTTGAATGGTTGCTTGAATTTATTTTTTTTATTTTATTTATTTTGTCACACAGTATATATAAGCATAAGCATGAAATAACTATACAATATATGAGCATATATATAAGCATGAGTATGTAATAACTATATTAATTGGATATAACGAAAGGAAACAATAGGACAGGAACGGTAGGCACGCTTGTGCTTATTGCAACTTGAGGACGGAAATCTACCTATTATCTTTATTGCGTATATTTGGAGGCTAAATTGGAATCATTTGACAGATACCATTGTTCTTATTAAGTCATGGTTCTTAGTTTTACTATCATATACCTCATTCTGAATGCTTCTCCCAGTTGGACAGCTTAAATATTATTACAATTACTCCAGCAAAATATCTATTTCAGTTATATTTATTTGTGAATTAAAGCAATGTGGTTCAGGCGATTAACTACCAGTACATTCCAAGCAATCTTCAGTAGGCATGCTAAGACTTTATCCTAAATCATCATTCTTCAGTTTCATTTTCTTGATACATTTCATATTTGTTCATTTTCCTCATAAGACCAAGGAGGATTTCAGTGGAAATTTGGATTAGGAAAGTTCTCTCATTCCATGGCAATATTTATCTTTAAAGGGTTTTGTTTTTGTTTTTTTTGAAAAATCAAGATATTGAGAGTCAGTTTGGACTACTGGTGAAGGCTAGAAACTAGGAGACCGCTTTAGTCCCATTTTAGGCATGAAAGCCAGCTGGTGACCTTGGGCCAGTCACTCTCTCACATACCCCAGCCCACCTGACAGGGTTTTGTTGTGCAAAAATAGGAGGAAGAACAAGTACTGTGTATATACACTGGCTTGATTTATTCATAAAATAATAAAAGTGAAATATAAATAGATAAGACATCCAATAACACACATTCTGATATTCCATCTGCTATTTATGTAGGAATTCAAAATTCATTAGAAAAATAGTATATAATTCTATCCAGTTATGATTTATTTCAAAATCAAGCAAACATTCCCAATCTTTTCTATATAAACAGTCTTAGAATTACTGCTGACTATATTTATAATCCAGCAGTTCATGTGTCCCAAAGATCATGAATTCCTGTGGAAAGTTGGGTTTGTATGCAATGAAGGAATATGGCTCTAATTCAAACTATCCATGATATTTAAAGCTTTATTAGGAACGGCCTCTATGCCTTAATAGACCTGCCCACAGAGCAAATTTTCATTAAAAGAAGCATATGTCTTTGGGATGCAAGGTTTTTTATTATTACTTTCCAGACCTTTTACTCTATACTAATTCCCCATTATGGCTAAGGAATATTCAAAGATTGTTTCATTTACAGCTCAATTACTAACTGAAAGACAACAAAAATAGTTAGGAATATGTTCCAATGAGTTTAAGAAGTATTATATAGGACTGCCATTTAGGCAGACCAAGAGCTGTATCATTATTTTAATACTCCTTCTTAATAGCCCCCTCAATTCCTAAAATAACTTTTCAAAAAATTTCCATACTGTGAAAAATGTTCAACTTGAAAAACTGACTCATCTGAGGAAAACATGTAGAACTGCCAGATTATAAATCTACAAGAATGGTTGATTTTTTTTTCTTGCATGGTCCATTATAATGTTATTTATATCATTACTAAGAAGCTTTGTCCACAGCTAGAATAAAAGCTATAATAAGGATGTGCTCTCTCTTCTAAAAATACTAACAATGTAACTTCCCACTTACTATTGATAGCAAAAAGTCTTTTTATCACTAATCCAGAGACTATACTACATTATGGAGACTTTAGGAGCAGCAAGGGCCGGAATAGCTCAGGCTGTAAGGAGCCTGTTATTAGACCACAGTAGCCTGCAATTACTGCAGGTTCAAGCCCGGCCCAAGGTTGACTCAGCCTTCCATCCTTTATAAGGTAGGAAAAATGAGGACCCAGATTGTTGGGGGGGCAATAAGTTGACTTTGTAAAATATACAAATAGAATGAGACTATTGCCTTATACACTGTAAGCCGCCCTGAGTCTACCTTTATATGAAATCATGATAAATTATATTAAGTTTCTGTATTTCTTATAACCAAAGTGCACATGGCCTCTATTTCCTCAGGCATGAATCTGATTCTTCTAAAAGTTATAAAAAGTCTGGTCTCAGGATATAACAGAATAATAGAGTTGGAAGGGATTCTGGAGGTCTTCTAGTCCAACCCCCTGCTCAAGCAGGGCATCCTATACCATTTCAGACAAATGGCTGTCCAATCTCTGCTTAAAAACCTCTAGTGATGGCGCACCCACAACTTCAAAGTTCAGCTTCAAAGCAACGTGAGAACTGATTAATTCTTCTCACTGTTAGGAAATTATTTCTTATTTCTAGGTTGGTTCTCTCCTTGATTAGTTTCCATCCATTGCTTCTTCACCTGCCTTCAGGTGCTTTGTAGAATAGGTTGACACACACACACCTTCATTGTGGCAGCCCCTGAAATATTGGAATACTGCTATCATATCACTCCAGCCCGTCTTTTCATTAGACTAAACATACCCAATTCTTGCAGCCATTCTTCATGTGTTTTTGCTCCAGGCCTTTAATCGTCTTAGTTGCTCTTCTCTGCACTCTTTCCAGAGTCTCAACATCTTTTTATATCATAGCAACCAAAACTCGATACAGTATTCCAAGTGTGGTCTTATCAAGGCATTATTACTTATTTAGTAGAGAATACCTCTACTAAATAAAGTATATCCTTATTTGTGTTGCACCAGGAAAATACATTTCCTTCCTGACAAGGATAGAAACTGGAAAAGCAGCTCTAACATTCCTTCATTATTAAATTCATGCCCCAGTCAAGAAAAAGTTGTCCATCCTAGTTATGACTAATGAACCAGTCAAGGCGTCCCTGCTTGCTAGACAGAAGAGGCTCATAAGATCACTGATGCAAAACTGCAAGAGATACATTACTGCTATAGAATCTGTTTTGATCTCCTGGATGTAAAAGCGTGAACTGTCACTGTTTAATTTTTTAAGATGCCCTTCTGGAAACAGCCAGCTAACATCTGCTAAGCACATACAGCTATACTTATGGAACAATTTCACATAGGAAGAATTCCTCCAATAGCAAGTAAGACTCTGAACATGGAAAAACATCACATGTTGTTAAACATTATGCCCATACAAGGCTCTTTCCCAGTGGTGAAATCCACATTTTTTTACTACCAGTTCTGTGGATGTGGATTGGTGGGTATGGCAGGGGAAGAATACTGCAAAATCCCCATTCCCACCCCACTCCTGGGGGAAAGATACTACAAAATCTCCATTCTCACCCCATTCTTGGGCCAGCCAGAGGTGGTATTTGCCAGTTCTCTGAACTACTCAAAATTTCCGCTACCGGTTCTTCGAACTGCTCAAAATTTCCACTACCAGTTCTCCAGAACCTGTCAGAACTTGCTGGATTTCACCCCTGCTCTTTCCCATGTTCATCAAAATATTCAGACATGCCATTTAGCAATGTTGTAAAACCCCATTCATATGTTTAGGGAGAATGCATACAGAATTTCTAGTCTTTAGAATTTTTCTGCATTAATCTCTTGTCTACAATATTATTCAGAACTGTTCAAAATACAGGTAGTCCTCAACTTACAACCATTGTGACCATTCAAAATTACAACGGTAGTGAAAACAGTGACTTATGCCTGTTTTTCACATTGACAATTGTTGCAGCATCCCCATGACCACATGATCAAAATGGGCACATATTTATGACGGCTGCAGTCGCACCTTTTGCAGCCTTCTGACGAGCAAAGTCAATGGTAAAGCCAGATTCACTTAGCAATTGTATTACTAACATAATAACTGCAGAGATTCACTTAGCAACCATGGCAAGAGAGGATGTAAATTTGGGCAAAACCCATTTAACTGTATTTTGGGTTCAAATTGTGGTTGTAAGTCGAGGACTACTATATACTATCTCTACTGTGAATACTGATCTGAGAAAATCTAGGCTCAGGTTGCTAGTCAGTCACAGAGTTTATTGGGAATACTGACAAAGGAGAAAATGAACTACGGGATGACTTCATGTAATCTACTAGGGTTCCTTACAGTAAGCTTTGCCAACCTGTGCCCTCCTGTTGCTCTTCAGACAAGAGAGTTAAAATGTATATGAAGTACTTTCCTTTTTCTGTTGAAGAGTTCAGCATTTGGGCAAAATCATAGCTTTATAATTAACTGAACTGTTCAAGTAAATCCTCCCTCATAAAAAAAAATAACAACCATTTTCTTAAAGATCTTAAAGATTCTACTAGCTGTTGATCCTCTCCGAACATTATACTAGGATTTCTTTATTCTTGGACTCTCTCCCATTACAATCTTCAATACATGGAAATGTGTATTTTTGGTACTGCTATTCATAACAGTACAGCGTCGGCATCCAAAGGGAACCACCATAATAATTTTAACCATCTGTTCTACCTATGAGCATGGCCAAAATGTAACTAAGAAACCAAAATAAGAAAATTTGGACTTCTTATAACATGGAACTCCTCAAGCAATTGGCAATATCCCTAAAATTTATAGTTTCCAGCAAACATTTATCTCAGATTTTCCATGTAGAACTTCCATGTAAACCAAATATACTCTGACCACCACAAAGAGACAACAGCCTTATAGATATGTAGACGTATTAACAAATCGGGGGGGGGACATATTGTGAACAAGAAAAGTGCACTCAAAGTAGCATTAAAAATAATAAAGACCATGCTGTTTTATTATTATTTATTAAAGTTAAAGGTAAAGGTTCCCTCTCACACATATGTGCTAGTCATTCCTGACTCTAAGGGGCGGTGCTCATCTCCGTTTCCAAGCCGAAGAGCCAGCTCTGTCCGAAGACATCTCCGTGGTCATGTGGCCGGCATGACTAAACACCAAAGGCACACAGAATGCTGTTACCTTCCCACCAAAGGTGGTCCCTATTTTTCTACTTGCATTTTTTACATGCTTTCGAACTGCTAGGTTGGCAGAACCTGGGACAAGTAAAAGGAGCTCACCCCATTATGCAGCATTAGGGATTTGAACTGCTGAACTGCTAACCTTTCGATCAACAAACTCAGCGTCTTAGCCACTGAGCCACCGCGTCATTTTATTATTTATTAAGACTGATTTCATTGAATATATTATAAAGAATTGAATATTCTGGAGAACAATCTGAACTTTGAAGACATTCTATTTCAGTATTTCATTTGCCCTACTTTAATTGTTTGGAAAGAGATTAAACTAATCTGAATTTTTAGATTTCTTCTGTAATAAGCCTTAATCAAAAAGCATCCTTACGGGATTCGCACATAGAAGGTTCTGTAGGATATCTTATAATGCTATTATGCAGGTAGCATTTCTAAATTAAGTCAACATAGCATCCAAAACATTTTTATCGCAACTTCAAAAACACTTTTACAGCAGCAAAGCTGACCATTTACAAATATAAAATAATTTCAAATTATTGTGAAAGGCTTCTACACCTGACTTTGGTAATCTGATGTTTTTGGGGGGTTTTTTATTTCACAATTAAAAAATGGCCAAGAGGGTTTGAGGGCGCCAAACTGAGCAAGATTCATTTTGTGGGGCAGGGTTTGTTGCTACACTGCAAGTGTCTTTAATAACAATAAGAGGCCTACAAAACATAGAATTAACTTTGGAAAATGATACAAAAAGCTGAACTAAATTTTAAGGAAAACATTAATACTTATTTTTTTGGCATACCAAACCTTTCAATGCAAAGTAGGAATCTTAATTCTTTGTATCAAGGAGTAGGTCTAGGCTGAATTATTATTATTTTTTATTCACAATAACATTCTGATCCATTATCATTTTTGCATTAAAAACTACTGAAGATGACTAAGTTTTTAGTACTCACAGGCTTACCATCTGGACCAGGTTCTCCAGGGAAGCCATGATTCCCAGGTTGTCCTGGATCACCCTAGAAATAAGACAAAGTACAGAATAAGGTGAGACTCACAAAACATTCCTCCAGTCTCATGAAGAGATCCTTCATTGCAAACTGAAACTGCAACTACCCTGCAATGCTTACAGGATGAAGGGAAACTTCAGTGTTTGGGGTTTTTTAGATGGGGGTTTTTTAGATGGGGGTTGTCCTCCCCTCATCCTAAAATATTCCCTCCTCATCCTATAAAATTATCAAATGGTTGAGACTGGAGCTATTTAGGGAACTGTTTTATTTTTCTATTATGTGGAGTTACTTCATTTAAAGAAAATTTAAGAAAAATACAACATATTCTAACATATTCTTAAAACTGTAAAATTTTGGAAGTAAACCAAAGACGTTTTATGCAGGACTTGTCTTTACAATCCAGCCCTTAATTATTCCGTGGGAAACATTTTCATCAATTGCTCTTACTTTCACAGGAGGTGGCCTTATTCTTGATATTTAAGCTGTTACAAACTTTCCTAACATGCATAATTAAATAAAAACTTTTGTAAGTATTATATTAAAAGGTTATAATAGTTGGCTGAGGCCTCAGAGAGCTGGACAGATTATTATATATATATTGATATTTTGATATATATGAAACTGTAAAAATATTATAGGGGAACATTCAGCACCAAATCAAAGATGGTAGAATTTTTTTTAGCTGCCATGTCTTAACCAACAGTAATATGAACCAAACCCTGGGAAAGCTATAGTAAAACTTAAACATGTTAAGTAAACATTAAAATTGTGGGACTTTGCTATATTTCTAACAAATAATAAAGCAATAGACCAGTTCACTAAAAAAAACCTCATTTACAATGTCAGTCTTTCCTACTACATATCACAGAATAATTCTTTTTTTAGTGCAGCAAAGCTTTTCACATGAGAAATCATAATGTTGACATTTCACTGATTTTTGTGCAATTTAGTTTTCTAAAGGAGGACTGCTAAATTCTGAATTTACTATTTAAGCATAAATCCGTGAAGCATCTTATCTATTATTTCAGCTATCTCTAGAGTGATTAATTCTATTGTAAACTCAAGTCCTACTTAGTGGCCATTAAGACTTCCATGAAGATATGGATGGTAAAAATGTGAGGAAAATGGTTAATATGAAGGGCAAAATGGTCGAAATGTGGTTTTTGAATGAAGTTCCTAGTACTGAAAAAGTTCAGTTCTTGACAGTGGTGCATTAATCCACAAACACTTCGGTTATCTCAACCATATATGTAAAATACCACCTATATTAGATACAAAGTCCACTCACTTTAGGGCCTGGGGGTCCTTGTTTTCCCGGAGGACAAATACAAGGAGGTGGTGTAGATCCTACATCGCTAGGACCATTCTTGCACTATTAAAGAGAAAATATTTTCAAATACCAACTCCAATATAGTTTTTACATTTGTTCCACTAAAATCCCCAACGATAATCAAACCGGCTTTGATGATCAATAGCAATTTCATAATCCCAACACAAACTTTGCTGTAGAGGGCAGCTTTAGTTTCTTAGGAGATAACTTAATTATTCCTACAGATTTTCTATTTTAAAAAATTATAATTTAAAATCCTAGGTGCCTCTCACAGAGTGTTGCAAGCCTCTCTTCTCCCATCTGGAAGAGATGGATAATTCTGAAGAATCCATGAATCAGATATAGAAAAATTATGCAGAAATACAAAATGAGGCAATCACTGGCAAAACATTTTCTTAATATTCGAAAGTTCCCAGGCGTAACCTTTGGCATTGCCTAACTAAATTTAAAAGATCAACTACCCCCTGGTGATTAGTGTAGACTCTATTGACTGGAACAAGGTTACATAAGGTGCACCCCTGAGTGGAAGCCTCTTGGGCCATAACTGCTGCAATCTGAAGGCATGGTTTCTTATCTTGAGGAAGGGGGCAATTGATTTCTATACTATAAGTATTAAACAGGCACATCACAGCTGAAAAATGAAGACTCTCCCCAAATGTAATCCTTCCCACCTGTGAATAATGTCCCCATCTACATAGTAGCCCTCTCAGCCCATTCCTGGGTCAGATGGAGAAACAGGCTGGGTTCACCTGACAAAGAATTCTGATTTGAGCTGAACAAAAAAAATTATCAAGAACACTAAATCATACAGACTGCCCAAGGGATGGTCTTCTCTGAGACAAACAATTCTTGCTTGCACTGTCTATAAAAAATAAATCTTTTTGAGGGCTAAAAAGATTTATTTTTTATAGACAGTGCAAGCAAGAATTGTTTGTCTCAGAGAAGACCATCCCTTGGGCAGTCTGTATGATTTAGTGTTCTTGATAATTCTTGACAAGCAAGAATTGTTTGTTTGTACCCCCTGCTTTCATAAAGTTTCCCATAGAAATACTCAAATATTATTTGTTTACAAAGTAAACAAAGTTTACTTATTATTAAATATTATTTGATAATTTGATAATTTACTTATTATTAAATATTATTTGTTTACAAAGTAACAAGTTCACACTTTTTTAAATGTCAGGATTATCTATCAAGGATTTTCTCCTGGGCCTGTAATTAGAGAAATTTCCACTGAATCATCCCTTATATTTTCCATTCTAGATATTTTCTCCTTTCATGTATACTGGTAATTAAAATGTCACCAAAATTAATTTATAACTGCCAAAAACTGAATACTTTCTAGCACTTTATTTGCCTTAAAAGCAGAATATATCCTTCTATATTGTATATGTATTTATATACATACACATTTGCAAAGAATATAAATATGAATTAAATATGCAGATGTATATTTTACATGCATAGTATATTTCATCAATATGAGCACTGAATGTTCCTAGTAATATAAAAATAGCTTAGTAGTGGAAGATAAAAATCAAGATAACATAAAAATTGAAACAAACGTCAATTGAATTATTTACTTAAAGAAGAATTCCTCAGGTAAAAAAATGTTTTGCAAACAGTAAAAACCCACATTTCTTCCTATCCCATATTCCAAACACATAAAACATTCTTACCTCACCTGGTAAGTTTACTACAAATGTAAGAGAGGAAAGGCAAATGTTACCTTACACTTGTGCAAATGTGCATTGTTTGGCCTACCTCTCCATTCTGAAATGAAAAGAAAAAAAAACACAATGGAATTAAAACTTCTTTTAAAACCTGCACACACAAGCAAGCCTTTCTTTTGCATCTTTTAAAATGGCCAAAAAACACAAAGCTAATTTCTGACTGTGGTCTCTCTGGATCTCCAATAGCTCAGCAAAGAGATCTGTAAATACTTATCTTAGTCAGGGGCAATCACACACATTTTGGGAGGGAAAAAAATCATCCTTGTGGAATTTTTGTCAAGTTGTCTGATGGAGAGCAGCCTAAATTCCTAGATTATTGCTTATGTTAACATAATTTTAGCACAAGCACAAACCCATTCTCAGAATCTCTTTTCCCCAACTTTTTATTGAGAAATATCCAACGGTTCTTAGTAATCTTCTATAATACTCACAACGCCAGGTATCTCACAGGCTGTTTCACGGCCGTTTTGTTCTGGGCTGCAATAAATCCTTAGCTTTTGGACATCAAACTGTAAAGTAGAAATTAACACATTCCTTAGACAAGTATTTCTTATGACATTAAGAGGTCTTTATACAGCCAAAAAGTTCATTGTTTTCTGGTCCTCCCCCATAGTCAGTGATAGTGATAGAATACACTGTTGGTGTTTCAATGGGCTTCATGGGGAGGTGATGGACATCAACTGCGATTATGTGATCCAATTCCTGGTGATCACTTCCCAAATGCTACCCAACAATGTCAGTTTTAAGAACTACTTTGGATAAAGGGGAAGAGGAGGGAACAAATAAAAAAGTCCTACAAAAATGTGTTTGGTGTAATAGTCCTACAGAGGAATTATTGAGTCTGTCATCTGCATGTTTATAACTGTCTGGTTTGATTCTGCAACCCAACAAGACAGACACAGACTTCAGAGGATAATTAGAACCGTAGAAAAAACAATTGCTACCAACCTGCCTTCCATTGAGGACCTGTATATTGCACAAGTCAAAAAGAGGGCTATGAAAATATTTGCAGACCCCTTGCATCCTGGACATAAATTGTTTCAACTCCTATCCTCAAAACAACACTATAGAGCACTGCATACCTGAACAAATGGACACAAGAACAGTTTCTTCCTGAACGCCATCACTCTGCTAAACAAATATTTCCCTCAACACTGTCAAACTATTTACTAAATCTGCACTACTATTAATCTTCTCATTGTTCCCATCACCCATCTCCTTCCACTTATGACTGTATGACTAACTTTGTTGCTTGTATCCTTATAATTTATATTGATATTGATTGTTTCCTGATTGCTTATTTGTACCCTATGATTATCATTAAGTGTTGTACCTTAGAATTCTTAATGAACGTATCTTTTCTTTTATGTTCACTGAGAGCATATGCACCAAAACAAATTCCTTGTGTGCCCAATCACACTTAGCCAATAAAAAAAATTCTATTCTATTCTATTCTAGTTAAGACACCAGGCTAAAATGTGGGAGACTGTGGGTTATAGTCCCACCTTAGCCACTAAGCCAGCTGAGTGACCATGGACTAGTCACTTTCTCTCAACTTGGAAGGAGGGAATCACTTTTGAAAAGCTTTTGCCAAGAAAATTGCATGGACTTGTCGCCAAGAATCACACATGATTGAATAGAAGAGGAAAATAAACATAGAAATCCATACATTTTTAGAAATGATGGAGTTGCATTATTTGTTTTGGCCAAACAATGCTTAGTAGAACATGCAATTTAACAGCAAATTAAACTAGGCCTTTGAAAACAGGTTGACCTGCTTGGACAAGCAGTCTATTGATTGAACCCAGTTAACAGTGACCAACTTGAAAATTACTGAACAAAAAAAAGGTCAATGAATATGAACATATTGTTAAAGAGGCCCATTCCACAGATCTCTTCATTCTACCACCTCTAACACTTTCCCCAATTCTTTCAGAAGCACTTTAGTTAATTTTCTTCTAAGACTATTAAAGAGGGTGCTTCCAGACTTCACCTATTTTGCTACTGAATTTTATATGTCTAATCCCAGGATGCTAGAAGGCCATAAATGGGGTTGAGGCAGAAGTGAAATGCTCCCGGTTCGGACCAGATCGGCCGATCTGATAGCCATGGCGGAGGGTGGTTAGGAGAACTGATAGCAAAAATTCCTGGGGGCCCCGCCCATGCCCACCCAATCACCCGGTCGCCCGCTTCCCCACTTGCCGCTTCTTTAAAAAAATGCTTTTAAAAGGTTAAAAAAAAAGGCTCTGACGATCACAGCTGTGCCACAAGATGGTCAGAGCATTTTTTTTACTTTTAAAAGCATTTTTTAAGAATCTATTCAGCTGAATAGGTTGTAAAAAATGCTTTTAAAAGTAAAAAAAAGATCATGCGCTACAGCTGATCACCCACCCACACACACACGCACTGTTCTACTTACCCCATGCCTCCTTTTGGTGTGCACTGAGTGCCTGAACCTTGCATTTGGTGCGCAGTGCACACTGCGCATGCGCGCACAGCACACATACACAGCCAGCGAACCAGTAGTAAACTGGTTCAGATTTCACCATTGGGTTGAGGTCACATAGCCCACAGGCCTTGAGCTGTGTTCCCCTTCACTCAGAGAAGTCACTCCTAATTTCTTTAGCTAAAGTACCTGGTTACTGTTAAGCCACACTAGGCATAGTAATTCCCACTCTGGATCAGAAGACCTACCAGCCCTCTAGAAAAGCTTTCATAGATAACAGGGTCTTAAACAGGTTTTTTTTAAAAAAACAGCAGCAAATAGGTACTGGTATTAACTTGAATAAAAGTACCCTTTACTAAATCAAAGCCACCAATGAATATCATTCATTCATTGCAGAGTCCATTAAATTTAAGTGGCCTAATTTTAAGCCATGAGATCAGGTTATTATACTAAGGTGCATAGATTTATCACTGCAATCTGAACCAGTGTGTACCTGCACAGTCTCTTCTTTTCCTGTATATTTTCCTATTTGAGTCACTCCACTAATATAGATTCCTGCAACAGGATGCAATGGCTTCGTTTCAGTTTCTTGATCATCTATGTACAATGTTACATCAGCTTCAGTTACTAAGAGACGAATTTGATGCCAGCCTTGATCAAACAATGTCTAGAATAGAGAATAGTAAATGTATGTTTGTCAGTATGGCACAGTCATTTTTCTATTCCTTCACTGATTTACATGCTTTCAAGACATACACTGTCATTCATCTAACCTTGAAGCATTATTAATTGCAACAATTCAATATTATATTCATGGTAAAAACCACACAGGGGGACTCAAAATCTTTTTTTCTAAAAATACATTCTTAATATTGGCAATCGATGTATTGCAGTTGTGCCAAGTGGTGCCTATGTGGAAAAGAGAATAGGCAGACCAAAACATATCCAACTTCTTTAGAAAATGTTTTTATATCGGTTTTGAAAGAGTAGCCTGCCATTCTTTGCTAAAGGCCTTCAGGGACCATAGAATGTTTGTTTGTTTGTTTGTTTGTTTGTTTGTTTGTTTATTATCATCAAATATATTTGCCACCCATCATGCCATGGGGCTACCCTGGGTGGCTTACAATAGTAATAAGGGTGAGAATTTAACACTCTCCAAATGTTACAATACTACCCCTCCGACTATTCCAAGTCAGGACAGGCAATAGTGAGGGGGTGCTAGGAAACGTGATTCAATACTATCTCGAGGATGCTGTCCACACCCTTTCAGAGGTCATCTTCCAAAAACAAACAGGAAAAGCAAGTTGACCTTCTGGTTCTGAAAACAGCTGCATGGAAGCATCACCTTTTTCTGACCTACCTCACAGAAACTTAAATCTAGGTCCTAGTCCAATATGTTAAACCAAAGTTAAACCTTGTTACCAAAACGCCTAGGTAAAAACTGCTGCATTGACTGCATTGTGTTGGCTGCATTAGTAATTCTCATTTGGAATGAAGAAGACATCTATGTCACGTCAAACATGCCACCAATTACAAGTGGCATTGACCTTTCTTTATTTAGCCAATAAATACAAGTGTTCTAAAGATGGACAATGCTCCCAACCTGGAGGCAGCATTCATTTCTATACTTTAGCCCCAAACCGTTTAGGCTTTTAGATCAGTAGGAATAGTTATGATGTGGGTCTGGAAATGGATGTTTGGCCAAAGTAAAAGTAAATTTTGGACAAAATAAAATTTCCAATTCTCCTTCAAAAATAGCTGTTGAATACATTCCAAATGAGAATTACTAATGCAGTCAATACAACAGATGTTACGAATTAGCCATCTGACTATATCAAAGTCCTATTTAAAAATTACAAAAAAACATGGGACATTTTCATAATAAATTGCCACTCCTGTAGTCAGTCCCATTCTGTTCTAGGGAGCCTCTTCTCTTCAGAATAATCTTTGATTTAAAAACAATCTATATTTAGCTAGTGCTAAAGTATAACCTTAACATTCTTCAGATAGGTTGAATAATCCAACAGCAATCCTAAATCAATGAGAAGTGTTAGGGAGTCATTGAGGTCACCTGTGCCTTTAATAAAAATGATGCCTCTCAGAGAATATCCTTATGCTGTACTTGATCCCATAAGATTGCACAATATCTTCCAGAATGCAATTGCAAACATGGGCCTAAATTTAGGTTGAATTGGATCTGAAATATTGGATCTCCTGGCATTTAAATACATAATATGAACCAGGTTACCTGAGGGACTATCTCTTGCCAGTCAAATCTACCTGACCCACCAGAGCTGGGGGTCCCATCCCTTAGGGACATACACCTGGTGGGACCCAGAAGAAGGACCTTCTCTGTGGTGGCTCCCTCTCTCTGGAACATCATTCCCCCAGATATTAGAATGGCCCCCACTCCAACACTCTTCAGAAAGGCGTTGAAGGCCTGGTTCTGCCAGCGGGCCTGGGGATTGCGGAGTGGGATGGAGTCCATTAAATGGCTTGTGTGATATGTTGTCACCGGGGTAATCAGGGAGAGAGGTTATTATATTATTATATTATTTTATTATGTGATTATTCTCTTTTATTAGTTTTATTGTTTTAAAAATGAGGTTTTTATATTCCTGTAACCCGCCTTGAGCCGCCATGTGCAAATAAGATGGCAATATAAATTTCCTAAAATAAATAAATAATATAGTTGTCGATTTTTACAATTGACACATGATGTGCTCTTTACCTTTACACGAGGTGCAGTAAAAGTAACAACCTGGCTGCCATTGACTAGGTTTGTTGTAGTAAAGGATAATGTTTTCTTTTCTCCGACTACAGTAACAGCTATTTGCGGTGTTCCATCTTGGCTTAGAATCCTCCACAAATCCCATGTTTTTTTTACTTTAAATCGCTGCGTAGATACAAATACATACGATGGAGGAAGGCCTTCTGGAAATACATTTCTGAAAAACATTTTTTTTTCAAAAATTAAAACATGAAATAATTTTAGAATTACAAAAAAAATGTATAATAAATACATCCAAGCTGACACACACACAAAATGAAAAAGTGGCAAACTTTCATAAGAGCTTTCAGCTCAGAAGAAAGAAGTACCTTGTCAATTCTGTCAAATCAATCCGGGAAATGATTTCATAAGCTTTTACATTAGTGCTTGGAATCTGAATTCTTTTCTTCACCTTTTTTTTAACATCTAAACCTAAAAGGAGATCAAATCCTTTTTCATCCCGAGATGCCACTGGAATTTTTGTTGGGCAAACCGATTCTATAAAGAATACATAGAGCAAATCACTTGCAAATGAAATAATAAAGTAGTATATAACATTAAACACAAAATAGGAAACCTTTTGTCTTGCATCCCAGTAAATAATTGCATTTTTAGGACTGGATGGCTGAGAAAAGACCTGAAACACCTTTTTAAACATGAAAAGTTCATTAATGATGATCATGTTCTAATATTACATTCTTTTTCCTACTAGTAAATTCTCTTGAATTCTTCATACTATTCTGCCGTGTTCAGTATCAGTCAACACTTTTAGATAGTGCACTGTATATCGAAATACATCTATATTTTCACATAAGTGGCAGAGACATGTACCATAATTACTATGGAGTGGAGTGGGCATGGAGTGTGTGTACGTGTGTGTACGTGTGTGTGTGTGTGTGTGTGTGTGTAAGCCAGCCATTTGATATGAAATATTTTTCAATCTAGTCCAGCAGCTCCCCACGCTGGATTTTACTTGCATTAGTGGTGTTAAGCATAAAATTGACTTAAATTATGAGGAAGTTGCACACAGTATTATATTAGGTGCAACTTCAACTTCAACTTCAACTTCCAATCTTTATTGTCAGTGCACAACATATGTACAATGAGATTGGTTATTACATAGTTTTTCCATAGAAACATAGTTGTTCCATAGAAAACTTCCATTGTTTTCTGTATTGACAGTGAAAGCACTAAATAGAATAATCAGCTAGTTTGTTAAAAACTAGAGGCTTAAGTTTTCCCTTCTCCCTTAGCATAGAAAGGAGAAGACATGAGCCTGGAGTTCGCACTGGTGACGAAACATTGATCTTCTTTAGATCTGAATATTACTGTTGTTTGCATATTCCTTCTCTGGAGATATTCCTAAGTGAAGAAAGGGGAAACTATCAGCTAGAGCTAGACTATTATTTTCTCTTCCTCCAACCTTAACAAACCTTTCTAATTGTAAATATCCTTTCCTTTTTAGAACTTGGAAGATAATGCTCTGCAGAGCCCATAATGTAGATCAGAGGTCTTCAAATTTGGCAGCTTTAAGACTTGTGGACTTCAACTCCCAGAATTCTCCAGCCAGCTATGTTGGCTGGAGAATTCTGGGAGTTGAAGTCCACAAGTCTTAAAGCTGCCAAGTTTGAAGATCTCTGATGTAGATCTTCAATAAATTTAAAGGCAAGGAAATTACAATACCAGCAAGTAAGTCCACCTGCATTATATGAATTGTGGCTTGACATTTTTGCATCTCCTGAGCGTACTTTGGGCCTGAAACTACTTTCATTCCGAAAAAACATGATGTGCTTGTTAAAATATTCAAAGTTGGCAGACTACTGTTCAAAAAACTAAAATAATAATAAAAAAGCACAATAATGGGCATTGAAACACAATATTAAAGAGTTCTTAAAAATAATGTGCCAATATTTCTTTTTACTGATATAAATATATAACAAATGCCCATTTGAGCTTACAGAAGAGGAAAGGAAATGGTTTCAATAGGAGAAGCAAAGGACAGAGGTTAGAAAAATCTCATTCTGAGATATTATGAAATAATTTCTCTCCTAAGATACAGCAACAGAATATTAAGGATTTAAAAGATCTTTAAAAAAAAAAAGAGCAAATCAAAATTGAAAGATGTTCCACAGGCAAAGCTCAGAGTGCACAATTTGTTAGTTCTGCAGAACTATACATGTCATAGGATACAGAATTTATGCAGCACTTTCACCTTCACAAAAGAGATTACATTCAGCATAATGCAAAATCAGTCCAACCAACTCTTTTCATGTCTTCCTATTGTGAACTGATCAAGGGACAATTTCTGCAATCAGTTCCAATAGCCATTTATTCATATAGCCCTCCAACAAGTAGAAACGCAATGGGTAGAAGCAATCACTTGAGAGCTAGAAGTGCACATAAGCTATTTGTGATGCAATCAATTTAGTAAAGTATGTCATATCTAACAGCAATTTAAAAAATTATCCTGCAATATCAACCATCATCCAAATCCTCTAATCATGGCAATGACAGTTAGATCAGAATATATTCAAAGAGGGATTGCCAATTCAAAGCAAGCAAGGCGATAGTCAGAAGCCTATGGCTACCATGGATGAATTTCAGGATTAAGGACCAATTCAATAACATCCAACAGCCTTGAAGGAACTTAGTAACATCTTAATCAGAAGTCCTTTCTATGATCTTTGAGAGATCATGGAGGATAAGCGTAGGCCATCAAAGGGCAAATGTTCTTCCAATTTCCAAAAATATTAACTAGAAACAACCAGAGATTATATGGACTGGAAATAAAATTATTTATTAATTAAGTTTATTAAAGTGGTCACTTGAGAGCTAGAAGTGTATGTACACTATTTGTGATGCAATCAATTTTAGTAAAGTATATTATATCTAAAAGCAATTTTTTAAATATTCTGCAATATCAACCATCATCCAAATCCTCTAGCTGCTTATAAATAAAGGGAAGGTATTGCTTAGCTGTAACCAGCATTAGTTTATCTAGAATAAGTCATGTCAAACCAACCTGTTCTTTTTTGATAGCATAATCGATGTAGTTAATTGTAGGAGTATGATGGGCAAGTATATTGTGACCTTAAGGCCTTCAAAAAATGTGATATAGTATAAGGTGCTAATAAAGAAGAAAGGAAAATATGGTCTGGACTTTGCTACCATTGGATGGATAAAGAACTGATTGAATAATTGCACCTAACAATTGTACACCAACTGTTTTTCAACAAGTGAAAGTGTCATATGGCATACTGCAGTGCTCTAGTCTAGGCAATGTGCTGTTCAGTATAAAATGATTTGGATGAGGGTTTAGAAAATATTTTTCAGATTTCCACCAATTTATACAAATTTGCAAAAACACTGATCAGATTTGGAGAAATGGATGAAGACATTATCATGACTCAGAAGGATCTTAAAAGCCAGAAACCAGTCTTGTGAGTTTCAACATGGACAAATTGCAAAGTCCTTCATTTAATTAAAAAAATCAAAGGCATGACTGTAGGATTGGGGTAATCATCTCAGGCAACAACACAGGCAAAAATTATCTATGTGTCTTGGTGAAACACAAAATGAGTATAAGGCAAGAAAGTTGTGCATCTGCAAGGAAAAGCAAATGCAAATCAAGTCTATATCAAAAGAATCAAGATAAAAATAAGATATTATATCTCTTCTGTATTGTTCAGAAAACATGCAGTACATAAGACATCTAGTAGACCTCTTATGGCCCAATTACCCATTTTCCCAGACTCAAATAATGTCATTAACCCCACACTCACCCACACAAAATAAACTGTCTCTGTTGAAGGTCTCTTCAATGGCAATCCCAACTGGATCTTTAACTCAATACAAGCAATTATAAATTGCTCCATTATCTTCAAGATATGCCCAAATTATCCCCAGTTTAAGAGTCATTGACTTATAATATGATGTTTAATTCTGGGCACTACAGTTTTGGAACAAAATGGAGTTTATTCCAGGGGTGAAATTAAAAAATTTTCCCTACCGGTTCTGTGGGTGTTAGCTTGGTGGGCAGGGCAGGGGAAGGATATTGCAAAATCTCCATTCCCACCCCACTCTGGGCCCAGCCAGAGGTAGTATTTGCCAGTTCTCCAAACTACTCAAAATTTCTGCTACCGGTTCTCCAGAACCTGTTAGAACCTGCTGGATTTCAGCCCTGGTTTATTCCAAGGAAAGGAACCAAGGAGATTAGGTAGGAACTCTGGATATACAGTATGTCAGCTGGAGAAGAAAAGGCTGCAAGAAGACATGATAGTTGTCGTCAGAAAGCAAATAAATTTGCTTAGTGTTCCTCCAGAAGGCAAGAAACAATGACTTTACAATTGCAAGGTAGGAAATTTTATTGGAGAGCAAGAATTTCCTAACAATAACAACTATTCAACAAAGAAGCCAATTGCTTTAACAGGTGGTGTCCTCTCCTTCATAGCAACTGTTTAAATAGAATCTGGATGGTCATCTCCAGTAGATGCTGGCACTGGAAAGAGGGATGGACCAAAGCCCCTTCCAATCCTTACTGTTTATGATTTTATGTTTTATGAACTTTCTAGAATTAGCTTGGAAAATGAGTTTTCCATCCAATATTGGTTACCAGTTATTAACGATTATAGATAATAGAATGCAATTGCATGAAACAAATAAAAAAACCTCAACACAGAAACAACCACAAAATAAAATAAAAATGACATGCCTGTTAGGAATTAATCAAACAATAAACATTTTCATTAATAAACCTCATTCTTTCTTGTAATAATTACAATTGCACACATTTGGCAACTCCCTCAGTATTTCTAGAGACTGATCCAGAGCTAAAAGGGGGAAAGATTTCAATCTAAAAGAAACATAAACTTCATTTATACTGTAATATGTAAACCAATACTAGCTGAAACTTAAATGTGAGTTCAAAGTACAATAATAAGACATTTTACAAACTAAATGCCACTATTACTTGTATGATATAAAGCATTTTTAATCTCAGAAGCAAAACTTTGTTTTAGATCAAATATCTACAAGGTGAAGGATGTTGCCACATCATTAGATAAATATTTTTTAATATTTGACTTTGTTCATATAAATATTTTAAAACAATAGAATAAACAAGAGGATTTTGTTTCCATTATTTATTTATTTTTAAGAGAAAACTGGAAACAGTTTCTTCATACAAACAGAATGGGACTGGCAAATTATATGCATGTTATTCATGGACTGTCTCTCAAGAATAATTCATAACAATAATAATTAAATACCATCTACATTCATATCACTTTGCAGAGGAATGTAAGCCATAACAAAAGAGTTGGAGGAGAGATTCTGCTCTAAACGGCTATCATCACAGCCCTCCAAGAAATACAAAATAAAACTTCACTATTACATCCCCTATGGTTTCTTAAAAGCATAAATGTGTTGGCAAGAAGTAGACAGTTGCACTATAGCAATATTGTACTTAAAACTAATCACCGGGGGACCATTCTCTTAAGGAATAATACAGGAGAGAACAGAATTTACTTTGATCAAAATCTAAGTTGATCATATGGTTCCATAACTTCCATTTATCTTTTTTTTTTAATATATACAAGAGCCGAAATGGCATAGTGATTAGAGTGCAGCACTGCAGGATACTTCAGCTGACTGCTAGCTGCAGTTCAGCAGTTCAAATCTCACTGGCTCAAGATTGCCTCAGAGTATCATCCTTTCGAGGTCAGTAAAATGAGGACCCAGATTGTTGGGGGCAATATGCTGACTCTGTAAACCGCTTAGGGAGGGCTGTAAAAGCACTATGAAGTGGTATATACGTCTAAATGCTATTGCTATATGCAAGCTGCAAATACTGAGCACCCTCCATGTCGACCTTTACATCTTAAATTCATTTCTATACATTTGAGATGATTTTTGCCAATAGCGCTGCTCCAGAATCATTTGAAAAGATGTCGCCTTTCAAGGGAACCCCTAAAGACTTCTTATATGCCATGTACAATTCAGAAAGGGTTTCTTTCGTGAGCAGAATGGAATCTCTGAATTCCATCCAGCATGCATTGTTTTTGACAAATAAAAAAGCATAAATTTTGAAGGCTAGGGATTAGGTTTAATTTCACAATGATCCAGAGCAATTGCTATATCCTTTAATTCACTGAGATTAGTCTCTGCAGCACCAGAAATGGATGCAGAGCCCAGAGTGAATCATATTTTGCATATCTCTACCCCAGACTTCAGCATGCTTTCATCAGTTGGACTCTACAGCAGAACAAACGAACAAGAGAGGTATAGCATGAAAGATTATGAGAATTTTTTCAGCTCCAGAAGCTTATCTAAGATCACAACACCTTCCCAGTCTCAGATTAGGATAGTCCATCCTTTGTTGGCATTCAGTTCAGTATTTAAGATCGTTCTTTTCTGCAGATTCTTTGGGAAGGAGAATGTTGCATAAGGCTGACAGCACCTATTTGAGACCACTGTGCCCAATACCATGCTACAATACAATACAATACTACAGCTTGTAATTGTGGCTTCATGCATAATTTTGTTCTTGTAGAGCAGGCATACAAACGTCCATATAACTAGAGTTTTAAAAATACAGACAATGTAATTTGGGAAATGCTGTTTGTTTTTTTGCAAAAATCACAAGCCAAGTAATGCAATTAGCTATCTATCAGGCTTAATTCCTTGACATCTCTTTTCAAAGCTGCCGAAGAAGCAAAATAATTGTCAAAGGATAACTGAATACAACCATCTCTGCTCTGATATCACTGAGATGCCATAGCACTGGTCCTCCAGAGAAGATATCACTATATTCCCCTTTCGGAGTAACTTTGGAGGAATCGAGCAAATTCCTTCCTTTGGACGAATCAAAAGGGAGTCACATCCTTTTGCCCTTTTTCCTTTTATTGTAATTCAGTCCTTCTCCTGATGAGCAGGCCAACATCTGATGAATTTTACACACACTTGATTGGCAAATCAAAGACATAAACAACTCTCAACATGGTAACAATCTTGACTGCTGCCTAAACAGTTAGACAAATGTGTCAGTATATTCATGAACTGGAATAGGTATAGCAGCAGGTCAGCCAATGGGGGACTTTTTGGTAACTGAAACATAGTATTTGTTGTATGAAGCCATAAGAGACAGTTTGGAGTCTGGGCGTGGCTTAACTCTTCTGTGTATAAGCTTGAGGGCACTAGCTTCTCCCTCTTCCATTTTGCTTTCTCCATTTTGCTGCTTCCATTTGCTTGCCTCCTTTTGCTAGCCTCCATTTTGTGCTTCCATTTTGTGCTGAGTTTGTACTTCCTATTTCTCTTCTCTAAAATGTGGGAAAACCTTCAAGGGTATTGTATATTTGCCTTATGTGTTGTTAAGTATATAAAGAAGTTTTGAATCCTGCTGAATTGTCTGATTGTGTGTGCTGCAACAAACTCTAACAAAATGTTGCCCCAAAGGTTTGATTACAAATAATACTTGACTAACAATGTTTGTTTATTTTATTTATTTATTTATTTTTCATATTTTTATACCGCCCTATCTCCCTAGGGACTCAGGGCGGTTCACAACCAGATAAAAAATATACATATAAATACAAATAAAACATCCATTAAAAAACTTATTATAATTGGCCGAATAATTAAAATGATAATAAAAATAATAAAATCCCCATTAAAACCAATTCGAATTTAAAATCTAGTCCAGTCCTGCGCAAATAAATAGATGTGTCTTAAGCTCGTGGCGAAAGGTTCGGAGGTCGGGAAGTTGGCGAAGTCCTGGGGGAAGCTCGTTCCAGAGGGTGGGGGCTCCCACAGAGAAGGCCCTTCCCCTGGGAGTCGCCAGCCGGCACCCTGAGGAGTCCCTCTCTGTGAGAGCGCACGGGTCGGTGAGAGGTATTCGGTAGCAGCAGACGGTCCCGTAAATAGCCCGGCCCTATGCCATGGAGCGCTTTAAAGATAGTCACCAAAACCTTGAAGCGCACCCGGAAGACCACAGGTAGCCAGTGCAGTCTGCGCAGGAGAGGTGTCACATGGGAGCCACGAGGGGCTCCCTCTATCACCCACGCAGCCGCATTCTGAACTAACTGGAGCCTCCGGGTGCACCTCAAGGGGAGCCCCATGTAGAGAGCATTGCAGTAATCCAGATGAGACGTCACGAGAGCGTGAGTGACCGTGCATAGGGCATCCCGGTCTAGAAAGGGGCGCAACTGGCGAACCAGGCGGACCTGGTAAAAAGCTCTCCTGGAGACGGCCGCCAAATGATCTTCAAAGGACAGCCGTTCATCCAGGAGAATGCCCAAGTTGCGCACCCTCTCCATCGGGGCCAATGACTCGCCCCCAACAGTCAGCACCAAGGCAGAGGAATAACCCCTATCCCTGGCCCTCCAGAGATCATCCACCAATGCGACCAAAGCCGTCTCAGTGCTGTATCCGGGCCGGAAGCCGGACTGGAACGGGTCTAGATAGACAGTTTCATCCAGGTACTGGGGTAATTGACATGCCACCACACTCTCTACAACCTTCACCGCGAAACGAAGGTTGGAGACTGGACGATAATTACCTAAAACAGCTGGGTCCAGGGAAGGCTTCTTGAGGAGGGGCCTCACCACCACCTCTTTCAAGGCGGCCGGAAAGACCCCCTCCACCAAAGAAGCATTCGTAATCTCCTGGAGCCAGCCTCGTGTCACCTCCTGAGTGGCCAGTACCAACCAGGAGGGGCACGGGTCCAGTAAACACGTGGTGGCGTTCAACCTACCCAGCAACCTGTCCATGTCCTCAGGAGCCACAGGGCCAAACTCATCCCAAACAATCTCAACAAGACCGCCCTCCGACGTCTCACCTGGATCTACCCAATTTTGGTCCAGACCGTCCCGAAGCTGAACGATTTTATCGTATAGATAACCACTAAACTCCTCAGCTCGTCCCTGCAACGGGTCATCCCGCTCCCCCTGTTGAAGGAGGGAACGAGTCACCCGAAACTGGGCGGCCGGGCGATTATCTGCCGACGCAATGAGGGAGGAGACGTAGCAACGTCTCGCTTCCCTCAATGCCACTAGGTAGGTCCTATTATAGGACCTAACTAGTGTCCGATCAGCCTCCGAACGACTGGACCTCCAAGAACTCTCTAGGTGTCTTCTCCAGCATTTCATCCCCCTCAGCTCCTCGGAAAACCAAGGAGCCGGTTGGGACCTGCGCCGGGTCAGAGGCCGCAAAGGCACGACACGGTCTAAGGCCCCCGCCGCGGCCCGTTCCCAGGCCGCGACTAGTTCCTCAGCCGTGCCGTGAGCCAGACCCTCAGGAAATGGCCCAAGCTCCGTCCGGAACCTCTCCGGGTCCATCAGGCGCCTGGGACGGAACCAACGTATTGGCTCCGTCTCCCTGCGGTGTTGAGTGGCGGTCAGAAAGTCCAGGCGAAGGAGAGAGTGATCTGACCATGACAAAGGTTCAGTGACTATTTCCTTCAAGTCCAGATCCTTCAACCACTGACCAGAGATAAAAATCAAGTCCAGTGTGCCACCCCCAATGTGAGTAGGGCCATCAACTACTTGAGTCAGGTCCAAGGCCGTCATGGAAGCCGTGAACTCCCGAGCTGCTGTCGATGATGTGCCGGATGATGGCAAGTTGAAGTCCCCCATGACTATAAGTCTGGGGGTCTCCACCGCCACTCCGGCCAGCACCTCCAGGAGCTCGGGCAGGGCAGCTGTCATGCAGCAAGGAGCCAGGTACACGACGAACAAGCCCATCTCACACCTATGACCCCACCTCACAAAGAGGGATTCACACCCGGCAATCTGAGGTACAGTGGTCTCCCTCGGCTCTAGACCTTCTCTAATAACAACCGCCACCCCCGCAACCCCTACCCTGAGCCCGCGGCTGATGAAATGCACGGAAACCCGGTGGGCACATTTCAACAAGGGGCACGCCCCCTTGAGTGCCCAACCAGGTTTCCGTAACGCCTATAAGATCCGCGGCGCCCCCCTGGATAAGATCGTGTATTAGGGGGGCCTTATTGACCATGGATCATGCGTTGCATAGCATAAGCCGGAGGCCCAGGCTCTGAGGGTCTTGACCATCCGGGGAACGGAGAAGTCAGAGGGATCGGGGCGCGCAATCACCTGCAAACATCGAGCGCGTGCCCCCACAAAACGATATGATCCCCCACTTCCGCCATATCTGCCCCTCCCACTTACCATACAAATAGGACCACCCTCACTAGAAGGAACACACTCCCCCCCCATAACCTCCGAACCTATTAAATAACCGCCGCGAGCACACGCAGGAACTGGCTCCCCTCCCGACAGGCTACCCCCAACACCCGCCCTAACCCTCCCACCCCTTAAAAACGCCTTATCTAAAAAACCCCAAAGGCTCTTTTTCTTCGCATGCCACCTCTGTGGATCCCAAGACCCGTCCTTGAGGCCGGCCCTTGATAATGAAGCGGGCCATTCCTGCGAGGCGGGGGCACCTCACAGGCGCAAGAGTTCCAGTGACTGTTTAATGACTGTTTGAAGTTACAATGACACCCAAAAAAGTGACATGATTATTTTTCACGCTTACGACTTTTGCAGCATCCCCATAGTCACATGACCAAAATTCAGATGCTTGGCAACTGACTCATATTTATGATGGTCGGAGTGTCCCAGGGTTGTGTGATCCCCTTTTGTGACCTTTTGACAAGTAAAGTCAACAGGGAAGCCAGATTCACTTAACAACTGTATTACTAATTTAATAACTACAGTGATTCACTCAACAACTGTAACAAGAAAGGTCATAAAATGGGGCAAAACTCACTTAACCACT
Organism: Ahaetulla prasina; assembly: GCF_028640845.1. Lineage (NCBI taxonomy): Eukaryota > Metazoa > Chordata > Lepidosauria > Squamata > Colubridae > Ahaetulla > Ahaetulla prasina. Next base: position 141,369,528 of record NC_080539.1, on the reverse strand, counting down.
GTCTCACAATTTTGAGCTCAATTTTGGAGGATTACCTGTACCATTAATTCATTGCTTTAAGGAATGGTGATATTCGACACAGAGCACACACTGGGTGCTCTTGATAATTACATTCCCCAGAGAAGGGGAAGGGCCTTCTCTGTGGGGGCTCCTACCCTCTGGAATGAACTTCCCCCGGGACTTCGTCAACTTCCCGACCTTCGGACTTTTCGCCGCGAGCTGAAGACGTATCTATTTCTTCGAGCAGGACTGGCATAGGATTTTAGAATTTTATATGTTACTATTGGGGTTTTAAATTTTAACTGGGTTTTATTGTTTATATATATTTTAAATTGGCCATATTTGATAGGTTTTTTTAATTATTGTTTTAATATATTTATTATTGTGGTTTTAGTTGGCTGTGAACCGCCCTGAGTCATTCGGGAGAAGGGCGGTATAAAAATTTGATTAAATAAATAAATAAATAAATAAATGCCAGCTAACCCAATTTCATATTACTATATGCAATACATACATCACTGCAGCTGAACATGATTGTTTTTTTAATCGATTTGTCATATGTCTTTATATTGTTGTTTGCTGAAAAACTGAAATCAACATTTATGTCACTGAAATACCAGGTTGTTTTAGTATAACTTAAAGAGACCTGTCCCTAATAGAGATCTCGTCACCCCACCCAAGCATAATTCTTAAAACGTTATATTAGCACACAGCAGCACCTCATACATTTAAAAAAGAAGTGCTCTACAAAGAATTATTAATATTTACCTTCACAGAGTTTCTGCTTTATTACTTCCCTTATTCTGGATATTGCCATATAATCTTCAACATGGAACACATATGTGGAAGAGGGTTTGTTGGCAATTGCTTTCAGTTCATCCTCTTCGGTTTCAGAACCAACGCCAATGGCAAACAGCGTGATCTTATTTCTCCTGGCTTCAGCAGCCACCTCTTTGACTTCATCTTGGGACTTTCCATCAGTTAGAACAATTGCAATTCTTGTAAGGAATCTTTCCGATTTAGCAAATAGATGGTCCATTGCAAACTGAATGGCTTTGCCTGTTCTTGTATTTCCACCCAAATACTGTACATATGCCATTTCTCTGATTAGATTCTCATTGGAATCATAAAAACCCAGAGGAATTTCAAGTACAGGATAATCACTGTACTGTACTACTCCAACTTGAATAAATTTTGGTCCTATGTTAAAGTTACTTGTAATATTGAATAGCCATCTTTTGATTATTTCGAAGTTTTCTGGGCCAACGCTGTAGGAGCCATCCAAGATGAAAACTAAATCTGCTGGGGCTGTTCGGCAACCTAAAACAAACATAGAGAAAAATGTTTTACTTGTATCTTTATCATCATAATCCAAGTTAGCATCCTTTAGACTGTAAACTAGGATGGAAAACTCACCAAATGTAACTGTACTTATTTCTACATAAAAAAGATATTGGGGTTGTTGTTGTTTTTCATCTCATGTCTAGATAAGATAAGCTACAAAGTAACCAAGTTAGTTAATCACAAGTGACTAGAAGACTTAGTCATTTCATTCCCTATTGCGGATGTCAGGTAGTCAGTCTTAAAATGTGATAAAAATGGCAGAAACCTGTACTCTATTCTCAACTTCTTTTGCGTAGAATGGCCTCAGTACACGGAGTTAACTTTTAAACAAATTTATAGTAAATATGGGATTAAAAGACTAAATCCATATCAATAAAATAAATAGAAAGGAATTTACAATTCATTATTTTTTACTTCATATAGAAGAGTACAGTTTTAAAGGATGATTATGAGCTCAGTGTTTGGGGAAAAGCTCCATACTTGTCCATTTCTATAGCTATAGTCATACTAAATGCCACACACCAGTCACAAATTGTTTTATTTTCTCTTAGGGAAAAATGGATATTTTTGCTAAATTTATTAGTTAATTAAACTAGTAGAATCATGTTTTATCCATGTTTTAAACTTTTTTTAAAAAATTTACTAAAGAAGATAGGGACATAAATAATAATACTTAAATTAACAAGCATGTGAATGCTTAATGGGCATATATTGTTGAGAGAGGAAAAATATGAAGATAGAAATAAAATGAAATGGTAAGGCCTGAACCCAGGCTTCCTTCCATACTGTAGTATTTTATTCGTTTTAATTCATGTATATCACTCACTTGCAGCTTCACATTATGAAACCTACTGGAATAAATGAACTGTAAATGAAAGATTATTGGCTTAGAGAGAACTAATATGCTATGTTCCTGCAGCTCACCAAATCATAATTTTTTCAACAGGTGACTTGATATTCCTAGTGAATCAAATAGAAAAAAAACAAATAGAACAAACTCTTGAAAGTTTTCTAGTTTGGATCTAAATACCAATGAGATCGTACAGAAATATAAAATTCTAGAGGCTTCTGCTTTACTTAGGACTATCCTAAACATTGTAATCAGACAACTGAAAAAACTGAAAGTTTCTGTATTTTATTAAGTAGCTCTGATGAGCAAAACTCTTACTTGCTCTTGTATCACTGCCTTCAGCCAATATGCAGCCATGTAGTAAGAACATTAAAACTGTCTGAAGAAACGTTATGTTCATTGCCATGTATACAGTTTTTGTGTCCTTCAAATCCTAAAATAGACTGGGGAAAATACAAAATATTTTAAAATGGTATTACAACAATTTGAAAACAATGATATAAGAAAATAGGAAAGCAATGCTTATAAATGGTTAGGGTGTCCAGTAAGACTAATCGGTGTAACAGATTGGTTCAGCTAGTTGTATTATATAACTAAATTAATTCCAATTAGTTAGGATTGATGATAGACCTAAAATATTAGTTTTTAATCTGAAGAGCCTTAATCATATGAAATTAATGTCAACAGGATCCTCTACCACTAAGTGCCATGATAGTCAAAACTTCAATACAGTAAGACCTCCGTGTATACTGGGATACTATTTCGGTGGCTTGCCTTGAGCCCACCTGCCAAAATTCCCAAGTATATCAGACATTAAGTGACAACACAATGAACTGCATGGAACAAAAGTCTGGATATATACAAGAAGCTATGGAACTATTGCACATTCTTCCTGTATTAAATACTTATTATTAGAAATCAGTATCACAAAGGCCAGCATTCCAAAACTTAAAATAGACCAGAATACAAAAATTGCCTTGGGTATACAAAAATATGTGCACATTTTATCCTACTGGGTAGTAGAATTTCTACTTGAGATAAAATCATATGAAGAATCCAGTAGAGGTTGAGCTCCAAGACATTCTTTCAACAAGCTGGCACCTTCTAGAAATTTTGGATTTCAGTTCATCTGTTATGTAAGTATAGGTAGGAAGGCTAATCCGACACAGTCCCACAAAGAATGTAAAAAATACGAAATGGCCTTTTGCAATTCATCAGAGCCAGGTTTACATTGACTAGTTCAAAAGGTTAGATCAGGGGTAGTCAACCTTTTTATACCTACCGCCCACTTTTGTATCTCTGTTAGTAGTAAAATTTTCTTTTTTTTTTTTTTTTCTAAAAAGTTTTATTTTTACAATCATATCAAATAATTCATCCAATGTACAGTTATATACAATTAGTCGGGCTTGCCCAGTCACCACCACCCTTTTTAACACTCTTCCCTCTTCTACCTTCTTTTACTTTCCAAACCTTCCTCTCCTTCTCTTATCTACATCCACTCCTCCCTCCACCCTACACCTTCCTTCTTCCTCTACTATCCCTCTTCCTTCCTCTTCTCCTCTTTCCTACCTCCTACTCTCTCTTTTCTCCCTCCCCACCGTTCTAAAATGGTAACTATGCAGACCCGACCCTACATTAATTATATTTCTTCAATAATCCCTGTACATTAACCATCACTCCATCTCTACCAAAAAACCCCCCCAATTCCCCTCCCCCTTACCCCCCACCCCCCACCCCGACTTCCCAGAACAAAATGCAGGGTATCAAAACTAACAATCATAATCCAAAATAATTCCTAAATTATAATCTTTAGTCACACCACACTTAGTCACACTCTCAATTCCCCTCTCCTTCAAAAATATATCTAATACAAAATATTTCCTAAATTTACTCATATGCTATTCGATATTTTTTTTATCTGATACTTATTTTAAATATAATCAATCCACATTTTCCATTCTAAAATATATTTTTCTAGTGTATAGTCTTTCAAGTAGCGGAGATTTTGTCATCTCTGCCAGATTTGATACTTTGAGTGTCCATTTGTTGTTTTGTTTTGTCCATTCTTGATTGTAGGTAATTCTTCTTTCTTCCAATACTGAGCAATCAAAAGTCTTGCGACTGTTATTAAGTTCAAAATCAATTTAGTCTCTATAGCTGTATAGTCCATAATTATTCCTAGTAGAAAGAACTGCGGAGTAAACTTAATCTTCTTTTTCAAAATATTCTGCATGATCCACCAGCCTTTAATCCAAAATACTTTAACTTTTTTACAAGTCCACCATATATGGTAATAAGTAGCATCTTCACAATCGCATCTCCAACATTTAGCAAGATCTAATATGTGTTTCTTGTAAACAGGTAATGTCATTTTTAAATTATTTCAAATAATGAAATACTTTCCTTCTCTTCTCGGTGAATTCAGGCCATTAACATTCCAAGATAATAGTTTAATTGCCATTATCGGCCAAAGGAAACTTTTGGAACACCAGCCGCAGATCACATTTTACTTTAGGCCTTGCTCCTCCACTGTTTCCATTGTAGTAGTTGCCAGTTGTTGTTGTGCCTTCATCTCTTGTTCCTTGCGTTTAGCAGCAGCTCTTGTCAGCCTTTGTTCTTTTGAATCTAAACCCGTCGTAGGTATTTCCAACACCTGTAATAAATCTTCTTCCATCACAATCTGTTCTTGTACCTGCTTCACTTCTCTTTCCTTCACTTCAGCCTCCTTCTTCTAGCTTCCAATGGGGAAGACTTCCAACTTTTAATACCTCAACATAAAATTCTCTTGCTTTTCCAACCGTATTGAAACGATGTACTTTCCTGCATAATATACTATTATACCAGTTGGAATATCCCATCTATATTCAATCTGATGTTTTTAAGTTCATTCACCAGGAAGGCAAATTCCTTCCTAGCCCTTAACATTTTGGTGGAATTTCCTTTAATATCAAAATATCTTGACCAGCAATCTGAATCTTCTCCCCTTATATGAAGCTTGCAAAATCTGATTTCTCACTGTTCTGTTTGTAAAATAAATAACAACATCCCTTGGCAACTTTTTTGCCTTGCTATCCAAGAATTCACACGATATATTTTATCAATTTGATAAGCCACATCTGCTGGACGAGCTGCTAATATCTCAGCAAATACTTCAGAAAAATTTCCTTAAATTCTCTTCCTTATTTTCTTTCAAACCTCGAATTCTAAGAGCAAATTCCATATTTCTATATTGTATCAAAACTATTTCATCCTCTGTCTTTTCCATTTTACTTTGAAATTCATCCATTTTATTTTCTAATTTTGAATTATGTTGCTTAATTACTTCAACCTCCTCTTCCAATAAAATCACATTCGTTGCCAAACTTTGTACTGCCATTACAAATCCTTCTTTAACTTCTTTATTTCCCACTTGAATTTCTGATATCTGCTCTTTCATTTCAGACATCTCATCAGTTATAACTTTAAATTTTTCTTCTATAAAGCCTTTTAAGTTCTCTTGTAACGCCTCTAAATTCAATGTTCTAGTCTCTGCTGTGTGAGCTGGAGAGGCACCAGCTGATAAAGTTCCAAAGCTCTTTGTTACAGTAGACTTTAATTGACACGCTGAAAGTATCACTTTCGCTTTCCACTCGTTAACTTGTTAACAATTCGCCTCCATTTTCTTGCTGTTTTCAAGCTTGTTACAAAGTATCGGGGAATCGGCTTGGCTACTTGCTTAAAGTTCTCCCACTTTCGTTCTGTCCGGTATAATCCTTTATTGTCCAAAATAAATCTCGGCGTTTGGTCGTGGTGATTGGTTCCGCCAAAGCAGAAGAATCCTCGGATCTGGAGCACTTCGGGTTACTGGAGGGAACTTAACCCTTCAAACCCCTTTTTTCTCAGGGGCTTTAGGGAAATTCAACCTCTGTCCTCAGCTCACCCCTTCTCCTTCTCCCGAAGAGGGGGTTTTCCGAACCGCTGGGCAGCAGATTTAAGCTGTCCTAGCGATTCCACATAATCCAGAGGTTGGTGATCGTAAAGATCACCGCCATCACCTACGGTGCCAAACCGGAAGTCCAGTAGTAAAATTTTCTAACCGCCCACTGGTTCCACAGTAATGCGCCATGTATCGTCGTCTGCGCATGCCTCTCGCGCATCGTGGATTGGGTTTGGGGGGGCACCGGCTACCAGCTCTGCTTGTCTGTTACAGCTGGGCGGTGTGGGGGGAGATGCGCGAGCTATTCTGGGATGAGGCTCTTTTGTTTGCGGTTGCACTATAGCGCCATTTAGTTTCACTTAGGTAACATGAACTAAACTTATACGCGGGTGATACAAATAGTATATTTTCAGAAATTTAAATTGTCACGGGGAATTTTATGAAAACCTAACGAAAATGTTTTTAAATAATGCTATGATTTTTTTTTTAAAGTCAATTAAATTAAAAAAAAGGAAAGTGCTTCAGTATCGGGCAAAACCCCTACCGCCCACCATGAAAGCTGGAACACCCACTAGTGGGCAGTAGGGATCAGGTTGACTACCACTGAGTTAGATAAATCAAATAATTATAGTACATTTCAAGGCAAAACAAGCGCTATATAAATCCAATTTACAGTAGAGGTGTGCAGAACATTTCAAATTAGGAATAGTTCTTTGAAGTCTGAAATTATTTTACTGACTATTCTAGAACTGCTCACAATACAAAAGTTGTTTTCTACCTCAAAGCTGATATGGTTTGAGCTTGACATACTTCTGAACAATTTCAAACTAGTGTTACGAATTCAAAACATTTTGTATATCTCCATTTATATGCAGCTTCCAGCTGCAGAAAATCAGGCCCATCCGCATAGACTGCAGCATAAACATTTATTGAAGCCTATATACAAGAATCAGGTCAACTAACAGCATTAAATTGATGCTAGATAAACGTCAAGAGAATTCAAGGGGGGTTGGACTTGGATCTCTTGTAGCAATGCAAAAACTCTAAACTGATAATGCATTTTACTCCACACTCCGCCTCTACCTGATGTTCTCCTATAGTAACTATCATGAAGCATTTTTCCCACTCTATATGCTAAGCCAATTTAAAATTTATGATTAGGGCCTGACCAGATTGCAAAGAATTATTTTGCCAATGAATGCTAGCTTCAAGATTCTGCAAGAGCTAAGATAAGATATTCTAGGTGAATTGTTCAGGCTTGCGTACTAGAAAGGTATTCCAAAACCACTAATGCTACTTCAGTTTGACATGGCTTATCACTCTTTAATCCTTTCATTTTCTCATAAGGGCCAAAGATTTCAATTTAGTTGAGCCTGGCACTCAGACAAATCAGCCATCAACAGGCACATAGAGATAAATGAACAACTAGATATCGTTCAAAAGATACAATCAAAAAGCCAAAAAGGAAACAAAAGGACCAAAACACCTCCTTCCCAATAATTAACATCCAAATAAACAGAGATTAATACTAATCCAACAATCAAGCAGTAAATAATACTCCAGTTAAGGAACTGCCACTCAGAAAAATAATCAAACAGTAAATAATAGCCCAATCAAAGAACCACCAAGACCACTCCCACCAACAATGATAGGGCAAGCCACATGTATTTAAACAGAGAGTTACCCCACTCCCTCCTAGCACTGATGATGTTACTTAGTTGGGTAATGAAAAGTCTCCAAGAAAACAGCTAAGCTCAGAGAGCACCACAGACCCCACCAGCTCAATTTAAATGGCAATGGGCCTTTGAGTCTACTTTTGGTCCCACTTCTAAGCTGCAGTTTTATGAATCTACTCAAAAATCCCTATATACGATTACAGAAATGCTGTCTCTTACCGAATTTTGATTCGGATCAAAAGGTTAATGTATTTTGTATTTATAACTGTTTCGAAGAATGTCAGAAATTATGCTTTTTAAATTTTCTTTTTCCCTTGCACTTCTCCCCTCCCTAATATTTTTCAACATTTTTGTTTTTTCATTTTTTGTAGAATTTTAATAAAATATAATTTAAAAAAAAATAGTTATACAATGACAAACCAAATAAATATAGCTGTATAAGATGATCTATATTTTTTTCCTTTCGTCATCACCAATATTATGAAAGTTAGTTTCTTGAAGCCCATAGCCATCTGTAAAGTGCCAAGTTCAACAATGGCTCACCAAAATATTCTTCAGTATTTGTGGCAGCATTTGACCTAAATACACAAAATAAACATTTATCCAAATCTACAAAACAGAAATGTAACTCAAGATATTTCTGGAAAGGTGTCACTATTTATCCGGGACCTGGTACCAATAACTCTGCCAATGACCTGTTACGAAACTTCTCAAGCAGTATAAAAATGTGCAGACCTGCTTTACAATATGCCAAATTTAAATCTAGCGTACATAAATTTCCTGAGGGATGTAGTTCTATGTAACTAAATAGTCATTTCCTTTCTTTTACAAAGACCAGCCAAGGGGACACAAAGGATAAGAGCAATCAGCCATTGTATGCTATACCGTCATCTAGCAAAGTATGCATGTTATATTAACAAAGACACAACAAAAAAAGCCACTTTTGACAAGCTTTTGATTTCACAAACAGCAGGCCAAGTATTCAGAGTTTGATAATGAGTGGATACGATTGTTTGAGGAAAGAGTGAGGGAAGATGCAAGTATACTTACCGTATATACTCGAGTATAAGCCGAGTTTTTCAGCACGTTTTTTGTGCTGAAAAACGTCCCCTCGGCTTATACTCGAGTATATACGGCTTATACTCGAGTTTTTTTTTTCTTCTTTTTTTCACATTATACCGGATGGCGCAAACTTGGCGGGCTTTTGCATTAGCGCGGGGAAGCCCTGCCAGTGCAGTGAGAGGGCGGGGCGGGGGAGCTGCCAGCCTTCTCGGCTGAGGGAGGGAGGGTTTCCCCGACCGGTAGCTGCCTCATTTCCCACCCTCGGCTTATACTCGAGTCCCCAGTTTACCCCAGTTTTTTGGGGTAAAATTGGGGACCTCGGCTTATACTCGGATCGGCTTATATTCGAGTATATACGGTAATACAAGTAGTCCTTAACTTATACCCATTCATTTAACAAAAGCTGAAAGTTACAACGGTCTTTGAAAAAGTTATTTATAACCTCTCCTTGAAGTTAGGACCTTGTCAGTACCCCTATGGTCACATCACAATTCAGGTACTTGGCAACCACTTTGCATTTACAATAATTGCAGCTTTATGTGGTCACATGATCACAATTTGTGACCTTCCCAATGGGCTTCTGACAAACGAAGTAAATTTGCGAAGCTGGATTCACTTAACAGCCACATGATACATTTAATGACCATGGTGTATTGCTTAATGACTGTGATAAAAATGATAGTAACATCAAATCTGGTCACCTGAGGTTTTGTTTTATGATCATACTGACTTACAGTGGAACTCCCAGTTCCAATTGTGGTTGTAAGTCAAAGACTACTTGTAACAGCTGTAATGTGTGAGTTTAATGTTCGAGTTGGTGAGTTTAAATAACTCAGCTAAATGCCAAAATTTAATTGGAATATGTTTCATTTTAAGCATCAAGGGGGCATGATCAATGTCATTCACTTGCATATTTATACTAAAATACTGGGGTTTTTGTTTGTTTGGTTTTTTTAGTTTATTACAGTCATAGAGACCAGAACAAATAAAAACACTCAGTAAATATACAATTAAAAATTCTAATATAAAATAATAAATAACTAAAATACTCTTTAGAGCAGAGGTATCAAACTCAAGGCCCATGGGCCAGATCCAGCCCACCCGGTGTTTAAATCTGGCCACGGGGCCAGCTGGAAATAGCAAAAGACCAGCCCGCGGTGCCTCTGGCAGCCAAAATGGCTGTCAGGGTGCTGAAGGAGGTCATCCAGGCCAAAAATGGGGGACAGGGGGGTGCCAGTGGTGAGTTTCTACCAGTTCTACCCAGTTCGGGTGAATCGGTAGTGGCAGTGGTGGGTTGCTCCGCCCACCCACCTGGACATCATCACAGATGCTCTGCACATGCTCTGTGCGCGCTCACATTTGCGAAATGATAGCAAAGGTAACTGAAACCTACTGGGTGACACACATCCCCATGCACCGTTTTGGCCAGCAGGGTGCTGCAGGAAACGTCCGTCCCATCTTCCCCTCTCCTGCCAGCCCGTGGAGAACGACAATGCTGATTCGGCCCTCGAACAAATCCAGTTTGACACCCCTGGTTTAGAGTTTATGCTCTAAAGTCAATGAAATGCTGTATCTTGGATTTTCCCCCAAAAATACTGTAATAATGATGGAGTGAATGTGGGCTAATCACAATCCAATGGTCACACGCTGTTAGCCATTTTTTAAAATTCTCAATGAATTAAGATTTGGTCATTTTAGATCTGAATTAGGCTTTGCTATAGATAAGGAAGTATAAACCTAAGGTCAATATTAGCTAAAGTGTAAATGGAATGTCAGTTTCTGACATCAAACAAAAAATTGCCACTAATTTTTAGGCAGAAGTTAAAATAAATTATAACCAAGGGCACCATAATTGTTGTGACCCAGGCCCAAGTAGGTAGTAGGAAACTCAGTCAGTGTAAAAACAAACAAACTTTATTCGAATTACTTCATTCTCAGCGTAGTTCAACTAAATTAAAGCAAATTCCTCCCAACACAATTCCTCAGTCTTATCACCATGGTCGAATTTGGCAAACTGCCAGAGGCCTTTCTTGGCAAAAGTTCAGAAGACATCAATACAAAATAAAGGCAACAAGATGAAGCTATCAACATTGTTTTCCGGCAAAGAGCCCAAATGCCGTTGCTGGTCCTTTAAGCCTTATGGGAGGGGCCAATCATCTCTTGGCCCTACTCCCAAGTCATCCTCTTTGCTTGAGCTGCTCTTGCCTTCTGGCAGCTCTTCTCATGCGTTCATTAGGAACAGGCTCCTCCTGTTCCTCTGCCTCACTACTATCAGTCAGTCAGCTCTGGAGTCAGCACCTCACTCCCAGATGGCCCTCGACCCACCTCAGCCTCCGACACAGAGCCCTCATCTGGGCCTTCCCCAGCCTCCAGGACTGGCCCACACTCTTCCTCAGCCTCATCACTGTCCAACTCCATTGCCAGCTTAGCAGACTGCTGGCGGACCACAACAATAACAGACATGGTGAGGGATCAGGGGTTCCTGTAGGATCAGAGTTTTTTGCCCTTATTATGCTCCCTGCCAACCCACAATAGCTCTACTGGAGGGCCATACTTCAGATCTATCATATTTTTCTTATTATTTAGACTATATGCAGGAGCCTCTAATTTTTACTCCTAACAAACGATAAGAGGGACAATATTTAGGCCCTATTTGCTTGCTATTTTTCTGATTAATATTAATAATATACAATAATGAAAATATTCTTTTTATCATTTGTTTGCGTTGACCAGAGAGTGGAGAGAGAGAACAGTGTAATGTTCTCTTGGGGGGAAATAAATGCCATTTTTTTACTATTTCAGTCCCAGTATGACTAATCCATTTAGATGAAGTGCTAGAATTCAGTTAAGCAATACTTACCGAGGAAAGAGTCAGTCATCCACTTTCCCATAAGCCAGTGTTCCAATCAAAACTCCTGCCACTTCAGTTTTACACCATCTAATAATGCAGTCTATGAAACCTTGCAAAAAAACTTGTTATGGCCCCATAAGTTTTAAAATAGGAACCGCTAAGGGCTATAGCAGCAGAACCCAGCAGATACTTGGCATCAACAATATTATTCAGCAAGTTTCGCAAACTGGTAGATTCCTAGGCATCCGGGAGGATTTAAACTCTAATTCTTATATTAACTTGAGGGAAGTAAGAATGAATTATGAAAGACATCTGCCCTTTGCTTTCCTTTTATTTCAGCAACATGCTTTCTACTTTATTCCCAGATTACGTTCTCTTGAATATTTTATTTTATTTTATTTTATTTTGTCACAACAGTATACACAAATAATTGTCATAGATAAAACAACATGTATTGAAGAAAATATATAAGTAAAAATATGCATCAGTAATATTAATTTGATATAATGAAGGGAACAATAGGACGGGAACGGTAGGCACTATTGTGCTCTTATGCACGCCCTTTAAAGCCCCAGCATGAAGGAATAAAAAAATCCCATACTGTATTCATAGACAAAAAATAATTATTATTAACAGTGGATAAACCCTTAAATGCAGGTGAAATTCTGAAATTCAGTCAATTCCATGGACCCAGCCCACTTCACCCATAAGAATTCCAGATAAAGTTCAAAATCCTGTGCCACAGAGGATACTTATTTGTCAACTGCAGCTAAGAAATTCTGAATCCTCCACTGCTAGATTCAAAATCCACTTGTTATTTATGAATTTTGTCAAAATAAATCACAGAATCCAATTATTTATTGCTGCCCTAAGAGGCAGTGTCAGCGACATGTGTCACCTGGGAATCCTCGAGTTGTTAAATTCAATTCCCCTCTTCCAGCCAACAAGAGGGGATCTTTCTCCAGGACCCAAACAAAACGTTCAGATATAGTTGAGGACAAACAAACCCAGAAACAAGATACTCACTGTACAAGTTGTTCATCTGGTTGTACAGTTCACAGCAATCAGTGAAGTTTCTTCAATTAATCTTAAGGGACTTTCTCCTTATACAGTATATCTAGCAGCCAACTGGTTTCCTGAACACAAAGAGCATGTGTACCAAATCTCATTGAACATATAGTGAGAGAAGAAACAGCAAATTTCTTTCAACTGCACATTTCAGCAAGATTGTGACACTAAGTCATTCTGGCAGGAGCGTTAGTCTTAATGAGAAAAGACTCTCAAAGAATATTTATGTAAAGGAACTGTAAGCAGCTCTCGTCCCAAAGCCCAACACATTTATTTGCAGTTTAGAAGACACTTCTAGAGTTATTCCTACGGATGCCATAAACCACAAATATCTCCAAAACAAAAAACAAAACATTCTTCTCAATTGTGAACAGTGCAAAAATCCAACAGCTCACACACAGCCAGTCCACACAGGTACCAAATGTCAGTTTCTTCTTAGCTTCCTCTTTGCATCTAATTCTCCTTTTCCAGCCAGTTTGTATGGGGGACCAGCAAGCCCCAAAGCGGTACTGAGTTTGAGAGACTTACTGTCCTTTTGCTAGCTTGCTTTCTTAATTTTAAAACCAAAGCGGTATGATTTCAGCCTTTTTTTTTTCAGTCTTCCAGAAAATAAGTTAAAGGTCATCCAGAGCAGCCTGTGTCCCAAGAGAACATTAACACTTCTCTCATGTTGCACTGTGATGTGGAGAGCTTTTCAAAAACCGAGCCATTACATTGCACTTGGCAGACTTGTGGGAACCTATTTAAAAAACACTGAATAGTTGATGAAAAGGCATACAAGATCTAGAGGACCAGCCCTCGGTAATACTTCATTTATTTCTTTGCAAGGAATGAATTTGATGTACGCTAGAAAAGCACTGCTTCTTTCTATTTTCCCCACTACAACAGCCCTGTGATCACTCAGCTGGCTTTCACACCTAACGCCGGACTAGAACACACAATCGCCTGGTTTCTAGGCTGGCACCTAACCACCCAGAGCAGGGGTCTCCAACATTGGCATCTGGAAGCCTGGAGGACTTCAGAATTCTGGGAGTTGAAGTCCACCAGGCTTCAAGTTGCCAAGGTTGGAGACCCCTGACACAGAGGATACAGAAGGCAGATGAAAGTAAGATAAATAAACAGTTAACCTCTAATAAAAATCACCCCTCAGCATAGCCAAACTAGCGGGGGAAACTAGCAGAAATAAAGGACTTAACTCCTTTCTTAAATCTAGGAAATTCCTGGAAGAAAGCATATCATAGATTCAGCACATCACAAGACAAGGTTTCTGTCCAATGGATCGCGGAAGACGAGGGCATCTTTAAGAGGGTACTCCTTCCCTCAACTTAATTATCAGGAAGCTTCCTATTGAGATAAGCATATATTAGGCTGAAGCACTTTAAGGTTTTGAAGATCCAAGCTATCAACTTAAAATTGTTCCCATACAACCCTGATGGTGAACCTATGACATGCGTACCAGAGGTGGCACACAGAGCCCTCTCTGTGAGTATGCACACCATTGCCAGCTGCTCTTCTGGTTTCCGGTGTACACATGCGCACCAGCCAACTGGTCTTTGCACCCACCAGAATGCCGCAAACCCAAAGACCAGCTGGCCGGTGCGCATGGCCAGCCAGCTGGTCTTCGGGTTTCAGGCGCGCGGACGTGCATACGTTCCGGTTTGGGCACTTGGTGCTGAAAAGGTTCGCCATCACTACCATACAACCACCGGCAACCAATGCATATTTTCAGCAGTGAAGTAACAGCCGCCCAGTATGATGTACCTCTAAGCAGTCCGGCTACTGCATTTTACATCAATGAAAGCTTCTGAGTGTTCCTCAAAGACAGAACCCCACATGGAGCACACTGAAGTAATCAAGGCATAACACAACTAAGGAAGAAATAACTGCTGTCAAATCTGAACTACTCTCAGACAGACCTACCCAGCTGCTGTACAAGAAGTAGTTGTTGCAGACTTACTCTTTAATACTACTGCCCATCCCTAAATCCAAAGGAAGGTCAAAGACCACTCCTAAGCTATAAACTTGCTATTTCAGAGGAACTGAAATTCCATCCAAAAGAGATTGAATTTCAAACTCTAGGGCAGGTGTTATTGGTTTTTTTTTAACTATATAGTCAATATATATATAAATATACAGTAAATATAAATTATAGTATACTGTCAATATATATACACACCTAATTTTGATTCCAAACTCTGGCAATAGAAAAGAAAGAAGGAAGGAAAGTTCAAGGTGTGTTTAAGACAATGAATATATAAATAAACCAGATTGCATGTGAAAATCTGAAGGGGAACAAATATGCAAGCCTCATATTGTGAAAGATGAAGAGGAATCTCTGTCCAAAATGATTCTTCTCAGAGGAATGGCTTTAAAAATATAGGTTGTTTCCTTTTTATTTCTTTTTATCAAGATTAAAAGCAATGACTTTTTGGGGGAAAGCATGCAGGGAGGTTCTCAAAAATTTAATTGATGTTTATTTCAGGAATGCTGTTTATTTTTGTATGAATTATCCTCAACATACAACCATTTGTTTAGTAACTCTTCAAAGTTTCACTGAAAAAAGTAACGTATGACCATTTTCACGTTTACAACCATTGGCAACTGGAATGTAATTATGTCAGTCACAGTGTTCTGTGGTCATGTGATCATCTTTTGCAACTGTCTGACAAGCAAAGTCAATGGGGAAGCCAGATTCACTTAACAACTCTGTTACTGACTTAACAACTGCAATGATTCACTTATCAACTATGTCAAGAAAGGCAAAGCTCACTCAAGAACTGTCCTGCTTAGCAACAGAAATGTTGGGTTCAGTTGTGGTCATAAGTCGAGGACTACCTGTATTTCATTACAGGTTGACTATTCTGAATTTGTAAGTATTTTTCACAACTTTTGACTTGACTCAAAATTTTATGTTGCTGCATTTTGCTGAAATCAAACTATTTGAAAATGAACTATTTGAACTGAGCCTAAGAGCTCCTTGTCAATAATTTTCGTTTGTAGCTTCAAGTTAATTCTGGGAATACAAAAAAGTCAGGTGTATTGCTTTGGATATGTAACAACTAAATTCCTTTGTTTTAAGAAAAAGAGGATAGATGACTAATAGCATTTTAAACTGAAGGGCACACAAAGTTATTAAAACACTGAAGACTTTCTCTCAAAGTTGGAACTTAGGGATATACAGATCAATGGTGAAATCCAAATTTTTTTACTACCGGTTCTGTGGGCGTGGCTTGGTGGGAATGGTGGCTTGGTGGGCATGGCAGGGGAAGGATACTGCAAAATCTCCATTCCCACCCCACTCCAGGGGAAGGACAGTGCAAAATCCCCATTTCCTCCCCACTCCTGGGGGAAGAATATTGCAAAATCTCCATTACCATCCCACTCTGAGGCCAGCCAGAGGTGGTATTTGCCTGTTCTCCGAACTACTCAAAATTCCCGCTTCCAGTTCACCCCGATACAGATCCATCTAAATTCAGTCCATTTCAGTTTTATATGAACTCCATCATGCTTCTGTTTCATCAAATGTCTACATTATTCTACAATTCCTTTTTTTAAAAAAAAGCAAAACAGTTCTATGTGTTTGCTTGCATAGATAATCTTCCTTAACATATGCATGCTGATGTAACTTTCCTAATGTACTCAGTTTGGTCTGCAAATGTTGTTGCCGAAAACTGCATCACAAAATTTGGCAAAGTGCAAAATCCAGACGAAAGTTATGTTCCAATGTACACAGTAGTCTGGAAAGTGTAAATTAGGCTCGTTTACATAAAAGTAGGATCTGAATGAAGCTCTCCGACATATCTAGTGGAGCCAAAAGAACCACAATAAAGTTTTTAAAAAGTTGGGAACAACTCAATTTCAATTTTTGTTATGACTCAACAGAGGCCCTTGAACCTACAGACTCCTTGTCTACAACAGAGGAAGTTCCTGTTGCGTGCTCCAAGATTTGATGCAAGGCAGAAGGACTGTACCGCTAAATGCAGTTTGTTCTGGCAAGCTGTACTGAACTGCTGAATTTGACCCACTTTAAGATTACGCTATGTCAGATAACATGAAGAATAAACCATTAAGAAGCAAGTGGGGAGAAACTTTGACCACAGCCCAGAACACTTCTGAACTTGATATGCACGATTTGTTGAAAACCATGTGTAAGATAGGGTAAATGGATTGTGTGGCATGCCAGGCTGGCTCATTTAAAATGTTGAGCATAAGAACTAGCTAGATCAATGGCTTATGGAAACCTAGAATCTTGTACAGTCTATGAAAAAAGCTTATTTTTTTAAATCCAATGCTTTCTACAGGACTTTCCTGAATGCAAGACAAATAAGACAAGCTCATCAATAAATGAGAAAGAAGGCACTTAGCTCTTCCAAGAGATCTGAATGCTGGCTTGACAAATTAACAGAAGTATTTAATCTAAACCAATATATTCAGTATATACAGTCAACAGTGTTTTCATTGTGCTGAAAAATCTCACTGTGTCAGTAGAGCTAAACCTAACAAACAGGAAGCAGCAGGTGAAGCTAAGCAGAATCATATCAGATACCTGCACAATTAGCACAGGGGCCCCCAAGGCTGTGTGCTCTCCCCACTTCTCTATCTTTACCAATGATTGCATCTCTAACGATCCATCTATTAAACTACTGAAGTTTGCAGATGACACAACAGTGACCGGTCTCATTCGAGACAATGATGAATCCGCATACAGACGGGAGGTTGAACAGCTAACCTCGTGGTGCAATGGGAACAATCTGGAACTGAACACACTCAAAACCATAGAAATGGTGGTAGACTTTAGGAGAAACCCTTCCATACTTCCACCTCTTACAATACTAACCACACAGTATCAACAGTAGAGACCTTCAAATTTCTAGGTTCTACCATATCGCAAGATGTAAAATGGACACCTAACACCAAAAACGTCATTAAAAAAGCACAACAAAGAATGTTCTTTCTGCACCAACTCAGAAAGCTCAAACTGCCCAAGGAGCTGCTGATCCAGTTCTACAGAGGAATTACTGAGTCTGTCATCTGCACCTCTATAACTGTCTGATTTGGTTCTGCAACCCAACAAGACAGACACAGACTTCAGAGGATAATTAGAACTGCAGAAAAAACAATTGCTACCAACCTGCCTTCCATTGAGGATCTGTATACTGCACGAGTCAAAAAGACGGCTGTGAAATATTTACAGACTCTTCACATCCTGGACACGAACTGTTTCAACTCCTACCTACCCTCAAAACGATGCTATAGAGCACTGCACATCAAAACAACTAGACACAAGAACAGTTTTTCCCCAAACGCCATCACTCTGTTAAACCAATAATTCCCTCAACACTGTCAAATTATTCACTAAGTCTGCATTACTATTAATCTTATCGTTCCTATCACCCATCTCCTCCACTTATGACTGTAAGACTGTTATTTTGTTGCTTGTATCCTTACGATTTATATTGACTGTTTCCTAATATGATTTGATTGCTTATTTGTACCCTATGACTCTTAATGACTCTTAATGACTTAATGACTTAATTAATCATAAGTGTTGTACCTTATGATTCTTGATGAAGGTATCTTTTCTTTTATGTACACTGAGAGCATATGCACCAAGACAAATTCCTTGTGTGTCCAATCACACTTGGCCAATAAAAAAAATATCTATTCAATTCTATTCTATTCTTTGGAACCATCCCCATCTCACAAAAACATGATATTTTCAGGTAGCCCTCAATTTATAACCATTCGTTTAGTGACCGTTCAAAGTTACAAAGCACTGAAAAAAATGACTTATGGTCGTTTTTCACACTTCTGACCATTGCAGTAGCCATGTGGTCATGTGATCAAAATTTGGACACTTGGCAACTGGCTCATATTTATGACGGTTACAGTGTCTTGAAGTCATATGATCACCTTTTGTGACCTCCTGTCAAAACCAATGGGGAAGCCAGATTCACTTCACAACCATGTTAATAATTTAACAACTGCAGTGATTAACATAACAATTGTGGCACACCAGGTTGTAAAATGGGGCAAAACTCACTTAACAACTGTCTCACTTAGCAACAGAAATTTTGGACTCAATTATGGTGGGAAGTTGAGGACTACCTTCATTTAAAAGTAGTTGATCCACTTGTAATAAACTTCTAAATGGAAATTGCTCTTAATTAATTAATTAATTTATTTATTATTTATTTATTTTATTTAATTTTTATACCGCCCTTCTCCCGAAGGACTCAGGGTGGTGTACAGGCAGAAGTAAAAAAGACAATACAATGTACAATTTAAAATGTGAATTAAAAAACTTATTATAATTAGCCCGAAACTTTAAAATATATAAAAAACTAAAATCCCATTTAAGATTAATATTAAAAATTTTAAAAAATTTAAAAAACCAATAAAATTCAATAAAATTAAAGCCAGCCCCGCGCAAATGAAAAGATGTGTCTTCAGTTCGCGGCGGAAGGTCCGAAGGTCAGGTATTTGGCGTAAACCCGGGGGAAGCTCGTTCCAGAGTGTGGGAGCCCCCACAGAGAAGGACCTTCCCCTGGGGGCCGCCAGCCGGCATTGCTTGGCGGACGGCACCCTGAGAAGTCCCTCTCTGTGAGAGCGTACGGGTCGGTGGGAGGCATGAGGTAACAGCAGGCGGTCCCGTAAGTACCCAGGCCCTAAGCCATGGAGCGCTTTAAAGGTCGTAACCAACACCTTAAAGTGCACTCGAAAGGCCACAGGCAGCCAGTGCAGTCTGCGCAGGAGCGGTGTTACGTGGGAGCTACGAGTAGCTCCCTCTATCACCCGCGCAGCTGCATTCTGGACTAACTGAAGCCTCCGAGTGCACCTCAAGGGGAGCCCCATGTAGAGAGCATTACAATAATCCAAGCGAGAGGTAACGAGCGCGTGAGTGACTGTGCACAAGGCATCCCGATCAAGGAAGGGGCGCAACTGCCGAACCAGGCGAACCTGGTGGAAGGCCCTCCTGGAGACGGCCGTCAAATGATCTTCAAACGACAGCCGTTCATCCAGGAGGACACCTAAGTTGCGCACCCTATCCTTTGGGGCCAATAACTCGCCACCAACAGTCAGCTGCGGCTGCAGCTGACTGAATCGGGATGCCGGCATCCACAGCCACTCCGTCTTGGAGGGATTAAGCTTGAGCCTGTTTCTCCCCATCCAGACCCGTACGGCCTCCAAACACCGGGACAGCACTTCAACAACTTCATTGGGGTGGCCCGGGGTGGAAAAGTACAGCTGGGTGTCGTCAGCGTACTGCTGGTATCTCACCCCGAAGCCACTGATGATCTCACCCAACGGCTTCATATAGATGTTGAACAGAAGGGGCGAGAGAATCGACCCCTGCGGCACCCCACAAGTGAGGCAACACGCGGTCGACCTCTGCCCCCCTGTTAACAACATTAAAGCTAAATTCAAATGTAATGTGTTGAGACATCACAGAACAAGTGTCATAAACAATGCAATATTTTGTCCTATGAGTGCTAGACATTCTCTTATACAAAGACTGTGCGGAAATTTTCTTGGTATGTTTTAAATGTCAAAAAATTACATATGTAAAAAGCCCCAATCCAACTGCTAAAGGTGAGAAATTACAACTTAACTTCAGTTGTCAAAGAGGTTCTTCCTGAAACAGCATATGCCCAGCAGTGGTGAAATTCATTTTTTTTTTACTACCGGTTCGGAGGGCGTGGCTTGGTGGGCATGATGTGGCTTGGTGGGCGTGGCTTGGTGTGGCAGGGGAAGAGTATTGCAAAATTTCCATTCCCACCCCACTCTGGGGCCAGCCAGAGGTGGTGTTTTTCCAGTTCTCTGAACTACTCAAAATTTCCTCTACCGGTTCTCAGAACCTGTCAGAACCTGCTGGATTTTACCCCGATGCCCAGTCAGAGGATAAACTATTCTAATGCATCATTTACTCTATAAAATAATGACTTGTTTCTATAATATCCATGAATCAATCTGGAATGCTTCTTCTACTTGTCCCCTCCACCCTTACCAAGTAGCTCTTTTCATGAATTTGTTGATCTTACAGTATAGTATTGGGTAGATCCGGGTGGGATGTCTGAGAGCCGTCTTGTTGAGGTTGTTTGGGATGAGTTTGACCCTGTGGTTCCCGAGGACATGGACAGGTTGCTGGGCAGGCTGAATGCCACCACATGTTTACTGGACCCGTGTCCCTCCTGGTTGGTGCCGGCCGCACAGGATGTGACACGAGGCTGGCTCCAGGGGCTTACAAATGCTTCTTTGTTGGAGGGGGTCTTTCCGGCCACCTTGAAAGAGGCGGTGGTGAGGCCTCTCCTCAAGAAGCCTTCCCTGGACCCAGCTGTGTTAGGTAATTATCGTCCGGTCTCCAACCTTCGCTTTGCGGCGAAGGTTGTAGAGAGTGTGGTGGCATGTCAGCTCCCCCGGTACCTGGAGGAAACCGTCTATCTGGACCCGTTCCAGTCCGGTTTCCGGCCCGGTTACAGCACCGAGACGGCTTTGGTCGCATTGGTGGATGATCTCTGGAGGGCCAGGGATAGGGGTTATTCCTCTGCCTTGGTCCTATTAGACCTCTCAGCGGCTTTTGATACCATCGACCATGGTATCCTGCTGCACTGGGTTGGAGGGATTGGGAGTGGGAGGCACCGTTTATCGGTGGTTCTCCTCCTATCTCTCCGATCGGTCGCAGACGGTGTTGACGGGGGGGCAGAGGTCGGCCCCGAGACGCCTCACTTGTGGGATGCCTCAGGGGTCGATTCTCTCGCCCCTCTTGTTCAACATCTATATGAAGCCGCTGGGTGAGATCATCAGTGGTTTCGGTGTGAGGTACCAGCTGTACGCTGATGACACTCAGCTGTACTTTTCCACACCGGACCACCCCAACGAAGCTATCGAGGTGTTGTCCTGGTGTCTGGAAGCCATACGGGTCTGGATGGGGAGAAACAGGCTCAAGCTCAATCCCTCCAAGACGGAGTGGCTGTGGATGCCGGCATCCCGGTACAGTCAGCTGCAGCCTCGGCTGACTGTTGGGGGCGAGTCATTGGCCCCAATGGAGAGGGTACGCAACTTGGGCGTTCTCCTGGATGGACGGCTGTCTTTTGAAGATCACTTGACGGCCGTCTCCAGGAGAGCCTTTCACCAGGTCCGCCAGTTGCGTCCCTTTCTGGACCGGGATGCCTTATGCACGGTCACTCATGCTCTCGTGACATCTCGCCTGGACTACTGCAATGCTCTCTACATGGGGCTCCCCTTGAGGAGCACCCGGAGACTCCAGGTAGTTCAGAATGCGGCTGCGTGGGTGATAGAGGGAGCCCCTCGTGGCTCCCATGTAACACCCCTCCTGCGCAGACTGCACTGGCTGCCTGTGGTTTTCCGGGTGCGCTTCAAGGTTTTGGTAATGATCTTCAAAGCGCTCCATGGCATAGGTCCGGGTTACTTACGGGACCGTCTACTGCCACCGAATGCCTCCCACCGGCCCGTGCGCTCTCACAGGGAGGGACTCCTCAGGGTGCCGTCGGCCAGGCACTGCCGACTGGCGACGCCCAGGGGAAGGGCCTTTTCTGTGGGGGCTCCCACCCTCTGGAACGAGCTTCCCCCAGGACTTCGTCAACTTCCTGACCTTCGGACCTTCCGCCGCGAGCTCAAGACACATTTATTTGCGCAGGATTGGACTAGATTTTTTAAAAAAAATTTAAAATTTTAAATGTCTAAATTTTAGATTTGGTTTTAAATTGGGTTTTATTGTTTATATGTCTATTTTAAATTTTGGCCTATATAATAAGTTTTTTAGATGAATGTTTTACTTTGTATATTTATGTGTTTTTATATGGCTATACACCGCCCTGAGTCCCTAGGGAGATAGGGCGGTATAAAAGTACGAATAAATAAATAAATAAATAAATAAATAAATAAATAGTACAAAGCAGGGGTGAAATCCAACAGGTTCTGATAGGTTCTGGAGAACCAGTAGCGGAAATTTTGAGCAGTTCGGAGAACCGGTAGCGGAAATTTTGAGTAGTTTGGAGAACTGGCAAATACCTCTTCCGGCTGGCCCCAGAGTAGGATGGGAATGGAGATTTTGCAGTATCCTTCCCCTACCACGCCCACCAAGCCACACCACGCCCACCAAGCCACACCCACAGAACCGGTAGTAAAAAAAATTGGATTTCACCACTGGTACAAAAGTAGCATAATTTGGTACTCTGCTTGCAACAAGAATAAGAGCCTCATTCTTGAAAGCTTTGTCTTCCATACCATAGTAATCCAACCTAAACCTTGATCAAAACTGGATGCAGGACTATTACATTTGCAATTATGCTGCCCTCGTTCTCACCATCTATACTGACTCCAGAGCTGATCTATAATATCTTGACAATCACTAAATGGCAAGAAGAAACAGAAAACTCTTTTCTACAAGCCAGATCTGGTAGCGCTGTATAATACGAAATTATTCACTAATAAGATAATTTCTACTCACCTTCAAAATAGAATTGCACAATACATAGTTCCATCTTTATATTCAGCACTTTGTGTCTAAGTACACATAATATTTATGATATTATTTACATGAACACCAGGAAATTGCCACTTACAATTCTCTAAAAGGCTGAGATGGATAGAATTTATTTATTTTTAAATTTATTTGCCGCCCATCTCACCACGGGCTATTCTGTACTTAACAAAAGTAGAATGTAAAATTCTAAAAAATGTAAAACTAACAATAGTAAAACAATGAAATGATAAACAATGAAAACACAGCAATAATAATAAAAAAATGAAAATGCAGCCATATGAATGTATTAGCAATAAGGAATTAGAGACACTCCAACATCTTCTCTACCCTTGCATCCAATTTGAATTTACGAATGAACAAATGATCCTAAAGTAAGAACAAAGGAGAGCAAAAGTTGCTAGCAGAACATCATTACCAAGGGCTTTATGGAGAGGAACCAAGCACTCCCTCCTATCCTCTCTCAAAGCAAAACCAACACTAAACATCTTATCCCAATGAATATTTACTCTGACCCCAAAGATGATCATTGTCAGAAAGAAACAGTAAGGAAAATTTTGGAGCTGGAAGTGTTCCACATGTGTGTGTTCCTAAGACTGGGAATCTGATCTGAGCAATGATTAGGGGAAGCTGGTTTGACAACACTAATAGAAGTAGATTTATTTACAGAAAATACAATTTAGGGATAAGCAATATGTAGCTCAGCCTATCAGAAGGAAAATGAAAGAGCACATGCTGGGTTGTATCTACTTGGGAAGAAAATGACCCCAGATTAGCAATATCTTAGTGTTTTCAAACTTGACAACTTTTAAAATGTGTGTATTTCAACTCCTGGCTGGGGAATTCTGGGAATTGAAATCCATATATCTTAAAGTTGCCAAGCTTTATTTTTAATCAAGTTTTTTTTTAATTTATACATATCATTGTGTGAATGGCGCGATGTTTGAGTATCATACATTTCAATACATATAAACACATCCCTAATTATTACATTCCATTTTCCTTATTCCATATTATTTACTACCTTTTACACAAAATTTTAATTTTCATATATTCATATATTTCAATATGAAATTGCCCATCTGTTTTCTTTTCTCCTGTACACCTTATTTCACTCATTTTTACAGCAATCGCTCTCCTTTCCTCTTCTTTCTCCTCCCTCTCTTCTCTCCTCCCCTCTCCTTCTCTCTACTTTCCTCCTTCCTTGTCTCCTCTCTTTTCCTTTCTCCAGAGAAATGGAGTGGAGTGGACGGGAGTAGGAGAAGAGGGGAGAAAGAGTAAGGGTAGAGAGGGGAAAGGAGACAGGGGAGTGGAGGGGAGGAGAAGAGTATTTATTTATTTTATTTTATTTATTTATTTTGTCACAACAATATACATAAGCATCACACAAAAAGATTATATAGTATATAAACATATATATGAAGAAATATAAGGAGGTATAAGCATATACATATATAAGAAGAAAAAAAGAAAAACAACAGGACAGGAACGGTAGGCACGTTTGTGCTCTTATGCACGCCCCTTATGGTCCTCTTAGGAATGGGGTGAGGTCAATAGTAGAAAGTTTTTGGTTAAAGCTTTTGGGATTATGGGAAGAGACCTCAGAGTCAGGTAAAGTGTTCCAAGCACTGATGATTCTGTTACAGAAGTCATATTTTCTGCAATCTAGATTAAAGCAGGAAACATTAAGTTTAAATCTATTGGTTGCTCTTGTATTATTGCAATTAAAGCTGAAGTAGTCTTTAACAGGAAGGACATTACAATAGATGATTCTATGAGTTAAACTTAGGTCTTGTCTAAGGCGACTGAGTTCTAAGTTTTCTAAGCCTAGGATTTCAAGTCTGGTGGGATAAGGTATTTTGTTGTTTTCAGAGGAGTGAAGAACTCTTCTTGTAAAATATTTCTGGACACGTTCAATTGTATTGATGTCTGAAATGTGGTATGGGTTCCAGACAGGCAAGCTGTATTCTAGAATTGGTCTAGCAAATGTTTAACTCTGGTTAGTAGTGTAGTGTTTTTGGAAAAGAAGCACAAAAGTGCCTACCATTCCGGTTCTATTGTTCCCTTCATTATATCAAATTAACATAGCTGTTGCATACTTTTACTTATATATACATATTTTTCTTTCATGATATGTTGTTTTTACTTATGACGATGTTTGTGTACACTGTTGTGACAAAACTTAAAAAAATAAAAAAAAGATTAGGTTTACAACTCTTAGAGCCTTTTTTGCTATGTAGTTGCAGTTGCAAGAAGTAGAAAGGGAAGGGGATAGAAGTGGAGAAGAAGAGAGAGGGGAAATAGAGAGGGGACAGGAGAAGGAAAGAAGGAGAGAAGGAGAAAGGGAAGGAGAGTTAAAGTTGTCAAGTTTGAAAACCACTGTCTCAAAGCAGGCGGGCAGAGTATAAGCCAAAAGAGGATACATAATAAATCCTTAACTCTCTATCTATACCTCATTGTCCCGTTGTGGTTATAAAGAATTAGTGCCATTGGAGCCACTCCACCACAAAATCACCACGTAACTCAAGAGACAACAGCTTTTACGCTGGAGCATATTTATATTCTGCAGGTATATTAAGACACCTGGACTACAAAAACACACGCTGATTGAGTCTTAGTGCAAGAGACAATAATTTAACAGTTGCTGTGCTGTTTTAAACTAGATTAATTCTAGTCTAGTCTAGTCTACACTACCACATTGTGGTAGTTCTATTTTGCAGCAATTTACTTCCACTTTTCATTTCACTTCTTTTTTCTAACTTTCTTTGCTGTTTTTTACCCTAATCTTAAAGCAATAGGAATTCACCAATATTGAGGACAATCAATACAATTCAGCCAAGATTTTTCAAAGATAAATTGACTTTTTACTAATCTTGGTTTTACAAGTTATGGTTCAGCTTCCATGTCATTTACTGCTTAAAAAAACATTTTAGTATAAATTTTCACGGTTTCTTCTATACACAGACATATTCTTTTATTGAGCATCCAACCTTAAGGTGGGGACATTAAAGTTCCCTCCAATTAGCACCTTATCTAAATTAGCTATAGAAGTAACTTTGGGAATGTGAGATTGGGCCCGACACTAAAGAAATTATTTATCACAAACAACGGGGGAGTGGAACTTAGTATGACTAATGTATTCAAAATATATACATAATTTGTACTGAGAAAATCATAACCCAAATTTATTTTCATAAATATAAATTACATTGGAAGGACATAAAACACATGATGTTTCAACCAAGTCCAAATATCAGCAAACCTCCAGGCTATAATTGAATAATGCCTACAAAAACTTGTATTATTTATTTTTAACCTGTCTTTATTATTTTTACAAACAGCTCAAGGCGGTGAAGATATCTAACACACCTTTCTGCTCCTATTTTCCCCACAACCCTGACGTGAGTTGGACTGAGAGAGAGTGACTGGCCGAAAAGTCATCCAGCTGGCTTTCATGGCTAAGGTGGGACTAGAACTCACTATCTCCCAGTTTCTAGCCTGGAGCCTTAGCCATTAGATCAAACTGGCTCCTTGAAACTTCCCACATCTTTCCATGGAATCCAATTGTTCGAATCAAGCTTTTAAAAAAGCTTTTCTAAGATGTTGAGGCATGTAAGTTGTCAAATATTTTTCTCATTTGTGTTGAACAAGCGACTTCAAAGACTTGACATATCTAAGTGCTGCAATATCAACTTGGGCAGCCACATCCATAACTCCTTGCTTGAAAGCTTTCTTGACTTTTGGATCTCATCAGACTGGGAATTAGATGGAGAATCCATATGGGGAGATGACATTTGAATTTGGGTGGCCCAAGTATGAAGTTGCATGTTGTTCAACTGCTCTTCGAAAGACAGCTTTAAAAATAGGGTTTCAATTTAAAAATAGGAAACCATTAAACATAATGACTCTGAACTTGTGCTATTAATTTCAATTCTATTGTTACATCACAGCAGGAACTAGATTGGGAAGGGTATAGGAAATTACTGCAAAGTAAAAAATTTAGCTATAACAAATGTGAGGCAGATAATATTTTAATAGTATATAAAGTGCTGAGGTTTTCATTAATCAGCAATACTGTAAGATTGCTTTGTTTCCACTTTTAAGCATCTGGCAATCCAATATCTAGGAATAATTTCAAAAGTAACTGCTTACCTATGACTGTGCCAAAATAACTTTACTCGCAGTGTTGTTTCAATAAATAACCTGCTCAGTCCTATTTCAATTGTTAGGTGACTATATATACATTTGCTAGGATTCCTTATGCTTTCTTACTCATATTCTAGGTTGCCAGGGGCCCTCCACCAACCAAGATTGGCCAAATTCTGCACAACTATTTTATTGGGCCAACTTAACTCTCCAATTTATTCCAGTCATGTGTATTTATGGTATTTTTACAGCTGTGGTTAAAACCTTTAGATATCAGATTAAAATCTCCAAGAACTAAACCCAGAAAGTCAATTCTAATGCCATAAGAGTCAAAGCATCATAATTATCATACTACAGTAATATTAGGAAGATCATCATCAAGAATCTACAATTCCTACTTCCAGCTAACTGTTATGCTTTATAAGAAAAAAAATTAATAAAAAATACATACAGTTATTCCTCAAATCCAGTTCCACCTCTTTGCTAATTTAGTGGCAAAAACATTTTGCTAAGCTACACACTAGCATTTAGCCAAGCATGTTGTGTAAAGCCATTCATTATGGATTGTAAACTATAAATTAAGATTTACTGTTAGGAAGCCCATCATGGTATGTTTGATAAACATGATTGGATAAAGACTATTTCAGAATAATGTGTGAATCTAGCCTTAAACTAGCCTCCAAGGCAGATTATAAATAGTTTTCTATAACAACTCATTTAAAGAAGACATTGCTTTTTATTGCGGAGTGAGGTGGGGGACACAGAGTTCCCAGAGGATATAAAGGAAGTGTCATGAACTTTTTAGCCTGCTGTGGTGTACGAATCTACGCAATTGTGATGTAACAAACCACAGTTCAATCATACATTAGTACAATGAGTGAAACAGTTCATAGCTCCAGCACAGACAAATTTACCAAAGACCTAAACTTTAAGTCCTACAAACTCAAGAATTTTACAATTACGCATTAGCTCCTGGTATGGGACCAAGAGTCAGTAGAGTTTTTATATGGGCCAACATTTGTTCTTCCCAACCTCCTTAAGCTGCAGATTTAGCTGGCCCCAAGAGTGAATCAAGATACACTTTCAAACAAAAATGTCCTATGTTGCATTGGAAGAATGCCGTATCAGACATTCCAGGACACTGAGGAAAGCTTTAATTAACAACTCATAGCAGCTCGATGGCCAATATCAGCACCGGTGTGCCCAAGCAAGAGTCAGTCAAGAACATTAGCAGTTGCTCAAGAGTGAGTGTGGCTAATACGAATGAATGGAGCAATGCAGATAAATAAAGCATGATGGGAACACCATCATTTCTTAAGAATTGGGGAAGGGGTCATTCTACATTTGCAAAGAATAAAAGGTTTTGCACAGGTGGGAAATCCTGGTATAGATACCTATAGATACACTGCTTAAAAGTGCAAATCCCTTTGAAGATTAGCTATTGGCTTGTAGGCACTATCTGCCTGCTGAATTTTAATCCTTTTTATACTATCTAAGCAGAGCATCTCTCTCATCTCTCCCTCCCTGTCCAGTTACTTCTACTTATTCAGTATCATCACCATCACTGGTTTTGTTCCTCCCTGCCTCTTAGCCCTTCTTCTCAGAGCAGCTATCTCATCTCCTTATCCCAGGTCCATCCTGGTGGAAAAAAGGAAGGAAAAAGAAGGTGCTTGGGACAAAAAATGAGTGGAATATGCACACCGAGGAATCATTTAACATTATAAATGGAAACCTTAATTTATAGGCAAATAGTCTGGATTAGTAATTCATTCAATTTATGTAACTTTTTTTTTACCTGATCCTTTGACATACACAGCAATCCCCAGATATCAGCAGGGCTCCAACCCTTCTAGACTTTCATAAGGCATTGAAGACCTAGATCTTATTAGAGCCAGTAGGTTAAACCAGCCACGTTGGTGGAATAATGTGGGTCTATATGTATTAATGCTGGAATTTTAGGTTCACACAAATTATTATTTCTTAGGTTCTATTGTTATACATCAGGGGTCTCCAATCTTGGCAACTTTAAGACTTGTGGACTTCAACTCCCAGAATTCCTCAGCCAGCAAAGCTTCTGGGAGTTGAAGTCCACAAGTCTTAAACTTGCCAAGATTGGAGACCCCTGTTATACAGTATTGTTTGTCGGCTTTAATTCTCTGTGTGCTACCCGGCATCGCTACCATAAGCAGGTATCCCAAAAGTGCTTTTTTCCCTCCCCTAAAAAGGCAACTGGACTTTCTTGGTTTGTTTTCTTTGAAAATATTTTGCTTCTCATCCAAATTCAGAAGAACTGAAGACGTTTCTTGGATGAGAAGTCAAACATTTTCAAAGAAAAAACAAAGAAAGTCCAATTGCCTTTTGAGGGGGGAGGGGGAAGCACCTTTGAGACAACCATGACCTGGATGATTATCTCCATCCACATATACCAGGACAACGGTTTTCAATAAAAATGGTTAATGACATTGCTTAATACATACAGTACAAATAAATACAATAAAAAGTGTTTCACACATATAACCATACGTTTCATTAAGGTAAATTACAGGACTGATTTTAGTTAAAATTAGCAACCTTACTTAGCAAAATACAAAAACTGAACATACCACAGTTCATTTTGTTTTAACTGTGAGGGTTTTTTTTTCAATCCTTTAGAATTGGGGATCATGTTAAATTCAGGGCTATGCTCCTTTGAGATAACAATGATGCATTTGTGACAGATGCATTTGTCCAGTACTCAGCTTTCCTTAGGCATGGGTTACCCACATGCCAATGATATTATAGTAGTACATAATTAAGTTTGATGAGTTATCTGAGTTCCACAATAAGCATCACTCTTGTAATTATCAAGATTGCCCACTTAAGACCAACAGAGTAGCCAAAAATAAGTTTGAATAGTTTAGGACATTGGTGGAGAATCTTTTACTCACTGAGTGCCAAGCAGGTACGAGTTTTGCGTGCTTCACGCATGTGTGTGTGCTATCCGTGCTAATGTGTGACTCTTCCCCATGCGCTGTGTACACAACCACACCATCTGCGTATGCACGCAGGTTTCGCACGGCTTCCCCCCCATGCAGTTTTTGCACATGCGATGCATGCATGCGAATGCCATCTACGCATGTGCATGGTGCACGCAAATACTCTTGTATGCATGCACAAATGAGCGTGCATGCGCAGGAGAGCTTCAAATACCACCTGGGTCCCCTGAATTGTGGGCATGCATACCGGAGGCCCGAACAGCAGCTGGGGTGCATGCGCATGCACAGCTGCAGGTGAGCTGGACGACAGCTTGCGTGCCCAGAAAGATGGCTCTGCCTGCCACCTCGTGCACGCATGCCATAGGTTTGCCATCACGGGCTTAGGACCTATAAATAATGAAAAAAGAGACTGGGAAGTCACCACTTAGTTAGAAGAATGCAAAAAAACAGAACAATCAAAATGTTTAATAGGCTAAAACAATTTCATATGAACAGGATTGCAGCATTTTGATTTTTTTTTTAGACAAGACAGGGGACCTCCATTTATTTATTTATTTATTTATTTATTGTTTGAATTTATATACCGCCCTATCTCCCAAAGGACTCAGGGCGGTTCACAGGCATATAAAAACATCAATATACAAATTAAAACAATCATTAAAAAACTTATTCTACTGCCCAATTAATTAAAAGTAAAAAATATAAATATTAAAATCAATTTAAAAACCCCTCTAAATTTAAAATCTAAAAAACTAAGCCAGTAGTATAATAGTAGTACTATAATAGTAGTAAGGTGTAGGAAGACATGCTATATACAATATGATCTATATGTGTGTGTGTCAGTGCACAATAATAAGTAGACCATAACCTACTACTAGATAAAGTAGAAAAATGTGGGTCAGACAGCACCACCACCAGATGGATTTGTAACTGGCTGACCAACCGCACTCAACGTGTAGTCCTCAACGGAACTACATCCACATGGAGGGAAGTATGCAGTGGAGTACCCCAAGGCTCTGTTTTAGGCCCAGTACTCTTCAACATCTTCATCAATGACTTGGACGAGGGGATAGATGGGGAACTCATCAAATTTGCAGATGACACCAAGCTGGCAGGAATAGCCAACACTCCAGAAGATAGGCTCAAGTTACAGAAAGATCTTGACAGACTTGAACATTGGGCGCTATCTAACAAAATGAAATTCAACAGTGAAAAAAGTAAGGTTCTACATTTAGGCCAAAAAACAAAATGCACCAGTACCGTATATGTGGTACCTTGCTCAATAGTAGTACCTGTGAGAGGGATCTTGGAGTCCTAGTGGATAACCATTTAGATATGAGCCAGCAGTGTGCAGCAGCTGTTAAAAAAGCCAACACAGTTCTGGGCTGCATAAACAGAGGGATAGAATCAAGATCACGTGAAGTGTTAGTGCCACTTTATAATGCCTTGGTAAGGCCACACTTGGAATATTGCATCCAGTTTTGGTCGCCACGATGTAAAAAAGATGTTGAGACTCTAGAAAGAGTGCAGAGAAGAGCAACAAAGATGATTAGGGGACTGGAGGCTAAAACATATGAAGAACGGTTGCAGGAACTGGGTATATCTAGTTTAACAAAAAGAAGGACTAGGGGAGACATGATAGCTGTGTTCCAATATCTCAGGGGCTGCCACAAAGAAGAGGGAGTCGGGCTGTTCTCCAAAGCACCTGAGGGTAGAACAAGAATCAATGGGTGGAAACTGATCAAAGAAAGAAGCAACCTAGAACTAAGGAGAAATTTCCTGACAGTTAGAACAATTAATAAGTGGAACGACTTGCCTTCAGAAGTTGTGAATGCTCCAACACTGGAAATTTTTAAGAAAATGTTGGATAACCATCTGACTGAGATGGTGTAGGGTTTCCTGCCTGGGCAGGGGGTTGGACTAGAAGGCCTCCAAGGTCCCTTCCAACTCTGATGTTATGTTATGTTAAATATATCTAGAACCTAAAGTAATCCAATGAACTTAATATCTATCAAGATAGATCAAATAAAATATTGCTCCACAGAGTAATGGCTCAGCTATGGAATTCTCTGCAAGACTTAATATTAGGTGTAAATGCAAGATGATTTCAAGCAGAATAAGGCAAGTTCATAAACAATGTAAAAGCAAATTTTACTTGCAAGGTGTACAAACGTTTCCTTTTGATTCAGAAGCAGGTTCTGGAAAATAATTCATCACCTCACATTATTCATGAAAAACAAATTTCCAAAGTTGATGACAAAAAAGCAATCAAATATTATAAATAAAACATTAAAACACAGATTAAAATCTAGTTAGGAAATAAAGCAGCACTAGATTAATCCTATTTTACCACAGCAAATTAAATTCTCACAGTGAGCCTGAATGAACCTAGTATACCCTACTAACAGAAGGCCAACAGAGATGGAATTAATCTGATTTGATTTAGAAGAGAGCTCCAGAAACTAGGAATAGATACCTCACTTATTTAAACCCAAGGTTATTTTAATGTGTTCACCAAACAGGTCACTAAAGGCAGGGGAAGGACTTATCTCAAGGACCTGTCAGAATGGTGTTGCTGATATATATAATCTGTTCTTCCTCAAAATTTCAGAGCACAGAGATACAAATGTTATACTACCCAGATGTTATGCCCTCATGTGCAGGGTTTTACACAACTTACACTACCACTACTCCCTTCCTAGAGGAAAAGAGTGTAGTCTAGGACCTGAACATATTCAGCACTGGGACAATACAGTGGCATGAGGTTGTACAACCAACATCTTGACTTGCAAGCAGAACCAGAGAGCTATGAAGTGCAAATGTTGGAGAAAAGGATTTGCCTGTTCTTTGGAGCCAACCAACTGACAGAGTGCTGGACCGGCTGAAGCCTCTGAAGATTTTTCCAAGAAAGTTTCCATGTGGAGTCCGTTAAAACAGCCCAAATGAGATAGAGCAAAGGCATTTGGTGTTACAGCCTGATATGAAATCCCTAAGAACTGGCAATGCTGCCAAACTAACTTAGTTAAGACAAAGCTCTTTTGGTCATTGCCAAAATCTGGTCATTCGGTGTCAGGGCTGAATCCACAAGCACATTGGATCTGAGTGTCTAAGAAAGCTTGAATCCTTACTCCTTGGATTGCCTTTCCATTAAGCAGAGGTACTGCTTGAATTAAGTTTTAATAAAAACAATAGTGCACTGTCTGTGACCATAAGCATCTGAGAATGTAACAGGTTTCCAGGCCTGTTAGAATAAAAGTTGTTTTTAATGCAACATCATAACATAACATAACATAACATAACATAACATAACATCAGAGTTGGAAGGGACCTTGGAGGCCTTCTAGTCCCCTTACTTTCAATAGCTTCGGTTCTGGATGCACAAAGATTAGAAAGGCACTTAGCAGAAAATATTAAGGACCTCGAAGTCACCAAAGTCACACTGATTTCAGGGCGAGGGGTTTTTTTTCCCCTCCTTCTTGCTTTTTGCTTTTAATCTTTCTAGCTGAACCATCAATGCTGTTATCACCCTCTTGGTTCATATTAGCCTTAAGAGCAATATGTTGAAAAAAGAAAATTCATTATTGTTAACATGCCAAACACAAAGCCTCCCCCCAAAAAAAGAAAGAAAGAAAAGAATCCAATAGACACAAATTCAACCAGCGTTACCAGTATATTCCTGGTTCTTTGGAATAAACCTTGTCAATCTCAAGGAAATTTACTGGTTCAGGCACCAGGAATAGGATTAGATGATGAGATCAGCATCCCAGCTCAGTGGACAGGAGGATGGCCCCAAATCACTCACACAGGTGCTTCCTCAGAAAAACCAACAAGATCCCAAGAAAAAAAATAGACACAAAGCACTTCTAGCAAGACCATCAGGTTTGCTCCTCATCTTCACCCACTCACCTGCTTACCTAGCGCTCCAACTGCAACACCTCTATCCCAGGAAAGAAAAGGAGAGAAAGAAAGAGAGAGAGATGACTACACCTCATTTTACATCCTGCAAATGTGAGTTTCATTGCGTCTCCTACCTGCTGCAGTGGCCCAGAAAGAAAAAAAATCCTAATGCTGCTTCAGACTGACAGCCTTCGCTCTTAAGATCCAAGCTCTGTGAAACAGCGAGATGATGGACAAAAAGACCACTTCTGTGTGTGTGTGTGTGTGGAAAAACCGGCTTCAAACTGGCAAGACTCTGAGTGAGCACCGTTAAGCGTTCTTTTCCAGATTCCCAGACACTGGCAAGGGAATCTCTCTTGCTAATTCAAACGCTACAGCTGGTGAAGGGGGTGGGAAAAAAACCCAACCTCTCTTCAGATCCTCCCGAAACTTGCTTTAACCAGGCGCTTTGCTGGGGGGCGGGGCCTGGAGGGGAGCCCTGGCCAGGAGGGGGCGGGCAGGGAGGGATTCCCCGTCCGCGCTGCGCCTCCACGTGGATAAACTTTTGCCGAGGGAGCCGCCTGAGCAGAGAAGGAGGGGCGGAGAGGGGAGGCCAAATAACGCGGGGGAAGTGGGAGGTTTGTCGTATTAAGCCCGGAACGGCGCGATCTTGTCTTTAATAAACGAGCGTCGTCTCCTTCCAGAAAAGTTAAATCCTGTGCAAGGATACTGGAGACCAATATGGTACGCTTCGATCATTCCCGAGTCTAAATAACCTTGCTAAGTAACCTTGAAATATCAGCCTGGGTTCCCCTAGGAATCTGTCTTGGTATACCTTGCGCCAGCTGAATGTTGTGTTTTAAGATTCTTTTTTTGCCCCCTTTAAAAACTGGGCATTGATTATGAAATGAGGAGCTAGCAGCCTCCAGTATCACTCTGACTTCTAAGTAAAGTCTCTCTAGGCTATCAGGGAGCATCCCTGCCTGGCTTAGCAAATAAAAAGGATCTGGTGGATTTGCAGCAATGGTGAAATCCATTTTTTTTTTACTATCGGTTCTGGGGGAGTGGCTGGGTGGGCGCGGTGCGGATGGGTGGGCGTGGCTTAGCGGGCGTGGCAGGGGAAGGATACTGCAAAATCTCCATTCCCACCCCATTCTGGGGCCAGCCAGAGGTGGTATTTGCCAGTTCTCCAAACTACTCAACATTTCTGTTACTGGTTCCCCAGAACCTGTCAGAACCTGCTGGATTTTACCCCTGGTTTGCAGGTGATATTTGCACAGGTGGGGAATCTGGATGTTAGCAACATCATTGGTAGAGTCCCTTCTGTAAACTGATGCTTTGTGAAAAGTCTGTCTGCGGTGGATATTTTATTAATGCTATTTCTTCAGTAGCAGCTGTTTGAGGGGAAGCCACCTTCCAGATGTGTCCGCTATCTTTTTTACACACCAGATGAGGATGTACCTCATGGATGTTAGGGAGTGGTAGCGAGAGCAACTAAGCAGCTACATCATGGCAGAAATGAATTGACCAAGAAGGTTTTTGGAAAAGGGGATGGAAGGCCACCCCCAGCTATGATCCCAGTCAAATTGATTCCATGGAGTCTGATGGGCTCAATTACTGGAGGGTTTGGCTGCTCAGAAACTACTCCTGGAATTCTGAAATGTAGTTTATTGAGTAGTTTATTCTCAGGAGGTTCAAAGAAACATCTGCTTGAGGTAGGACACAGGTAGTCCTGAACATACAACCACAATCAACATACATACAATCGACTGAACATACAACCACAATTTATGTTCCTAAGCAAGAGAGTTGTTAAGAGAATTTTGCCCCGTTTTACAATTTTTTCTTGCCATCACTGAGAACCATTGCAGTTGTTAAGCTAGTAACATGGTTGGTAAATGGCTGCCGCTTCCCCATTGACTTTGCTTGTCAAAAAGTCATAAAAGATGATCACATGACCCCAAGGCACTGCAACCATCGTAAAAACATGCCAGTTGCCAAGTGTCCAAATTCTGATCATGTGACCATAGGGATGCTGCAACTGTCATAAGTGTGAAAAATGGTCATAAATCATTTTTTCAGTGCCGTTGTAATTTCAAATGATCACTAAATGAATGATTTAGTAAGTCCAGGACTACTTGTTTTGAAAAAAGTGACAGATTGAAACTGGACAACCATTCTCCACCTGGCCACCTCACATAACAGATAGAAAAAAAGCATGTCTAAATGTTATAGTAGACAAATAAAGAATCTTTTCTTTTATGTCCACTGAGAGCATATGCACCAAGACAAATTCCTTGTGTGTCCAATCACACTTGGCCAATAAAGAATTCTTATTCTATTCTACTGCCAGGCCTGGTACCTCTGAAGTGTTGTGGACCAAGGAATTCAGCAGAGAAAGAGAGTAGGAAAAGGCGTGGCAGGAGGGGTTCTTTGGGGCAATCTTCCAACGAAAATTTATGGAGATTCTCAATTATTCAGGGCATGGTTGTCCCAAAGGTGCTTTTCAAAAGGCTTTTGTTTTCTTGAAAATTTGACTTCTCATCCAAAAAGTTTCTTCAGTTCTGACTGAATGGTGGGGAATGGAAGGATTTATATTCTTTGCAGACATCTGATCATTAGTATTCTGAACTGTCATTAGCTCTCTGAGAGTTTGTTGAGGTCCTTGGGGGTTTATCTGTACCCTCAGGATCATTTGAATCAGTGTTCAAATGGGTGTGGAACAGTGGTGGGTTGCCCCCGGTTTGGACCGGTTCTATAGAACTGGTAGTAAAACTGGCAGAAGGCTCCGCCCACTGGCCCGAATGTCATCAAAAGTGATCTGCGTGAGCGGAGTAAGCGCACACGCATGGGCACGATGCGAACCGGTAGTAAAGGTTAATAGAACCCACCCTGTTGTGGAACCTTCTTGGGACTGCTGAAAGGATTGTGTTGTAGACAGGAGAAAGATGGTGTTATATCCCACCCAGCCCTGCTGATAGAGGGCTGTTCAATTTTAACATAATGTCCTCTTTGACTCCTCTCTCAAACCAATGGTCCTCTGTCCAGAATGTGGACTTTGCTGTCTTCAAAAAAGTGACCTTTGTCTTTCAAGTGCAGATGGACTGCTGAAGCTTGTCCTGATGGGTTTCTTCTCCTATGTTTGGCATGAGTTTATGAAGTGGCTGTTTTGTTTCTCCAATGTACAGATCTGCACATGTCTCACTCCTGCATTGTTCTGCATATACCACATTGCTCAGTTTGTGTCTGGGTGTTTTATCCTTGGGGTAGACAAGCTTTTGCCTTAATGTATTATTGGGACCTTGCATCTCTGGGACTTCCAATGAATGGAACAATGAATTCAGAAGTCTTATTTTTTTTCCCCAGCTGGTAAGGAATCATATTCTGTGCATATAACAGAATTGGGGCCTATGTAGTTACAGAATATATATACAGTATAATTTGCCAGCAAGCCATTTATATCTTCTTTAGATAAGATGCATCTAAATATCTTATTTAGATAAGAGCTAGCTTGGTCTAGTGGTTAAGGTGCTGGACTAGGAGTAGAGAAACCCCAGCTCTGTTTAAGCAAAAGCCGGTCATGTGATCTTGGGCCAGCCATTTTCAGCTCTTGAAAACAGACAACTAACCATTTCTGAAAAAGGCTGCCAAGAAAATTACATGGAGTTGTCCATGTATTCAGCAGGAGTCCAAATTGGCCCAAAGGCCCAAAATGCCCGGACACCTTTAGATTATCTTTCCAACATACAATCTCAGATAGAAGCATGAAGACAGATTCGTATAATTCAAAGATTCATCTAATTCTAAGCATCCCATTTCTGTTCTTTCCATTGATAACAGTTTCAAAGTCCTAACAAATAACATGTTGTTGACATTTAAATGACCAATTGCAACACAGATTGAACTGGTTTACATTACTCGATATAATTGGGAAGGGAAGCCTCAGCAACCCCAGATGTCAGATCATATTTTATTATTTCACTTGAGTGTGGCAATACTGTGTTTTTTTCCTTTAATATTTGTGGCTAAAATGA
Source organism: Ahaetulla prasina (assembly GCF_028640845.1). NCBI lineage: Eukaryota > Metazoa > Chordata > Lepidosauria > Squamata > Colubridae > Ahaetulla > Ahaetulla prasina. The sequence goes on along the minus strand of NC_080539.1, from coordinate 141,331,226 downwards.
AAAGTAACTGATTATTTAACAATTGCTTTGGCTTCGTGGCTAAGGTTCTTTGGATGAAAATCCCCTGGGGAAAATTTGTAATATTAAATCAATGTCACCTAAAAAGAATCTAGATGATTGACTCCAATTTGCTGACAAAGTTATAACAAATTGTTTCTTTGCCTGTCTTAAAGAAAATCCAGTAGTCCAAGAAAAGCATGTATCTAAATTTTCTAATCTAGATCTAATTATTTTACATAGGCACACATATACACACAGATAAATACATACATACACATGCATGAAGAATACATGTGCTATACAAAACCAATGCTCTGCCAATACATGAATAGTTTAACATCATCCGCAAAGGGAACACAGTTGCTTATAATATGATAGTAAAGGTCATTTATATAAAGTATAAAGAGTGTGAGTCCTAAAACACTGCCTTGGGGGACACCGCTGTTAACAGGTGCGTTTGATAGGGCGTTCCCTATTTTGAGTATTTGCTGCCTGTTTGATAGGAACGCAGCTATCCACTTATGCAGGAATCCGGAAATGGCATAAGATTTTAGTTTTAGAAGTAGCTTGTTGTGTACCACTGAATCGAAGGCTTTACAGAAGTTTATATCAGTTGCATCTATTGATCTGCCCTGGTCGAGTTTTGAAGTCCATATGTTTTTGCAGTGTAATAGTTGCAGGTTGCAGGACAATTATTTTCTAAAGCCAAATTGCTTGTTAGAGAGTAGATTGTTAGTTTCTAAGTACAGGGTAATGGATTGGTTTATGGTTGATTCCATGATTTTGCAGGTGACACCAAAAAAAAAATGTTTAACTCTGACCCCCAGCACTGCCTGCTCATCTTCTACAGTCCTGAGAACAAAAGCACACCTCCAGTTGGTGAGAAAGGTGCAGAAGAAATATTCAGCACAATACACATCGAGGCAGAAAAAAAAGAAAACTATTCTCTCATTGTTGGAGACAGGCTGTTGAAACTTTGACGTGATAGTTGCCACTTGCCTGCAAAGCCAAGAAACTACATTTTAATTCTGCTGTGTCTATAAATTTGACATTTTCTTAAATGTTTCCATTATTAATAATTTACATCTGGAGAAAATGACCACATTTGATAACAGATGTATGAGCTCTAAATTATATTAAAATGTTACTGGTAGTAAAAAGAAGCAGAAAAAGAGAAGTTCCTCTCAGCTCAATTGGAGCATCATGCCAACAGTAGAAACTGCTTTTAATTTATTCTCATAATATTTTCCCAATGTGAAAAAAAAAGGTGTTGGAAATATGAATCCATCAGAATGTGCTATTCCAGGATGTGCTTTTTAATACCAGCCAAGTACTGGGGAGAATTCTGACCAATTAAGTGGCAGGAGGTCCTATTAAAAAGAAAATTAGAATGTTGTCGCCTTGAATGCATTGTGGGTTTTGCCCGGCTGACAGTAAATGGTAGCAGACCTTCGTTCCATTTAATTAGATTTTTGAAACAATACAAAAACACTTAAAAACCTCACTTCCAGAAAAGCTCCATTTTGAAGAGTAGGAAGCAGGAGGGAGGGAGAGGGAGGGAAGAAGGAAGGAAGGAAGGAAGGAAGAGAAAGAAAGAAAAAAGAAAAAGAAAGTAAGTTTCCTTTGTCTCTTAAACAGGATGACAAGTGAAATTCAGCTGGTTTTCACCGGTTCGCCCAGACTGTTAGTAAATTGCTTAGGCAGTTTGGAGAACCGGTTAAAAATAAAGTGCAAGAAAGGGGGGTTTTTCCCCCCTTCTCTCTCCCTTCAGTTAATAGCTCCAGTTAACAGTTGCAGCTGGAATGTAGCCGATAGATGCTGAATGAAGTCAATAAACTACAGAAACTGACTGGATTAGGGTAGGGAAATCTATCAATCACCCATCTAGGGATATGATTAACCTCTTCCCTTCAGGAAGAAGGACAAGATTACGAACATTTTCATTATAAAGAGCATTAAGTAACACGTCTGTGATCAGCTGATAGTCCCTGGAGTTTCCCAAGACCTTTTATAGCTGTTGCAGTGTTGGCTACTTGTTTCTTCCTGGGGTGAAAGGTACAGGAGGGGACAATGATGCAGCTTTATCATACAGGCTGTGAATTTAATGCATGTGTGGTCCAGCCAGCTGTATTGCTTCTGCTGTGAAGCACCCAATTTAGAACATAGAGAACATAGACTAATAGACGTGGCTAATGGCTTTTGGCAGCATGCTCAGGCTTTCAATTAACCTGAGCAGCTGCTCTTAGTTTCCCTCTCAGCTGCTTTTGCTTTGGGGTTGACTTTTTTAAAAAAGGGGAATGGCTGATTTAAGTTTGCATTGTTTTAGTGGTTCCTAGCACTGTCCTTTTGGGATGTACTTCCCTCACTCTTTTTTGAAAGCATCTAGTGATGGAGCACCCACAACTTCTGAAGGCAAGCTATTTCATTGGTCGATTGGTCTCACCCTTAGGAAATTTCTCCTTAGTCATAGGCTGCTTCTCTCTTTGGTTAGTTTCCATTCATTGTTTCTTGCTGTGCCTTTTGGTGCTTTGGAAAAGAGATTGACTCCCTCGTTTTTGTAGGAGCCCCTGTAAATTTCCTGACAGAACAATTAATCAGTGGGACAACTTGCCTGCAGAAGTTGTACTGTAAATGCTCCAGCACTGGCAGTTTTAAAGAAGAGATTGGATGATCATTTGTCTGAAGTAGTGTAGGGGTTGCCTTTAAACACCATTAGAGGCCTCTTTTAATTTAAAGGGCCAATTGAAAATTCTCATTCGTGGGAAAATTCCCATTTGTGCAGTATGGCTGAGATAAATCTTTTGAGTATGAATCTAGAAGTACATACAGATCTCACCTTATTGTAAGTCCATAAACAGGTTAAAAGTGTTCCTTTCGGTGTACTGTCAGTCTCAGCTGCCTCTCGAGGTACCTGTCTTGGTTTTGTTTTTTAATTTCTATAGCTAAGTTTTGTTTTTGATATGTTCTAGATTTAATTTCAGGTAGTTCTTCATTTACTTAGCCCCAAATTTATGTTAAGTGAGAAATTTGTTAAGTGAGTTTTGCCTCATTTTATGGCTTTAAGGACACCCTGTGCATTAATATCTATAAAGAAGGCATTAAATTGATCTAGATTTTGGAGATCAGATAGCAAACCAAGTGAGTTTTAGGAGGGATCGGTAAGCTAAACCCAGATGCAACAAGCACAAAAAATAAGGAAGCATATTAGGATTTCTTAGCTCAGAGTGGGTTCGGTACAAAGAATTCACGTTTTGAATTTATTGGAAAAAGACCTGTTTTTGGAGGTCCAGGGAAGAAAAATTGGTAAAAGTTGACAAACTGTAGTAATTGTTCTATTGCCCCAGAGCAGCGTTGTCAACTTTAAGATGAGTGGACTTCAACTCTCAGAATACCCCAGCCAGCCTGCTGATTGAGGAGTGCTGGGAATTGAAGTCTACACACCTTAAAGTTAACAGGATTGAAAAACACTCCCCTAATGGAACCCAAATAGTTCATGCAGGTTGTAAGTAAGTCCTCAGGCTTGCTGGGTAGGTTTTTCTCAAGGTTTGTCATACCACATAATTGCCACACGAGGAAGTGCTGATACAATAAGAAACATAGCTGAACCACATTGTACTGTACTATCGTCCAATTGCATCATTTCTTACTGAATTAGATCACAAAAGAAAAAGGTGGAATAACACAGACCCCTTCCGCAGAAAGGCTGCTGCCTAAATGTTTGGATGTTAACAATTTGTCACATGATGCAGAACATAATATGGAGAACAAATTTCTTAAGGCATCTATAAATCTCTTTGAAGAAAATGCTAGGAGCTCTAAAGGCACACTTGATATTCCCAAATTGTTTTTTTGGGGGGGGGGTTGCTATGTGCTCTTTTTTGTGTGAAACTCATCTGATGATGAAGGTGATAATGATGACAATGATGTTGATGTTGATGAACCTATACGTTGGTTTCGTCCCAAGCGCCTGATGGACCCCGAAAGGTTCCTGACGGAGCTTGGGCCATTCCCTGAGGATCTGGCCCACGGCACGACTGAGGAACTAGTCGTGGCCTGGGAACAGGCCGCAGCTGGGGCCTTGGACCGTGTCGTGCCTTTGCGGCCTCTGACCCGGCGCAGATCTCGTCCGGCCCCTTGGTTCTCCGAGGGGCTGAGGGAGATGAAACGCCGGAGAAGACGCCTAGAGAGCACCTGGAGGTCCAGTCGTTCCGAAGCTGATCGGACACTAGTTAGGTCCTATTCTAGGATCTACCTAGTGGCAATGAGGGAGGCGAGGCGTTCCTACGCCTCCACCCTCATTGCGTCGGCAGATAACCGCCCGGCCACCCTGTTTCGGGTGACCTGCTCCCTCCTTCATCAGGAGGTGCAGGATGACCCTTTGCAGGGACGTGCCGAGGAGTTTAGTGGTTATCTATACGACAAAATCGCTCAGCTCCGGGATGGTCTGGACCGAAATTGGGATGATCCAAGCGAGGGAGAGGAGGCACGTCTTGTCGAGTCTGTTTGGGATGAGTTTGACCCTGTGGCTCCCTAGGACGTGGACAGGTTGTTGGGGAGGCTTCATACCACTACATGTTTACTGGACCCGTGTCCTTCCTGGCTGGTACTGGCCACTCAGGAGGTGACACGAGGCTGGCTCCAGAGGATTATCAACGCTTCTTTGTTGGAAGGGGTTTTCCCTGCCACCTTGAAAGAGGCGGTGGTGAGACCCCTCCTCAAGAAGCCCTCCCTGGACCCAGCTATTTTGGGTAATTATCGTCCAGTCTCCAACCTTCGCTTCGTTGCAAAGGTTGTAGAGAGTGCTGTGGCGCGACAGCTACCCCAATACCTGGATGAAGCCGTCTATCTAGACCCATTCCAGTCCAGCTTCCGACCCGGATACAGCACGGAGACAGCTTTGGTCGCATTGGTGGATGATCTCTGGAGGGCCAGGGACAGGGGTTATTCCTCTGCCCTGGTCCTATTAGACCTCTCAGCGGCTTTTGATACCATCGACCATGGTATCTTGCTGCGCCGGTTGGGGGGATTGGGAGTGGGAGGCACCGTGTATCGGTGGTTCTCCTCCTATCTCTCCGACCGGTCGCAGACGGTGTTGACAGGGGGGCAGAGGTCGACCGCAAGGTGCCTCACTTGTGGGGTGCCGCAGGGGTCGATCCTCTCGCCCCTTCTGTTCAACATCTATATGAAGCCGTTGGGTGAGATCATCAGTGGCTTCGGGGTGAGATACCAGCTGTACGCTGATGACACCCAGCTGTACTTTTCCACCCCGGGCCACCCCAATGAAGTTGTTGAAGTGCTGTCCCGGTGTTTGGAAGCCGTACGGGTCTGGATGGGGAGAAACAGGCCCAAGCTTAATCCCTCCAAGACGGAGTGGCTGTGGATGCCGGCATCCCGATTCAGTCAGCTGCAGCCGCAGCTGACTGTTGGAGGCGAGTTATTGGCCCCAAAGGATAGGGTGCGCAACTTAGGTGTCCTCCTGGATGAACGGCTGTCGTTTGAAGATCATTTGACGGCCGTCTCCAGGAGGGCCTTCCACCAGGTTCGCCTGGTTCGGCAGTTGCGCCCCTTCCTTGATCGGGATGCCTTCTGCACAGTCACTCATGCGCTCGTTACCTCTCGCTTGGATTATTGTAATGCTCTCTACATGGGGCTCCCCTTGAGGTGCACTCGGAGGCTTCAGTTAGTCCAGAATGCAGCTGCGCGGGTGATACAGGGAGCTTCACGTAGCTCCCGTGTAACACCGCTCCTGCGCAGACTGCACTGGCTACCTGTGGCCTTTCGGGTGCACTTTAAGGTTTTGGTTACGACCTTTAAAGCGCTCCATGGCTTAGGGCCTGGGTACTTACGGGACCGCCTGCTGTTACCACATGCCTCCCACCGACCCGTACACTCTCACAGAGAGGGACTTCTCAGGGTGCCGTCCGCCAAGCAATGTCGGCTGGCGGCCCCCAGGGGAAGGGCCTTCTCTGTGGGGGCTCCCACACTCTGGAACGAGCTTCCCCCGGGTTTACGCCAAATACCTGACCTTCGGACCTTTCGCCGCGAACTGAAGACATATCTTTTCATTCGTGCGGGGCTGGCTTAAATTTTATTGATTTTAAATTTTCTACTACTAATTTTTAAATGGGGTTTTAGTTTTTTATATATTTTAAAGTTTTAGGCCAATTATAATAAGTTTTTTAATTTGCATTTTAAATTGTATATTGTATTGTCTGTTTTTACTTTTGCCTGTATACCGCCCTGAGTCCTTCGGGAGAAGGGCGGTATAAAAATCAAATAAATAATAATAATAATAATGATCTCATCCTCTGTAAATATCTTCCCTTCAGGAATTGTATTGACTTCACTCACATTCATGCTTAAAGCCAGTTTGTGCCAAGAAAATCTGGCCGATGTTGGCAGAAACGTTGAGAGATAGGAGAAAGATTAAAAAACAGCAAGTTCTTATTATTTAGAAAATGACTTTGGCATTGTCTGCAGAATCAGAAAGTCACCAGTAGGTTTTCTGGTATCTTAAAATTAACCCTACATGTTATTCTAGCAAAAAGAAATAACATAGATATTGTAGCGAGAACTACATATAGACATACTTACCCATCATCCATTACTTTTGTACTTACTTACATTACTTACTCATATTGTAGAAAATAATTATTAAGACAAAATAATAAATTAAGATAAGGAAAAGGATAAGAAATAAAACTGTCTAATTTACAATAGCACTACTTACTTCCATTACATCCATATGCTGTTTTATATATCATTTTTTGTTTTTCAAATTTCTCACTTTTCTTTTCTTGCAGATTCAACCTAACCACAAGTTTCTAGATCTTCTTCGTTTTTTCAACCCATTAGATCAGGGGTGTCAAATTCACGGCCCACAGACCAGATGCATCACACACTGGCCATACCTACTTCTGATTTAGCGAAGGGGGAAAAAGTCACAATACATCACGTGATGATAACATGACACTGGAAGTTTGACACCCCTACATTAGATCTTCCTCCAGGTATCCAGCCACTCATTTTAGTATCCGATCAACCTTCATTCAGCCCTACTTGATTCTTGTGTTTAGTGCTGGTTTTGCAACATATGCTCCCCATTGCATTCAATTTATTTTTAAATAAATGAGTAGCGTTAAGTGTTAATACTCAGAATTGGTGCTTCTTTTCTGAAGTACCTTGAAGGCTGACACATTTTGCCTCCTATTTAAACAACTTGAAATTGAGGAAGAAATGAGAATTGGGTTAAGGGAAAAGAAAATATTCCATTGCTTCTCTCCTACAACTCATTCCTTAAATTTTCTCCCAAGCCTTTTATTAAAAACAAAAAAGAAAGAAAACACAACAAACTGCTCTGGAAGGGTTTTCTATCGATTTTATTTAACATCTTTAAGGGTAAGCTCATGATTTCCAATGAGGGGGGAGAAATAATTTATCCATTTATAGCAAAATTAAACACAAAAGTTCTCCTGGGAAAAATGTATCCTTACTCCATGGGTAAGACGGATCAGGTTCAATGATCCTCAGATGATGCAGATGGAAGAATTTAATTAACAGATTCCTAACCTTGTGGCTCTGCTGTATGTTATTTATTGGGTTGCAATAAAGGATCCACACATGTCCATACTGTGAAGGCTATTTATCATTTTCCCTTAAATGTTCCCAAATCTGGTTTTCCTTTGACTCAAAGAAAGACACACCAAGGGAGAGAGAGGCTGTAATTCAGGTATACAGTGCAGGCTTTGTAGAAATTTTTCGTTTGAACCCCCGGACCTTCAGGTAGGGCATGGGTGTCAAACATGTATCACACTGCCATCAAATGACATTTTGTGATGTTTTCCCCATTTGTGGAGCTGGGGTGGGCATGGCCTACGTGTGACACATCCGTCCCATAGGCCGTCAGTTTGACACCCCTGGTAGGGGGTTGGGAGCAGGACATCCTGGGATCATCTATGCCAAAATGGCAGGTAAGACCAGGCAATTGAAGCCCCACCCTTTTTCACTGTGTGTGTGTGTGTGTGTGTGTGTGTGTGTGTGTGTGTGTGTGTGAGAGAGAGAGAGAGAGAGAGAGAGAGAGAGATATGCATGTTAGAAGGACATTGAACATTGATTGAAGTTCACACCATTTTGAAGCCGTAGCTATGCACACCATTTTGAAGATGCCCTGTTGGAATCAATATGGAACTGAATGGAGTTGTGTGCTGACTTAGATTAACATCTAACTCCTATATTTCGGCAATGTGAGTAACATTTATAAGGAGGGCTAATCCTTTCTGGCAATAATGTGAGGAGGAATGAATAAGTGCTGGGATTGTCATTCACTTGAATGATAATCTTTTTTGAAATCTAAGCTGAAAAACTCATGGGTGAGAGAAAGCGAGAAAGAGAGAGATTACAAACGGTAAATAGATATATTGAAAGTACAAATAAGCTCAATAAACATTCTAGGAGCAGGCTTTTCAAGACCTTCAGATAGCACTAAAGATTCCACTGCTTTTTTATACATGGTAGTGGGCTTGAAGGGAGAGTAGGGTAGGGTAGGGTAGGGTAGGGTAGAGTTGAGTTGAGTTGAGTTGAGTTGAGTTGAGTTGAGTAGAGTAGAGTAGAGTAGAGTTACAGAATAGAATAGAATAGAATAGAATAGAATAGAATAGAATAGAATAGAATAGAATAGAATAGAATAGGAGTAACAGAACAGAATAAAATAGAACAGAATATTCTATACTAAAATTCATAAGAGGGAACCTCTGCTTCTACAGCAGCCAATTCCACTAAGTGACAGCTCAGGAAGTTCCTCCAATTATCTAACCCAAACCACCTTATTTATAATTGTAACCAACTACTTCTGATCCTGACCCTTTTCTTTGCCTCGCCTAGCTTTTCCTTCTCTTTCCTTCCTTTTTATACCCTACCACAAGATTAATCCTAAACTTTACCCTAGATTAATTTTCATTGGCAATGCTATTTTCCCATGCATTTTATTGTGCTCCACAAAGAAGTCCGAATGAAAAGCTACCAAAGACAAAATTACAGCTCCACCAACCCTGGCAGGGTAAGTTGCTGTATGTAAACAGGGAGCAAATCCAGCTCCATTCTAGCAATGAAGTTACCAAGTTGAGTAAGGAACCATCTGTAAGCAAATAACGAAGCTTGGAGAGCTCCAAGGACTCCATAGGCCAACTTGGAGCTAGAAATGTTGTCACATATTTATGCTCAGTTGGGATCACTTGTTAAGTAGAAGACTTAATATTTAGAGTATCTGTTCCCAGGTTATTCAGGGTCAACAGCAAAAACAAGCAAAACCCAACGTGAAAAGCAGGGCTCAGGCTTACGCTATACGGTAATGAGATCAGAAAAAAACTCTGTGAAAAGGGAAAAGCAAAGCAAAACTTCCTAACTTCCTAACCTATGAAAAATCAAGTGACATAAACAATTTATTTATTTACCTACTTAACTATTTATCAAATTTGTTAAGTTGGGAGAATGAGGATACTGGAGACAGGCTTCAGACAGTTCGTCTTTATTCAGCAACTATGTACAATCCAGCAGCTAGCCTCTCTGACAGCCTGCCCTTTTATAGGGAGCTATCAGAAGGCTCAGCCAATCAGGTTTGAGAACTTTTCCCGCTCAAATAGCAGACTAGAGGGGAAACTACATAACTTGTCAATTTCTAACAAAATTTATATAGCTGCCCATCTCACCCAAGGTGACTCTAAGCAGGCAGAATATATATTTTTAAAAGAATTATAAAAATAGCAAATACAGATGTAAAAGACCATAATAAATATCCTAAAATATTGGAGTTCTCATAGTTGTAAGAACTAAAAATGTCCCCGTGCTTCAATAATGGAACGATTTAGATAGGTTTGTGGCTCCAGGGAACCACAGTGTCAGGCCCAAGCCCAGAAATGACACAGTGAAATCCAATTGACTTCAGTCTTTTATTTACTACACCTAATAGATAGAACCCTGCCAATCTCGAACTATAACCTTCTAACTACTAGAGATACCCTGAGAGAATCTGGTGTATGGCTACCCTAACCTGATCCTCTTTCCTGCTCCACCATCCTGTTCTGGGTTGTGCGAGCTCTTGACCATGATCTCTTTCTGGGAAAACTATGTTTCCCAAACTCTCCCCCACAACTCCTTCAGGTGCCTCTTCCATCAGACTCTGCCCCGGTCACCTAACCTTGATAAGGGTTTTTTTGGAAGATCAATTTTGGGCTCAATTGTGGTCATAAGTTGAGGACTACCTCTGTGTATACCGACAGCTCAGGCCAGATAATAAAGGGCTGTTGCTGAATGATTAAGTTAAAATACTGTGTATTTCTTGAACTTTGGTGGAGCAACATCTACAGCGTAATTTATTCTCCCAAAGACAGAAATCTCTCCAGTTCTGCTCATTCACCACTTTTTCACTCTCAATTGTGCGTATTTCTCCAGACATCTCCCTGATTTCTTCAGAGACACTAATTTTTCTGTTGCATTTTTCTTGTTACTTCATCCTCTGATTCCACTAAATACATCAGCAGGATTTTGTATTTACATTTCTACCAATATTGAAAAATAGATAAAATACTGAGTATCATTCATTCAGCTAATCAATTTGCTCTGCTTTTCTTTCATGAGGTCACGCCTCATAATACTGCTGACAGGTGCATGACCTCACAAAGAAGAAGTAAACTTAAAACTTTTGGGTGGGCTGAGTGAAAACTATTCACCAGAGCTTTTAGGTCTGCGTGGGTGCTTACTGAGTAGTTACTGAGAGTAATTACTGAGGATTGGTTACTGAGGATTGGTTGATTAATTTCTTCTGTTTTTATTTCACTTTATTTACATAGATTTGTTTTATTTTATAATATTTATTTGTTTATTTATTCATCTATTTACTTCATATACCTATTTACAAACTCTGTATTTATATCTTTATTTATAACTTTATATTTATCTTTATTTATCATATGTAATATATTTGTTTAATTAGTTAGGAGTAGTTTATCTTAGGTTTACTTTCTTTCCATGATGGAGTTATTCCTGTATTATGCAGGCAAGGCCCTCTTTGAGGTAAGAGATCTTCAATTTTATTTATTTACTTGTCAACTTGCATGCCTGACTCTAGGATTTAGGATTCAAAAAGGTAAAATGACAGATAATACGACAGATACATGACATTAAAATTCAAAAATGAAATAAAATAGGAATCAAAGGAACCTAGGGATAAGTAAAATTATTTTAGAATAACTTTTTAACCTGATTATTTTTAAAAATACTTGCACAACCTCTTTCAGGGTTTTTGGTGAATTGTGTTAATATTTTCAATTTAAACACATCCACAGGATACTTCCAGAACAGTACCAACGTCTCCTATGATAATCGGTTCAGAACCATATCAGAGGAAAGATGGATAGAAGCTGGCACTGACTGGCTTGTTTTAATAGTATTTTTGTACCACTGACTCCATATGAATTCTTGACAATTTACAAACAGCTGCCTAAAATCCATACAATTAGTAGTCAGGAGGCCCAGAGTCACCTTACACTAAACTAGAGATTGGAAGATCTGAGCCTCTGACCCAGTGGCGAAATCCAATTTTTTTAACTACTGGTTCTGTGGGTGTAGCTTGGTGGGCATGGCAGGGGAAGGATACTGCAAAATCTCCAACTTCAGGTGATGTCATGAGGATTGTTGCTTAACAGTGGTTAGTGAGGACAGCTTTGTAGTTTTTTCTTTAATAGCAATAGAGTCTAGAGACAATATCACACTATGATTTACTTAGTAAATTCACCTCCTCTGCTCAAAGGTGTTCAAATGTCTTCTTTTGCCAGGTGTGTCTGCGAAAATACCGCGAGCAGCAAAGAAAACGGAGGGAGCACATCCATGAAGTAACAGCAAGGCATCAGGAGGAGCTGGCTGAAAAAAATGCCAGAATAACAGCTGTAAGTCATTTGATTCCCTTACAATCCTGTCTTAAGCTTCTCTTTTGGTCTGCTTGTTTGTATTCTATCACTGATGTATGCTTCTTCTCATTTCTGAATTTTAGCTGGAAGAAGAAAATAAAATGCTTGCCAGCAATATAGCACGTATTGTGGAGGAAAACAACGAAATAAAAAAGAAACTCAAAGAAATGGAAGAAAGTGAGTATTATTTTAACTTTATGCATTTTAAATCTTTGCCTTTTAAACATGAAAACAACTGATTTCATGCAAAGTTTTACTTTACAAGTACTTGTTATTTTGATATATATATTTTTTCCAGGGCTTTTCCAGTTTACTCCTGATGTCCCAAAAGCAATAGAGAGGCTGAGGCAACAAGAGATGAAGGCAAGGGAGGAGGAAGAGGAGATAAGTTGCCAGGTACACCTATTCAAACCCTTCAACCAATATAGATAAAGATGAGATGCTATGTTTATGCAGAAAAAGTGAAATAATCATAATGAGAGGCTGTTGTTTCACAGGAGTTTTACATAGGAGTCATGCCCAAAAAAAAAATTTAAGAAAAAAAATTATCTCTGATTTTTTCCAGTTTTCTTTTTTCTGAGATTTCAATCAAGTCAAAAAAGGGAACCAAACTGGCAATCAACATTCAGATGAGATTGATTAAACATCAAGGTTAACATCAAACCATCAATCAAGAAGTAAACAACACCCCAGTGAAGGAACTGCCAAACAAGCCAACAGTATACAGCTCAACCAAAGAAGATCACACAAACTACTACAAAGAACGGCATGACAAAGTAGCAACATGGATGCACTGCAAGATCTACAAGAAATACGATTTGCCTGCCTGGAAGAACTGGTTGCGACCATAAGGTAAAGGCATAGAAAATGAAGAAGCTGAAGTGTTCTGGGAGTTTGGACTTCAAAAAGACAGGCCCCTGCCATATAACAAGCCAATTGTCAAGACTGGGAAAGATAACAAAATCAAAGACCTGCAAATAGAAATAGAACAACTGTGGCAAAAGAAGACAAAAGTAGTAACCAATAATAAGAGAAACCTTGGGTGCAATCTGGAGCACCTCTTGGACACCATGGGCAGTGACAAAATCACCACTGGTCAATTGCAAAAGTCAGCTTTACTAACAACAGCTTGAAGAAAAGATGTTTATCCTTACAAAGAAATGTTGTTAGTTTCGAAGTCGTGTCCAACCCATCGCAGCCCATGGACAACGTTCCTCCAGGCCTTCCTGTCCTCTACCATCCCCCAGAGTCCATTTAAGATCACTGTGACTGCTTCAGTGACTCCATCCAGCCACCTCATTTTCTGTCGTCCTGTTCTTCTTTTGCCCTCAATCTTTCCCCGCATTAGGCTCTTCTCCAGTGAGTCCTTCCTTCTCATTAGGTGGCCAAAGTATTTCAGTTTCATCTTCAGGATCTGGCCTTCTAAAGAGCAGTCAGGGTTGATCTCCTCTAGGACTGATCGGTTTGATCGCCTTGCAGTCCAAGGGACTCACAGGAGTCTTCTCCAGCACCAGAGTTCAAAGGCCTCAATTCTTTGGCGCTCAGCCTTTCTTATGGTCCAACTTTCACAGCCATACATTGCAACTGGGAAAACCATAGCCTTGACTATATGCACTTTCGTTGGCAGGGTGATGTCTCTGCTTTTTAGTACACTTACAAAGAAATAACAATCTGTTATTATAAATCTATCCCAACAAGAAGAGGACATTTGAAACACAGGCACCAATTCTGGAAAGAACATCCCGAATCATAAATAATAGAACAGAGGCTAGTAGATCAATACTGATTTCATCATCATCATTATCATCATCATTATCATTTTAGCCATTGATTATCCACTGCAGGATGAAAGCTTCTTCCGCAGGTTTCCAATCAATAAGGTCTTGAGCTTTCTCTTGCCAATTGGACCTGCAATACCATATTCTGCAATTGTACTGTCACCCATTGTTTTAACCTTGGAAGTGACCATAGAATGGAAGGAGCTAAAGTGAAGATAGGCTGTCGAAAAGAGAACATAAAGACGTCACAAAGAAACAAAAATAAAGAGTGATCAGCTGTTAGAGGAGAACAGTGATTTTTGAGATTAATCTATCAAATCACTTTGCTGTATTGCAAGATGTGGAAGAGATGAATCTTATGCACCAAAATGGGCCAATAGTCAAAAGCATCCTTGAATCTATAGCACTGCTAGAAAAAGACTTTGTACAGTCAAAAATCTCCTGATGAAATTATTAATTTAATGAAAAAATGATGGGCAATGAAGAATACCAGACGTTTCACTAATAAACTGGATTACGTTGAACTTTGCAAGACCATAAGAAAACATATCTAAGAAGAAACATGTCAGTTTAACATGAACCGTCTGAAAAAGGCAATTGAAGAAAACAAAGGGATTAATGAGAGCATAATGGAAGCTAATAAATACAAGAAAGAGGGTATTTGCATTAAAACGTGAAGATGGCTTTATGTGTAGAACAAGACAGGAAATGCAATGTTGATTTACAAAACGAAATATTCAAAGAAGAGTTGGGAGAATTGCAAAAGTCTACTCGCTGCAGAGAAACCAAAGCCTTGCCAGAAGTAACTCGGATTGCAGAGATACAGTAGAGCGAATCGGAAGTAGAGAAGTCAGCACAGCTATGGCATTGTTTTTATTCTGAAGCATTGGTTCTGTGGAAACCTAGAACCTAGAATATAGAATAATAAGGCTGGAAGGGATCCTGGAGGTCTTCTAGTCCAACCCCTTGCTGAAGCAGGACACCCTATATATGATTCCAGACAAATAGCTGTCCAGTCACTTCTTAAAATAATGTTGACTGTCAGGAAATTTCTCTTTAGTTCTAGGTTGGATCTCTCCTACATAATCGTCCGTCTGTTACTTCTTGTCCTGCTTTCAGGTGCTCTGGGGAGTAGGTTGACCTTTTCTTCTCTGTGTCAGCACCTCAAATAGCCCCTGATAGACTTCTATCATATCAGCCCAGTCCTTCTCTTCAATACACCACATAATGTCTAGACCAGAACTGATAAAATAAACCACAGTCTTGTTAATTGCAAAGTCGTGTCCGACCCATTGCGATCACATGGACAACATTTCTCCAGGCTTTCCTGTCCTCTACCATCTTCTGCAGTCCATTTAAGCTCACGTCTACTGCTTCAGTGATTCCATCCAGCCACCTCATTCTCCGTCGTCCCCTTCTTCTTTTTCCCTCAATCTTTCCCAGCATTAGGCTCTTCTCCAGTGAGTCCTTCCTTCTCATTAGGTGGCCAAAGTATTTGAGTTTCATCTTCAGGACCTGGCCTTTCAAAAAGCAGTCAGGGTTGATCTCCTCTAGGACTGACTGATTTGATCGCCTGCAATCCAAGGGACTCGCAGGAGTCTTCTCCAGCACCAGAGTTCAAAAGCCTCAATTCTTTGGCACTCAGCCTTTCTTATGATCCAACTTTCACAGCCATACATTGCAACTAGGAAAACCATGGACTTCACTATACTCACTTTTGTTGGCAAGGTGATGTCTCTGCTTTTTAGTACGCTGTCTGGATTTGCCATAGCTTTCCACCCCAGGAGCAAGCGTCTTTTAGTTTCTTGGCTGGAGTCCCCATCTGTGGTGATCTTGGAGCCCAGGAAAATAAAATCTGTCACTACTTCCATTTCTTCCCTATTTGCCAGGAATTGAGAGGAGCAGATGCCATGATCTTAGTTTTCTTAATATTGAGTTTCAAGCCAACTTTTTCACTCTCTTTCTTCACCCACATCAAGAGGCTTTTTAGTTCCTCTTCACTTTCTGCTATTAGAGTGGTATCATCTGCATATCTGAGGTTGATACTTCTTCCGGCAATCTTAATTCCAACTTTTGATTCATCTAGCCCCGCCTTTCTCATGATGTACTCTGCATCTAAATTGAATAGGCAGGGCGACAGTATACAGACTTGCCAGACTCCTTTCCCAATTTTGAACCAATCAATGGTTCTGTGTCCAGTTCTAACTGTTGCTTCTTGACCCACATACAGGTTTCTCGAGAGACAAAAAAGATGGTCTGGTACTCCCATCTCTTTAAGAACTTGCCACAGTTTGTTGTGATCCACACAATCAAAGACTTTAGCATAGTCAATGAAGCAGAAGTAGATGTTTTTCTGGAACTCCCTATCTTTCTCCATGATCCAGCATATGTTGGCAATTTGATCTCTAGTTCCTCTGCCTCTTCAAAATCCTGCCTGTACTTCTGGTAGTTCTCAATCCACATACTGCTGGAGCCTAGCTTGGAGGATTTTAAGCATAACCTTACAAGCATGTGAAATGAGTGCAATGGTGCGATAGTTTGAACATTTTTTGGCATTGCCTTTCTTTGGAATTGGAATGTAAATTGACGTTTTCCAATCCTGTGGCCATTGTTGAGTTTTCCAAATTTGCTGGCAAATTGAGTGTAGTACTTTTACTGCATCACCTTTTAAGATTTTGAATAGCTCAGCTGGAATACTGTCTCCTCCACTAGCTTTGTTGTTGCTCAGATTTCCTAAGGGCCATTTGACTTTACATTCTAGGATGTCTGGCTTGAGGTCAGTGGTTATCCCCATCGTGGTTATCAGGGATCTTAAGCTCGTTCTTGTATAGTTCTTCTGTGTAATTTTGCCACCTCTTCTTAATCTCTTCTGCCTCTGTTAGGTCCCTGACATTTTGGTCCTTTATCATGCCCATCTTGGAATGAAACATTCCCTTCATATCTCCAATTTTCTTGAAGAGATCTCTGGTCCTTACTATCCTATTGTCTTCTTCTGGTTCTTTGCACTGTTCATTTAAGAAGGTATTTTTATCTCTTCTAGCTATTCTCTGGAATTCTGCATTCAACTGGGTGTATCTCAGGGGTGAAATCTAAAACTTTTCCCTACCGGTTCTTAATTGGTGAGTGTGGCTTGGTGGTCAGGTGACTGGGTAGGCATGGCCAATAACAATAAATAATAAACAAAATTAACAAAATACACAAAACAATAAGAGGTACCAAAAATCAACTTTCACCCTTTACACACACACAACACAACACAACTGGCTCACACACAATGTAAAAGCAGCTGCACCTCACCCAAAATGGCCCCTGCAACAAGGAGGAAACTCATACAGCCACAAAAAGCTCAAAAACCAACTTTCACACTTTACACACAAACACAACACAACACAACTGATTCACATAAAATGTAAAAGCAACTGCACTTCCCCCAGAATGACCCCTGCAACAAGCAGGAACCTCACACAGCCACAAAAAGCTCAAAAACCAACTTTTACACTTTACACACACACACACACAACACAACACAACACAACTGATTCACATACAATGTAAAAGCAGCTGCACTTCACCCAAAATGACCCCAGCAAGAAGCAGGAACCTCACAAAAAGCTCAAAAACCAACTTTCACACTTTACACACACACAACACAACACAACACAACTGACTCACACACATTGTAAAAGCAGCTGCACCTCCCCCAAAATGGCCCCTGCAACAAGCAGGAACCTCACACACACACACACACACACACACACACACAAAATGCCACATACAGTTTTGTGAGATATTGTGTGTTTGTGTAGCTAGAGTGAAACACTATAGAAACACCCCAAATCTTAGAAAGCTGCACAAATATTTTATTTTATTATTTTATTTTATTTATATTTTTAGATAAAAGTAGCTAAATTTAAAACTTCCTTAACTTTAAATTGCTCTCTTAAAAAAACTCCTTTAAAAGAAAAACCCAATTAACTATTTTTTTAAAGCTCTCCCCCCACCCCAGTTTCTTATCCAATTGAAGGCAGGCAGATTGAGTTGCTCACCAATGAGATGGATTGCAGGCAGGCAGATTCAGTTGCTAGCTGATGCAATTGATTGCAGCAGCCGAAACAAGGCAGGAAAAGTGAGCGAGCCAGAAAGAAGCAGCAAGTAGGCAAGTGGGGACCATGCAATTGGGTGGGCATGGGTGGGGGGGGCTGGGATTTTTGCTACAGGTTCTCCAAACTACCCACCCCCATCGCTACCGGATCGTGTGATCCGGTCCGAACCGGGAGCATTTCACCCCTGGTGTATCTTTCTTTTTCTCCCTTGCCTTTCGCTTTCCTTCTTTCCTCAGCTATTTGCAAAGCTTCTTCTGACAGCCATTTTGCTTTCTTGCCTTTCTTTTTCTTTGGGATAATTTTAGTTGATACCTCTTATACAATGTTGTGAACCTCCATCCATAGTTTTTTAAGCAGTCTGTCTATCAGCTCTAATTCCTTAAATCTATTTGTCACCTCTACTGTATATTCATCAGGGATATGATTTAGCTCATACCTGAGTGGCCTAGTGCTTTTCCCTACTTTCTTTAGTTTAAGCCTAAATTTTGCACCGAGAAGCTCATGATACAGTCAGCTCCTGGTCTTGTTTTTACTGCCTGTATAGACCTTCTCCATCTTTGCCTGCAGAGCACGTAGTCAATCTGATTTCTGTGTTCATTGTCTGGTGATGTCCATGTGTAGAGTCGTCTCTTGGGTTGTTGGAAAAGAGTGTTTGCTATGACCATCGTATTATCTTGACAGAATTCGATCAGCCTGTGCCCTGTTTCATTTTGTACTCCAAGGCCAAACTTGCCTGTTATTCCAGTTATTTTTTGGCTTCCTACTATAGCATTCCAATCCCCCATGATGATAAGAATATCATTTTTTGGTGTTAATTCTATCAGGTGCTGTAGGGCTTCATAGAACCGGTCAATTTCATCCTCTTCAGCAACAGTGGTTGGGGCACAGACTTGGACTACTGTGATATTGAATGGTTTGCCTTGGATTTGAACTGAGATCGTTCTGTCATTTTGGGGATTGTATCCCAGTGTTGCTTTTCCTACTCTTTTATTGACTATGAAGGCCACTCCATTCCTTCTGAGGGATTCTTGCCCACAGTAGTAAACCTGATGGTCATCTGATTTAAATTCACCCATTCCTGTCCATTTTAGTTTGCTGATTCCTAAGATGTCGATGTTCAGTCTTGTCATCTCTTGCTTGCCCACATCCAGCTTATAGAGAATAGATCTTTACAGGATCGGACTTTCCTTTCACCACTAAATGCATCCACAGCTGAGCGTCCTTTCGGCTTTGGCCCAATCACTTCACTCTTTCTGGCACTACTAGTACTAGCCCTCTGCTCTTCCCCAATAGCATATTGGACACCTTCCAACCTGAAGGGCTCATCTTCCGGCATCATATCTTTTTTTCCTTTTGGTATTGTCCATAGGGTTTTCATGGCAAAGATACAAACCACAGTCTACTTCTTGGTAAGATAGAAAAATGTGGGAGAGGCAGCATCACCACTAGATGGATTTGTTACTGGCTAATCAACCACATTCGACATCAATGGAATTACATCTAAATGGAGGGAAGCATGTAGAGTAGACCCAGTACTCTTTGACACCTTCATAAATTCTTTAGAAGAAGGAATAGAATCGGAACTCATCAAATTTGCAGACAAAACCAATCTGGGGAGAATAGCCAACACTTTAGAAGACAGACTCGAAATACTTTATACTGCACTAGAAAGACCACACTGTCTGGGTCCCCATGAGGCACAAAAAATGTTGACACTCTAGAAAGAGTTCAGAGAAAAGCAACAAAGATGATTGGGGGTCTAGATGCTAAATCGTATGATGGTCAGTTAAGGGAACTAGGTACAATATGTCTAGCTTAACAAAGAAAAGGATTAGGGATGACGTGATAGCTGTCTGCCAATATTTTGAGGGGCTGACATAGAGAAGAGACGATTGACCTATCCTCCAAAGCACCTGAAGGCAGCACAAGAACTAACCACTAGGAAATTATCAAGGAGAGATCCAACCTAGAATTAAGGAGAGATTTCCTGACAGTGAAACAATTACCGTATTTTTTGGTGTGTAAGATGCACCTTTTTACCCCCAAAAAGAGGGTGAAAATCTGGGTGCATCTTATCATCTGCGCAGGACTGGATTAGATTTTAAATTTATATTGGTTTTAAATGGGTTTTATTATTTATATTGTTTTTAATAATTCGGCCTTGTAGAATAAGTTTTTTAATTGTTATTTTAGTCTGTATTTATATGTGTTTTTTACTTGCCTGTGAACCGCCCTGAGTCCCTTGGGAGATAGGGCGGTATATAAATGTGATTAATAAACAAATAAATAAATAAATAAAAATACACCGAATGTAGCCCCACCCACCTGCCGCCCCCCACCCTTTGGAGGTTGTCAGCCTCTGTGCGTTGCACAGCTGCACGTCCTCATGAAAACGGTCTTGCATCTGCTGTGGTGCTTCAAAAGGCCGCACTACAGCTGATCAGCACTGTAGGTGGCCAGTAGACCGGTGCCTCTATTTTTAAAGAAGGTAGACCGGTGCGTTCCCAAAAAAGGCAGGTAGACTGGTATGACTCTGCTAGACGGAAGCAAGCCTGGTAGACCAGTATGCTTCCTTATTAGAAAAAATAATTTTTTTGGTCAAAAAACTCACAGTGACTCTGAAAGAATCAAACAGAAATGAGCTGGAAGCCAGATCTGCTAGAGATGTTTCTCTCAGGCCGACTGAGTCGAAACTGGGCCCAACAGGAAGGAGGAAGGGGCATGGCCAAAAAACTATGACTCAGTCTCTAGGCAGATCTGGTTGTAGCAACTCATGTCTGACCGACGCCGCTGATCCTGATACTGGTAGGCAGAGGCAGAATTCTTTTTTTCTCGTTTTCCTCTCCCAAAATTAAGGTGCGTCTTATACTCCGGTGTGTCTTATACACCGAAAAATACGGTAATCTGACATGGCTTCTCTCTAGAAGTTGTGGATGCTCCAACATTGGAGGTTTTAAGAAGAAACTGAACAGCCATTTGTCCAGAATAGTATAGGGTATCCTGCTCAAGCAGGAGGTTGGACCAGAAGACCTCCAAGTTCCCTTCTAACCCTGTTATTCTATGATTTGTTTTGTTTCCTACCATACTTATTAAAAATCAGTCTTGATTACATTGTCTATTCTCTTTTGTTGCTATACAGTATTGCACCTGAATTAATATGATGCCGACTGTCTATTTTTGCCCTTTCTCTTCCTCTTCCCATCCTCATTTTCTCTTCTGCTGTCTCCTCTTGTAAGAGAAATAAATTTAAAATGTAATGTAAATTTTTGTGTTTTCATGAAAAATGTAGAAGTCCTGGCTCAATCTTTCTGAAACATGTCTCTCTCACCATCTTTGGACTATGTGAAATCTAGTTACTTCTCGAGATGCTCCTGTTCTGCAGCCAAAAGATCAAAACTAGCAGGGCTGTGTGGCTCACAGTCTTCTTGAAATAAAAACCTATTTAAACTATGTTGGGAGAAAAAAAGACTACCTTGAATGTCTTTCCACAAAGACTCAACAGGGATCAAAATGATGGAGATTCATGAAGAATCTATTCTTGTTCAACTCTTGCAGAGAAACAGCACCAGCAAGTTTACAAAGTGGGACTGGGTACATCATACACCTAGAAATTGATCTAAAATATCCTAACCCTAACCTTCAACTAAAACCTAACCTTAATCCTAACCCTCCTTTTGTCCAAAATACTGCAGCTATACTTTTTCTGATGTTGTTTTTGAAAGAGTAATATATTTTAGAGATGCAGTTCAGGGGTGGGTTCTAAAATATTTTACTACCGGTTCTGTGGGTGTGGCTAGGGGGGGGAGATGACTGAGTGGTCATGGCCAACCTGACATCACTCACGCACTCAGTCACATGACCCCCACCACCACCAAGCCACGCCCACCGAAACGGCAGCGAAAATTTTTGAGACTTTTTGAGACTTTTTTGACCAGGGCAGGACGCAGTGGGGTGGCAGTAGTCATCTTAGCTTTCCCTCCATTGCTCTTCCAGGCTGAAAAGCACCCCCTCTCACTTCTGATGGGCCTTCCCCGTGGTTGCAGCCAGAGCAGGCAGGCCAGGGGCGATGGCAACCACAGAGTCTGGCACTCAGGGAGGGCAAGGCTAGCACGCTTCCAGCTGCGCGTGCCCTGCGTGGCCTCCAATGGCTCAGGGCAGCGGACTCAGCTGCAGCCCAGACGAGTTGAGGAACTGCAGGGAGTCTCCTGCGTGTTGCACCCTCCCTCCGAGCCTTCGCCCATGCCTCTGTGCCATTTTCAGGGGCCCAGCTTACTGGGCTGCCCCCATCCCTGTCACGGCTCCAACAGCAGCGGCTTCAGGAGACACTGGCAGCACAGAGGCACGGGTGAAGGCTGGGAGGGGGAAGCAACACACTGGAGGCTCCCTGCAGTTCCTCGGCTTGTCTGGGCTGCAGCTGAGTCCTTTGCCCTGAGCCAGCAGACAGAGGCACAGGGCAAAGGAGTCAGCTGCAACCAGACAAGCCGAGGAACTGTGGGGAACCTCCATACCATTTTTGAGCGTCCAGTTTACCGGGCTGCCCCAGTCCCTGTCACAGCTCCAACGGTGGCAGCTTTGGGAGACGCTGGTGGCACGGAGGTGCAGGCGAAGGCTGGGAGGGGGATGCAACTCATGGGGGGCTAAGCCCGCTCCCCTTCACCTCCCCACACTTGTTTACCCATCTCAGAAAGCTCGGGCTATAGGGAGGACCCAGCTGCCTTCCTCACCAGCATTGCTCCTGAGCGAACTCTTCTGTCCTCGGCTGTTGCAAAGCAGCGGCAGCTCCGGGTCTACCATGCCTACTTCATTCTCTTTGAGAGCAGCTTTGCAAAGCCGAGGACCTCTTCTGCTTGGAGCTCCAAGCTACAGGGAGGGGGGGCGGCTGTAAAGCCGGCAGCTTCGGGGGGGCTCCTTCCTTCAGTGGTTCATTTTCTTTTACCTCATCTAGGTGGCTGTGCCGATTGTGTCCTTAAAGGCTGTGCCACCCCTTTTGATCTTTCTTGGGTGTAGAGAAAATTGACCCTGCGAAGGGACCAAGCCTGCTGCTGAACTTGGAATCCCAGAGGCTTCTTTTCCACTCAGCCACTGGAGCAGGGCGCCAAAAAGACCTCCGTTGCAGCCACCATCTTTGCGCATGTGTAGCTTTCTTCTCACCAGCTGAAGGACTTTTTGGTGCTCTGTGGCCAGGCAGCTGAGAGGCTTCTTTGCCAGCCAGCCGCTTCCCAGCTCTGGTCAGATTACCATTCGACGGATGCATCTGGTGGGCAAGCAAGTGGCGACCGGGGAACCGATTCGGGGGCATGGCCAGGCTGCCCTTACTACCGATTCAGAGAACTAGTCCCTAAAGTTACTACCTATTCGGTAGAACCAGACAGAACCAGTAGGAACTTACCACTGATGCAGTTATGATTTTAAAATCATAAACCATAAGTTTATGATGTTACATGAATTATTATTGTTTTATAGGGTGTTCAGAAATAATCAGTAAATGGAAAAAACAATCCTGTTTTGCATTTATTGTTTTTATTGACAATATATGCTTTCTTGTTGCTTATGAACCAGTTGCCAAGCATCTGAATTTTGATCACCTAACCACGGGGATGCTGCAACAGTTGTAAGCGGGAAACATGGTCATAAGCCACTTTTTTCAGTGCTGTTCTGGCTTTGAATGGTCACTAAATGAATGGTTTTAAATCAAGGACTACCTGTATTTCTATGCTCGCTATGCTCACCACTCGAGAACAATTAACCAGTGGAATGGGTTGCCTCCAGAAGTTGTGTGTACTCCATCACTGGAGCTTTTAAAGAAGATTTGTGGCAGCCATTTGTCCAGAATGGGGTAGGCCCGTGATGGTGAAGCTATGACACACGTGCCAGAGGTGGCATGCAGCACCCTCTCTGATGGCACACGAGCCGTCGTCCTGGCTCAGCTCCATCGTGCATGCACTCGCGCTTCCTGCCGGCCAGCTGATTTTCGGGTCTCTGCCATGCATGCACGGTGGGCGGGGCGCATGCAGGAGACCTATATGCAGAGGGTGGGGGGAGTAATGTGCACATGCGCAGGGTCATGCGCGCATGTGTGGTGGCGGGGGTAGCATGGGTCACACATGCATGCATGGGCATGGGTGGTGGGGGGAACACACAATGACAAAAAAGTTAACCATCACTGGTGTAGGGTCCCCTGCTTGCACAGAAAGCTGGAAGGTCCCTGTTATCCTGTTACTTCTGTTATATTTTGTGAGGAGGATCGGCAACATTAAGGCAGTTGCCTGGATAATAGGCAGGATCCAAAATTTGCTTTTATTTGCTGAGGCTCTATTCAGAGCAGCCCATAGAGGGCATCCAAGTATTGTGCAAGAAACGAGGATAGCAGTGAAAGTAGAGATTTTCCTTTATTACACACGGCTTTTCCTGGGCAAATGTTCTGAAGAAGGTTCGTGGGATTGTTAAATCTCATTTCTGGCAGATGGTTGCTTATGTTAAAAATGCTTTCAGGAGCAACTCTGTAGATATATAAGCAGAAAGGAGTGGGATCCTGGCACCGCTGGCATCTCACACCTTTCCTAGGCTTTAATATTCAAATTTTTCAATAACCACCAGGGGACAGCAAAGGGCTAGGTTTAGGCTTGCTGTATGAAATACTACTGTATTCTGAGGTCATCTACAGTAGCAGTGGGTGTTATTTCTTTTTCTAAAGAATTACTAAATTTCTAAACCTTTGGGAAGAAAATTGGATTTCAATTAACAAAAATTTCTTGGAGCACACACCTGAAAAAGTCTTAGAAAAAGAGGAGCTTAACATCTTGTGGGAACGTAAACTATATTCTGACAGACTCCTGAAACACACCATACCACACATTGCTATCAGTAAAAAGTGGGGGGGAAAGTACTTCATACTTTTGTATGATTCAAAGCTGTAGCAGTATCCTTAATGGCAAAAAACAAATAGAATAGTAACAAAATCTCAGGATTTGAATATTGAAGTTGAAAGACATTAAGCTGGAAGAAAAAAGTCCATCCAAATGCAAATAATAATTGGAGCTCTTAAAGCCATACCAAAGGGATTTAAATTTACCAGACACAACTTACTCAGCAGAAGACAAACTTTTACAGATTAATAGAGTTGGAAAGGACCTTATAGGTCAGTGATGGCTAACCTTTTTGCCGTCGGGTGCCAAAAGCAGGGGGAGCCAGGTGGTTGCGCACACATGTGCCCGCATCCATAATTCAATGGCCCACACACCCCCTGCCCTCCCACGCATGCGCGCGTGACCCTCCCACGCTCCCCACACTTTTGGCACATGATGGCTAAAAGGTTACCAGTGGGCCTGGTAGGCTTGTTTTTTGCCCTTCCAGGCTCCAGAGGCCCTCCAGGGGAGGATGAAAACGGCCTTCCCCCGCCAGAAGCCTTCCAGAGGCCAGAAATGGCTCGTTCCCTGACTTCCAGTGGGCCTGGAAGGCCTGAAAATTACCTGGCTGGTGCATGCATGCGCGCTGGAGCTAAGCTAGGGCAACACTCGCGTGTCCACAGATATGGCTTCGTGTGCTACCTGTGGCACTCGTGCCACAGGTTCACCATCACAGTTATAGCTCATCTAGTCCAACCGCCCCTCCCCTGCTCAAGCAGGAGACCCTATACCATTTCTGACAAATGGCAGTCCAATCTTTTCTTGAAAGTCTCAAGTGATGAAGCTCCCACACCTTCCGAAGGCAAGCTGTTCCATTGTTTTGATTGTTCTCACTGTAGGAAAGTTCCTCCACATTTCTAGGTTGAATCCCTCCTTGATTTTGGTTTTTTTTTGGTTTTTGGTTCAAAGAGTTTTTCCAGCCTGATCAACAGAGATCTGGCTAAGAGCAGAACACCTGTTTTCCACTCTTGTGGCTGAAGATATGCGTGGACTGAGGCCCTTCTACAGTTTCATTGGTTCTGACATAACATAGCTCTTGCGGATTGTAAATCGTGATTTACAATTTAATACAATGTACGGATTCATCCATCTGGAGCTCAATGCAAATGCAGCTCAGTGAGATGGTGTTTGACAAAGTCATTTTGACCTTCAGCTTCAGCCTACCTCAGCAGAGAGCCAGCACAAAGATGGAGGCTGTGAGACCTTATCCACAATAAATAGTAAACAGGTTTCCTATTTAATACTCTCTTTGTCTTAAGCAATTCCTGTAGTGCCATTCAATCGACTCGGGAGGTGGAGGTAGAAGAGGGGGGCCTCTGGGGATTGCCAGAGTCCTTTCTTACATTTTGAGGGATCATTGGAAACTGAGCCTGATAAAATTGAATGATGCAACAATGGTGGGGGAGAGTTAATGTGGAGAGAAGAGCTGAGGAAAGATCCAACAGCTGGTTACATCTGCTGGGCAAAGGAACAATGGCAGCCACACCAAAAGCTGCAATTGGATGCTGTGTATGGGATGCCAAGTACAAGAAAGTTGCAGGAAGTCCTTAAAAAAGGGCAAGTGCAAGCGGCATTAATTACTTTCATCTCTATCGCCTAGCTGGGTTCCAAAGAGAAAGAGGAAAGGAAAGAGAAATAAATGAAGCGGGATATCTTTGTTTTTCCAGATCACCAAGCAAAGGCCTTTTCACCCCCTTCCCTGTGACTGGGAGTGGAAAAATCTGGTTAATAAATGGGCAGCCTACTCTAGTTTAGGTATTTCAAAACCTGGGGGGAAAATTATGGCATGACATTCTGGATTTGCCATTATGCTAATGCATTCCATTGTGTCTACCATCTTAAAATACATGTACATGTTTTTCAGAATTCAGCAAATAACATCAACATCAATTTAATAGCTGGACCATAACAAATAAGTTTCTTTAATCGGTAACAAAAGCAGGAATCTGGTTGGAAAAAATTGATCTGTGAAGGATAAAGCTGAGCAAATTTCAAAAATAATTTGGAAGAAGTGCTTTGGCCTCTTGGAAGGACCCCAGGATCACTAAATAGAGCCAGCAAAACCTCCTGCCCCACATCCTGGAAAGCCATTGACAATACTGGCAAATATGGGCTATTGATAGCAGCTTGCCACATTGTTATACTGTAAGAATTAGTGAGACTTCATATAAAAACATTATTTAATTTATTCATTTATTATGAGAAGAGTTATCATGCTGGAAAGGTCAGTTGACTCTAATCAGCTTACAAATACATAATAATAGAGTGATTAAAAAGTTATAATGTAAAATGTAACCAACACTTTAATTCTAAAAACATAATGCAGTATATTATCCAACACAAGTTGATCAGAAATGGCTGCAAACAAGCTCTTACAAGAATGCTGATCATCCCATCAGATCAGGCAGGAGGTGTCTGAAATCTCATGAGAAGTTTAACATTTCTAATGTTTTGCAAATTATTTTGATAGCATGGCAGTACATCAGCATGATCAAG
The DNA here is from genome assembly GCF_028640845.1 of Ahaetulla prasina. Taxonomy (NCBI): domain Eukaryota; kingdom Metazoa; phylum Chordata; class Lepidosauria; order Squamata; family Colubridae; genus Ahaetulla; species Ahaetulla prasina. The sequence goes on along the minus strand of NC_080539.1, from coordinate 141,303,984 downwards.
CTTTTTCTTAAAAGAAAACCTTTTTGAACTCTATTGTGCTTAATAATGTCTGTTTCCCCGAAAATAAGACCCAACAGGAAAATAAGTCCTAGCATGATTTTTCAGGATGCTCGTAATATAAGCCCTACCCCCAAAATAAGCTCCAGTTAAGATTGTTATCCAGATGGATGCATTTAGTACAGTATTTCTCCCAAAATAAGACCTAACCAGAAAATAAGCCCTAATGCGTCTTTTGGAGCAAAAAATAATATAAGATCCAGTCTTATTTTTGGGAAAACACGGTGTGTGTGTGTGTGTGTGTGTGTGTGTGTGTGCGTGTGTGTGTGTATGCACACACACACCTTTCTTGGATTTTTTTTAGACTCTGATTTTGAAATAGAACAGCCCTGGTCAGCAGAAAAATGAACATGAGTTGCAGACGGTCATCATATTGTTCAACTGAGGTTTTACTAGCACAATCTAAGCAACCTTTCAATTTGCTTTCCAAGAGAAAGCCACAATAGCCTAGCAGGCCTTCTTCAATAACTTTATTTCTTGATGCGTAACTGCTGGTAAATCAGCTGTTATATTTTGGTCCAGGATCTTGTAAACAGAAACTCTGAGTAGATACCCAGGGATTACAAACATATGAAACATTTTATGATTCCTCTTCTCCAAAGCCACTCTGGCTGCTGGCTTTCACATTAAAATCTTTTCAAGTGTCAGTTTAAGCCGTACAGGGGCTTCTTTCTCTGTCAAAACAACCATTAACAGCTGCAAATTAATACTACATGAGAATAAACCTCAGCTAACAGTAATGCATGATATACCCCCGAACTACCCTACAAAGAATGGCAGCATCTATTTTTATCAGGAAAATCATCGTTTTATGTCTGTGGTTGACCTGGAAGACAACGCCATGGAACAGGGGTCTCCAACCTTGGTCCCTTTAAGAGTTGTGGACTTCAACTCCCAGAGTTCCTCAGCCAGCTTTGCCACTTTCAGTTTTTAAGTAGAAATACAGAAATATCCAGTTTTTACTTCAGTGTTTTCCTCAGCCTCTGCCTTCCTCTAACTAAAGGACCAGGTTTTTCCTAGCTTGTCCTGGCTGGATGACTCGGGGGCTTGAAGTCTAGACTTGGTGCAAATATCAGCAAACCCTCCCTACCTGAAGAGGAGTTCTTTCTCTCACTCTGGACAAGGCAGGACAACTTCCCCATTTTCTGCCTGGACAAAGGATTTCCTTCCATATGGCCTCAGCCTCAAGATAAACAACCTTTTCAAGTTGTGCAGTAGGGCACTATCTCTGTTTTTTAATTTTAAAAACTGTCGACAATTTCACAAAGCTCAAAGGATTTTAGAATTAGAATTAGAATTTTATTGGCCAAGTGTGATTGGACACACAAGGAATTTGTCTTGGTGCATATGCTCTCTATGTACATAAAAGAAAAGATACATTCATCAAGGTACAACATTTACAACACAATTGATGATCAATATATCAATATAAATCATAAGGATTGCCAGCAACAAGTTACAGTCATACAGTCATAAGTGGAAAGAGATTGGTGATGGGAACTATGAAACGATTAATAGTAGTGCAGATTCAGTAAATAGTCTGACAGTGTTGAGGGAATTATTTGTTTAGCAGAGTGATGGCCTTCGGGAAAAAACTGTTCTTGTGTCTAGTTGTTCTGGTGTGCAGTGCTCTATAGCATCGTTTTGAGGGTAGGAGTTGAAACAGTTTATGTCCAGGATGCGAGGGATCTGCAAATATTTTCACGGCCCTCTTCTTGATTCGTGCAGTATACAGGTCCTCAATGGAAGGCAGGTTGGTAGCAATTATTTTTTCTGCCACATGCTATTTTAGTCATCTCATGCCCAAGGAGCACGGTGGCTAGCATGGTTAAGACTTTGGGTTGGAGGTCAATAAGCCCGCGTTCGAGACCCGAATGCTTCCGTGTGATCCGGTGAGTTCCCATCCTTCGCTGCAGCTCCTGCCATGAATATGAATGGACCCCTCAAATGGGCATCTTCCAGGCAATGGTGATGTCACCAGCTAATCCTTTAAACCCAGAGTGCTTTGGTTCTTCCAACATGAGTGCAATGCGATCTTATGCTAAGATACTGTATCAGACCTCTAGAAACTCATGGTTTTTTTTTCATTCTCACTGATTTGGTAATCTCGTAAGGTCTGGTCATTTTTATTTTAAAAATATTAGAGGGGTAGCAGTAAAAAGTATGATGTATAATGCAGATGCTACCTTGTCAACTCCTGATCTATGTTTATCTATCACAAAGAATAATAAATCTTTATTATAAATTTATATTACAAAAGCTGTGTTATCACTAATTCAAAGAAGAGCTGGATGTAGAAATCCCTGCTCTAATAAAAACATCTCCTGATTTCCCATCTATGAAGATCTCTCCTACAAAACTAGAAAATCTACTGCAAGGAATAACTAAACCAGAGACCGATGATTGTGAAGGTATGCAATACTATAATGCCCTGATGGTGCAGGGATTAGAATGCAATATTGCAGGATAACTCTGCCCCCTGCCAGCAGTTCGATCCTGACCTGCTCAAGGTTGACTCAGCCGTCCATCCTTCTAAGGTTGGAAAAATGAAGACTGTTGATTAGATTGTTGGGGGCAATATGCTGACTTTGTAAACCACTCAGAGAGTGCTTTAAAGCACCATGGAGTAGTGTATAAGTCTAAGTGCTATTGCTACTGCTATGTAGCTGAAATTTACAACATAGCCTCACAAACAGTTCTTCCTTGCTGACTTGAAACTCCATTAAGGGTTTGGGGATGTTGTTTTTTCTGACTTAAAAACAGAAATCTTTTTTGGCATGCATAGCTACTCATCAAGTAATTAATTTGTTCCCAGCATATTATATTCAACATGCATCTAAAAATAAGAATAGCACTGGAGCCAGCGGCACTATAACAAACCATCGCCTAGGGCTTTATATAGAAATCCAGCTATTTTATGCACTTTTTGTATTATGCCTTAGGTTTGCAAGGCCTTAAACATCAAATGACCCACCAGCACCAGTCTCCTGTGCCAGAAGAGGCAGGGAAGGAGACCTCCCAACTGGGGCCTACAAGATAGTGTGAGAGAGATTTGCTGGCAGGTTCAGGCTTTTGACTGCCTGCTCTGGCACAGGGTCTCTCTGGCCAGCATCACATCAGCTTCCCACTTTGGGGGTTTCAAAGACACACTCCTCTAAGGACCCATAGGATTATTGCCCAAGGGTTTTCTATGCGTTATCTCTGGTTCTGCCCCACGAGGTAATGAATAACTGCGTCCATTAAATGGCAGTTTGTCAGCATTCCCTGAATCAAGATGATGCCATTTTAGACAATGAGAGCTAGAAAAGTTGTTGGCTCATGGTGAGAAGTGTGCATCATTCTTTAGGAAATTGATTGGTTCCATCTTAGTTTAGACTTTAGGACTGGGATTGGTGATTTAACTTCTTCAGTGACCTGCTCTCTGTTTTGGACTGTAGATCAAAATTGTAAGCAGAAATGGAGACTGCCTTTTCCTTGCTTGAGCATTGCTTCTTATGGATCATTAAATGTGACTTGTCTGCTGGCTGTTGGTCTAAGGAACACACAGTGCTATCTTATTTTACACACTGTTCAATATTCTATACAAGCTGCTGGCTTTCATCTTGCTGGCTGGGCTCATACGATACACTAAGCCAAATTAATTATGATATATTATGGCCTAACAGCAGGGATGGGATTCAGCCAGTTCGGACTTGTTCTGGTGAACCAGATGCTAATTTTACATCTGGTTCGCTGAACTGGTAGTTGCAAGGACTGGCTGGCCCCGCCCACCCCTCCCCTCCCCTCCCCTCCCAGGAGTCTCCACACAGCCTGTTTGGGATGCCAGGTAAGTGCAATGCCTGGAGCCCGGGGGAGGCTGTTTTTGCCCTCCCAGAGGCTCGAGAAAACCCTCTGGAACCTTGGGAGGGAGAAAAACAGGTCTCCCTGATGTTCTAGAAGTCTGGAAATGGAGCCTGGGAGAGGCCGTTTATGCCCCAGAGGCTCGAGGAAAGACTCTGGAGCTTGGGGAGAATGAAAATGCTCAACTCCCATCATGGTGCAAGAAGCTGAGTAGGCCACATCCACCATGGCCATGTCCACCCAGCAATTGGGCAGAGAACCAGTTGCTAAAATTTTTGAATTCCACCCCGTCTAACAGATTATGTCCACTCAGCCATGATAGCTTTGATGTTGTCCTTGTCCCCCCAGCCATTACTTAACCTTGTGCCTTTGCACTCACTGGTCAACACGCCACAAAAAAGAGGGAGCAAATTTGCTTGGAGAGCAATTCTGTGGAGTGAATTTCCCCAGTATAGTGAAACTCAGGCTTCAACACCCAGCCTTTCTGCCTATTATGTCCAGTGCTCAGCAAATATTTCCAACATGCTTCATCAAGGGAATTGGAGGATCCAGGCTACAGAATATTGGTGAATGTTTGTATGAATGTCATGGGAGAAACTCCGTCTTCAAGAAGCGTCCCCCAGGCAAAGCCTAGTCTGAATTGATATCCAAAGCAAATTGAACTGCAAATCAGAGACATTCGTAGAGAATGCAAAAGTGTTATGAGAAAACCAGCCAAAACTCAAAGATTTGGCATGTTCCAAGGTTACCAGCAAAATAACATGGAAGCAAATTTTATGTTTCTCCCTCAGCACAAAGGTTTGAGGAAGATCAAGGGTCCTAAACTTCCTGATTAACCTTTCTGTATTTTCTATTTCTCCTGGATAATATTATTTTCTACCCAGATTGTGCCTTTAAAGAAAGGTTTTTCAACATAGGTTTCAAGTTCAGCAGCAGCAAAAGAATTTGATTTATGGCAGCGGGTCCCATTTATATGACCTTCAGCGTGTTCTTCAAACAGAGATAACTATGATGTTTGTCAAGGTCTAGGAGGAAAAAAAAATTGTCAACACTAAAACAAGGCATAGGAATTGAAAGTTGGAAGTGCCAAGAATAGCAAATCCTGGTTTTTTTGGAAGTGTGCATTTCGCAAAAGAAAGTTAGCCTTGGCCGATGAGATTTCTTCATTTTCTGAATGCCTGGACCAGAACTTTGTCAAAATAAAGAGTGGATATGTGCTTATATGGCAAGGCCAATCTGCTGTGATACAATCCTTAAGCTGTAGAGCAGAAAATCAAGTTAGTGACTACTGCCAAAGCATGAATCAGTTACAAAATGTGGGCTTGAGGTATGCTCCTTTTTTCCATTCTCTAATATTTCTCTGCAACTCAAACAATTGTTCATAATTAAGCTGATTGGACGAGCAGACGCTGGCAGGAAACACTGTGCTGGCTGTGATCCAAATGAACTTCATTGTACTAGATATAGGACCATGACATCAGTTCCTTCCATTGCACAAAGGAAGAATTACATTTGCAGAGCAGCAGATATGATTCAAAAAAAAAAAAAGAGTGGGGGGGAATGACATTTATTTCATTGCTTTTGGCCTCCTTTGGTTATTCAGAACGGAGTTGTGCATGCATGATTATATCGAGAAGCAAGGATTGATTGTATTATTCAGCATTCTCTGATTCTTATTATATACTTTTTGGTGCATATTGCCACAAAAATAGATTTGAACATGGCAATTGCCCTTTTGAACAGTTCCACTCAAGCTTTAGATGGCCCTGACCCTGTTGGCTTTTCATAAGGCCTTAAAGACTAGGTTTTCGTTGGTTTTTTTTATTTATTTACATTTATATCCCGCCCTTCTCCGAAGACTCAGGGCGGCTTACAGTGTATAAGGCAATAGTCTCATTCTATTTGTATATTTTTACAAAGTCAACTTATTGCCCCTCCAACAATCTGGGTCCTCATTTTACCTACCTTATAAAGGATGGAAGGCTGAGTCAACCTTGGGCCGGGCTTGAACCTGCAGTAATTGCAGGCTGCTGTGTTCTAATAACAGGCTTCTTACCAGCCTGAGCTACCACGGCCCATCAAGGTTGTCCCATCAAGCATATGTGAGCTTAGAGCTGGATGATTTCTATATTGGGAGGTTTTAAAGTTAGATTTCAGTGCCTTGGTACCATGCTACACTTATCATTTCTCAGGAAGAAAATCTATCTGTATGGACACCAAGAATCAACACCAACTTGATGGCACATAATCAACCAATCATATGGTTGTCATAGTTATTTTATTCAATTTATTGTTGTTTTAAATTATTGTTAGCTACGAAGAGTCATACTGAGATGGGCAATTCTATAAAGCTTTTAAGCAGTTGTCTAAAGCATGGTACAATTTTAGAGTCTAAGCTCCAGGATAGCAGGATAAGATGAAAATATGCTTCAGGTGGCATGTCTGAATAGGCTGATAAGGACTGTGTTGAAATCTTGACTTCTTTCAACTATGGTGCACAAGATTCCTAGAGGAGAACATCCCTGCATTGATTAAACAATAAGCAGCAGGGGAAACAAAACTTCAGCTCTTACACCTTTGCCCACACCAATAGACTATGGCTTTTATCACAAAAATACTCAAGTTACGTAGAGGATTCTTGCACAAATCAGGGAGATGAACTGGGGATCTGCAAGTCCTTGTTCAACTCATGCATGCTGTGAACAGGAGGAAGAGAACTTAGTTCTGAGATTCTTTCATGTATTTCCATGTCCATAGTAATTAAGTCGGCTTCCTTTTCCTCCCCCCTCCCCCCTTTGCTTCGGTCTATTCTCATCTTTTGCATAATGTAGACCTCAGCAGGATTTCAAACTCCTATAGACAAAGGAACTGGAAAATGAACAGGCATAAATATTCTCCAGATTTTGACCTTGTTCAAATTCCGGGAAACAGCAAGTGCCTGTTGTGTCCAATGGTTGCTATGGCTCCTGGGCTATATGAGGGGCTTTGGGCGGAAAAATCCTCTCATATATAGTCAAGTGATGGGAACGGAATGATGTGCTGAATTGCTCAGCAGGTTTGCCAATGGACAGCTTTATGAGATTGATCTGTTTAGACAAACGCCACTGAAAGATGGATGTCAACAAAATTAGTGAAGGGGGCAGCGACCCCTTCCTTGCTGAAGATAGCTGGGAACAAGAATCTGAATATACAATAAGATTAAATATTGTAGCTTTTAAGGTCTAGGTTCACTACAGGCTCTTAGATGAGATTTTTCCTATCTGGTTCTGTAAAAGGCTGAACTTTGATTAATCTGGAGTACAGTTCAGGGACTCCAGAAATGTCTTGGACAGAAGTCAGGCTTAATGCTATATAATTCTATATAAAATTAACATCAAAAAAATTTCAGGCAATCATAACAAATTATGAGTGCTTTCCCAATGTTTTGACATTGCTTTTCTCTAGCCTCATTAATACATTTCTCAAATTTGCTCTGGAAATTTGGGGCTCCATGAGGAATGGGTTTAGGAAGAAATCAGGATCTTCTCTAAATACAGTTTGGATATGATCGAGTGTCTTGCTATAATATGAACCAAGCTACAAATTCTCTCTCTACTATAAAATGTAAAACCGGGTTTGCTAAACAATTATGAAAACAGAGATAGAGAGCAAAGTTTTTCCCTTCTTACAGAGGCCTCAGTCTATGAAAAAGCATCCAGGTCTTCAGAGATTAACCAAAGGAAGCTGAAAATCATAGCCAAACAAATGTGGCTACAAAACACCATCTGGCATACTTCTGGGAATGTCTGTGTTAATGAGATTGTCAGCAGATGGCACCTCTAGTTTTATTGAGGTAGGGTTGGGGCTTTCCCAGAGAGAAATTGAAGAGAAACTGTCCCTTTGGGCCTCACTTTTATTCAAACTGTCTTAAGAGATTTGTGTGCTGCTGTGACCTTTTATTTCAATTGTGTTTGTCCCTATGTTTCAGTCCAGCTGGGAAGAACAACCCTCAGCATAGACATTCCTTTCTTGTCAACAGTCTCCCGAGTCACACTGAGCAGAATCTCTTCTAAAAAGGTCTTTTCTTAGTTCAGATTGGTGGAAACCAATACCGTGAAGCCAACAATAAAATTTTGATGATTGTATTCAAGTGAATTTCTGTTTCCCCCCACTTCATTATCATGGGATGGAATGCCATATAAAGGACTCATGCATCAGCTAATTATAGATCTGCTGGAAAAAATGCAGTCTTCCAAAGTTTTAATCTTCAATGCTGACGTTGATGCTGAAAAAAAAAATAGATTTATAATTATGGCATATCTTGATTGCTTTTCACTAATATCAGAATATGTAGAAAAAATGCTTTTAAAAGTTAAAAAAAAAGCCTTTGACAATCAGGCAACTCAGCTGGGATCGTCAGAGCCTTTTTTCTACCTTTTAAAAGCATTTCTTTTACAACCTATTCCGCTGAAGAGGTTGTTAAAAAATGCTTTTAAAAGTTAAAAAAAAAAGGCTCTGACGATTGTGTGGCTCAGCCAGGGGTGGTGGGGGCAGAGATTTTTGCTGCCGGTTCTCTGAACCACCTGCTGCCATCGCTATCGGATCAGCCGATCCGGTCCGAACCGGGAGCATTTCACGCCTGATTTTGTGGTATTTGACTATGGGGTCCCCTCAAGCGTTTGAGAGTGTCCATCACAGGTGCCAATCCAGAGACTGTTAGAGCAGCACTTTCGATCTCAGGCTTGTGAGGAGCTCCTGAGATCAGCTCCTGCCTACACAGTTCATGGGTGCACTGTCTGCATGCCTGGGGAGGATGACTAGGGGCGGAGGGAGAATTGGGGCTGCCATCTTTCTGTGACTCATCTGGGTGGCCTGAATTGTCAAGGATGTGTTCCAGGTTACTTTTGGGTGCTTCTTTTGCTCCTGTTTCCCCCTTTCGTGTGAATGTCATTGCAATTTGAGGGCAGTTTACTTTATGTCACTTTTCCTTTCTTTTTTTCAAAAGCTTCGTTTTTCCTGCAAAGGACATAATGGCTTGATTTTTGGAGCGCCAATCTAGTGGAGTAGTGGGAGGAGTAAGGGTGAGAGATTTGAACAGGACGGGGTTGGTAAACATCTCTTTGAATAGAGCTTGTCCAAAGGGCCAAGGTGAGAGACGGGGGACTTTTATATCTTATTTATTTATTTATTTATTTTATTAAATTTCTATATATATATATATATATATATATATATTTCTCCCGAAGGACTCAGGGCGGTGTACAGCCAGAATAAAAACACAGAATATATACAATTAAAAGAATTTAAAATGAACTATTACTATACGGCCGATAATTAAAACATTTAAAAATTTAAAATATTATTAAAACCCCCAATTTAAAATGAACTATTTATGCCAGTCCTGCTTGAATGAATAAATATGTTTTAAGCTCACGACGAAAGGTCCGAAGATCAGGCAGTTGACGTAAGCCAGGGGGGAGTTCGTTCCAGAGTGTTGGTGCTCCCACAGAGAAGGCCCTACTCCTGGGGGCCGCCAGCCGACATTGTTTGGCGGACGGCACCCTGAGAAGGCCCTCTCTGTGAGAGCGTACGGGTCAATGGGAGGCATAAGGTAACAGCAGGCGGTCTCGTAAGTACCCGGGTCCTAAGCCATGGAGCGCTTTAAAGGTGGTAACCAGGATCTTGAAGCGCACCCGAAAGACTACAGGAAGCCAGTGCATCTTGCAATGAACCAGGGATTTAAGTCCTGCTATTTCTTCCCTTCACTCCCCTCCACATTTGGTAATTTTTTTCCCTCCTCCTTTTCTTTCACTTCCATTGATGTTTGTCTGGACAATGCAGAAGAAGCGGGTGATGTTATGAAAGCACTCTGGCATTGTTCTGCTGGAAGTTTGTTTGTTTGTTTTGTCGAGTACATATTAAATAATATATATAAGTATAAGCATGGATTGAATACATAAATGAATACAATTAAAGGGAACATTAGGACAGGGAAGGTAGGCACGCTGGTGCTCTTATGCACGCCCCTTAGGAATGGGGTGAGGTCAACAGTAGACAGTCTTAGGTTAAAGTTTTGGGATTTTGGGATGAGCCCACAGAGTCTGGTAGTGCATTCCAGGCATTAACAACTCTGTTACTGAAGTCATATTTTCTGCAGTCGAGATTGGAGCGGTTCCCTTTAAGTTTGCATCTATTGTGTGCTCGTGTATTGTTGTGGTTGAAGCTGAAGTAGCCATTGACAGGAAAGACATTGTAGCAGATGATTTTATGAGCTCTGCTCAGGTCATACCGAAGGCAGCGTAGTTCTAAATTTTCTAAACCCAGAATTTTAAGTCTGGTGGCATAAGGTATTTTGTTGCGAACAGAGGAGTGGAGGACTCTTCTTGTGAAATATTTCTGGATGCGCTCAATTGTATTAATGTCCAATATGCAGTGTGGGTTCCAGACAGATGAGCTGTATTCATAATTGGTCTAGCAAATGTTTTGTATGCTCTGGTTAACAGTGTAATCTTACCGGAGAATAAGCTATGCAAGATTAGGTTTACAACTCTTAATGCCTTTTTGGCAATGTTGTTACAGTGGGCTTTGGCACTTAGATCATTTGATATGAGTACTCCAGGGTCCTTGACAGAATGAGGGTCATCTACAAGGTCATGTCCACTTAGCTTGTATTTAGTGTTCTGATTCTTTTTTCCAATGTGTAAGATAGAGCATTTGTTGGTTGAGATTTGGAGTTGCCAATTTTTTGACCATTCCGACACAAAGTCAAGGTCTTTTTGAAGGGTAGCAGCATTGATGGTAGTTAAATAGTTTAACATGATTGGAGAAGAGAATGCAGTTACTTATAATATGATCGCAAAGGTCATTTATGTATAATATGAAGAGTATTGGTCCTAAAACGCTGCCTTGGGGGACAACCCTATTAACAGGTGCAGGATTTGATAGGCTACTGCCTATTTTGACCACTTGTTGCCTATTTGACAGGAACAGTTATCCAATTATGTGGGGGTCCGGAGATGCCGTAGGATTTTAGTTTTAGAAGTAGTTTGTCATGTACTACTGAATCAAAGGCTTTACAGAAGTCTATGTAAATTGCATCTATTGCTAAGTTCATGGGAAACAAAGGACCCTCCATATATAGAGGGACTGCACTTACCCACAAGCACTGAATTTGTGATCCAGTTAGCCTGATCATGTACCGTCACCCGCTATAGAAACTTGAGTGGGTCAGTAGATAAGTTAAGGCCCTTACAGGAATAGAGCACTTAAATTAATTACAAGCAATGCAGTGAAGCCTCTACATTTGTTTGCTTCTGTTAAACGTGTGGAATTTTAAACAACATTGGACAGCTTTCCCCAGAAAGATTCAAATTTCACCCCTTTCCCTAGATATATGTAGGAGTAGAGAGAAAAGAATACAGATAGCTTATGTGAGTGCCAAAAGAGTCAGGTCTATGCTAAGTAATTAATATAGTATGTGCTTTGATCTCAGGTCCCTTCTCCAGCCCAGTTGTAAAACCCTTTGAAGTAAATATCATGCCAGTGATTAATTTTGGTTTGGAAGTCTTGCTGCTTTTTAGTTAAGTGCATGTTGCTTTGAATCATAAGCCCTTTCAAATTTTCCACTTGGTCCTAAATACTGGCATGTGGATTGGCCCAATCCATGATCTTTTCCATGCTGCAAAGGCATTGCACACTTTAATGGATGACACTGAAGTGAATGTATATGGAAAGTGAATGAACAAAAGGAATATTTGAACAGGGGGTGTTTTTTGCACTGTGTATCTTGTTCCTCGCAGTTAAAAGTGGAGTGTTTTTTTGGTGTTTTTTTTTGCTTTTTGTGGACCTTGTCATCTATTCCTGTTTCTCCATCTTCTGTTTCAGATTCCTAAAATTCAACTTTGAAATTTATTTTTATAAATTTGATTTTTTAAATATATTTTTGTTATTCTGTCACTTGTATCCTGTGAAGTATCCACACTCAAGAAAGGAAATCCAGGAACTCTCAGACAATTTCTGTTGGATTATACTTGTTTTTATTTTGAAGATCTATCCCCTTGATTTTTGTTACAATAGTAAGCAAAAGGCTCTTAAATTTGATTCAGCTGCTATTTATGCCTCAGCCAGTTTTCCAGCAATGTTAAAGCAGGAATGATTGTAAAAATGCTGAAACTTTCAAACAGTTCAACATTTTTTATATATATATATAACATTCAGAGTTTTGTGAAATTGGCCAGAGGTAGCCCAAGGTACTGAATTTTTTTTTAAAAATGTCATGAAAAGGCATGAAATGTGAGCTGAGTTTGTTGCAGTCATCTTTGCTGAAAGTGCCAAAGATTAGCAAAGCATTTCTGAGGTGACTGAAAACTACCACACTGGGTAGACATTGAGCTCCATGCTCTTTTCTGGTAATTTGCCAGACAACATTTTGAAAACTGTGACAGATTCGGTCAGCTCCAGGTTTTGTGCAGAGGTCTTGATATGCACTAAGGAAAGTTTAGAGACTGGTAGATCAGGGTCTAGTATTATAAATTCAAAGATTACGGTATGTTATTTGACTTTTTTCTTTTTTCTTTACCGTAGGGCAATGCATCTCAAACATTGTCCCAGTTAAAACCAATGTAAGAAAAGCTTTGGTTTCAGTGCACAACTGCCAGCTCAGGCAAACACTGCTCTAAAGATTCATCATCATACTACACTGCTTTCCTTGCAAGAGAACAAAATGATCTTGTCTTATGATAGAAAAAGTGCATGCTTTTATGGGCTCTTGTTGCCTTTCAACCATGAATTTCGTTTTTGCCAGTTTCAGGGCTTTCAGAGAATTGGAAGACAAAAGGGTAGGGAGATTAAATATATCCTTTATTATGAACAGCTTTCTTGTTATGAACAACTATTTTCTGTTCTTGGGAAAAACACACTAAATAACCTTTTATGGTAATGTGTGAAGTGTGTGTGAGCAAGTTTTTCATTCCACAGGTTAACCTATTCAGATGACTACTTAGTTGAATTATGTGTGTGAGAGAGCATCCCTATGGCAAAAAACCAGTATGCAGTAATCCAGCTTTCACACTACACAATACAAGCAACCTCAGGCTTTTTTCTCTTATTATTTTTGTCTGCAGTCCATCAGAGGAATATTTCTAAGAAGTAATCATCAGTATTTCATGAATGGACATCTCTTATATTTGGTCAGGGATTTAAAAACTATAGGCAGCTGCACAAACTAACTTTGACAAAGACAACAGAGCAGTTGATCCATAGCACAATAAATTATGAATAACCATTTGTTTCATGGACAACTTTGCCTGCCATTTTGCTGCTAGGCAAAATGCAAACAGAAAATTAGATCTTATTAAACACAAATACTACAAGAAATTTTGAAAACAAACCAAGAAATAAACCCCCCAAAATAACAGAGTTATATAGTTCTGCAGAAAAAGTAGATAGTCCTGTAGTTAATCTAAATTCAGCAGAAACATACTGACTTTTTTGCCCCTTAAATTCTCACTGGGAGTCCAAGACATGAGCAGCTGCCGAAGACCAAAATCTGCAACAGGGCAGATGCAACTTTTGTGGTTGAAGTTGTGTTTTTATGTCACTTTTATGTGTGACATCACTGCACTTACAAAAGGGATGGGTGTTCTATTGCGATGTCACACTTGCCATCTTGCAGATTGTGGATGCTTCCGGTCCTACAAAAATTGGGGCAGGTGCCTAACTTGAAATCCTTTTCAGTCATTCTGTTTCTCACCTATAAAATGACAGGCCTTCTGCAGGATTTGCTAATCACAACTCAACCATTTTTGAGGCCGCATACTCATGTTGTAACCTTTGTCTCATGCCCACAGTGCCTAAAGTTGAGGCAATCTATCTTTGCCCTTAACTGTTCTAGTTGAAGAGAGCTTTTTCGCTTAGACTAGTTGTATGCTAATTTACCCATCATGGATTTGGTGAGGATGCGGCTAGGGGTTGCTTTCCCTGACCAGGCCGTTAAATGAATGTGTGGGTTGTTAAGCAGAGTATGTGAGGCCTCAGGGATAGGGCAGGCCCTAAGAGGCTTAGCACAGGCCTGGACCTGCTTGGGCCAGGCCTCCCCGAGGCATTTTGTGCTCCACTCCCTGCCCCTTGACTTCACCACAGGCCTCGGCCTCTTCCCAACCCGGCCATTCAGCCAGCCATTAAGGCAGCCCAAAGGTGGGCAGTGTGAGACTAGGCCTAAGCCACCATACCTAAAGATAAAGTAAGCTCAAAAGCCAGGAAAAACTCCCTCAGGGAAAGTAGTTAAGAAGGAACCAAGTCATTAAGGAAACAGGGAAAAAATGTCACCCGAATGAAACAAAAGAAGTTGGTCTTGAGCACATGGGAAGCCTCTCCCCAAGTCCCGCCAAGGATTTGTGGGGAGGATAAAAGGGGCTCGGAAGCCCGTTCACTCTTTTGAGTCTTTTTTGGATCCAGACTTGACGATTTCCATCCCTCTGGCTAGAGTCTGGCAGCCTAGTTGAAGAAATGTGGATGAGAGAGAGAGAGAGACTGTGTGCGTGTAAAAGAGCAAATAGATATACTTCATAATCAGTAAAGTTCATTGTTATATTAAATTCACTGGGTTTCCATTCCATGTATTCTAAAGAACTGTTTGTGTCCGAGTGCTGTCAAAAGCGATTTTGAACGTGGCGATTTCCCAGGGCTGCATGTGTGAGTGACGATAAGCTGAATCTCACAGCACATGTGTGTAATAGCAGCAAAAGCCACTGGTGTCTGGGGACTGTAAAAGCTTGTAGGCCTCAATCTGCTTCTCATCTGCCCACTCCAGGAACTTACAGGACTCGGCCTTCACTCACCTTCAGGGTTCAGCTTCTTACCTTCATGATTATTTTGCAAAGAAGCCCGGTTGCTGCAATGAGAAGCTCAGCTTTCTTGCAGAGGCTGCCAACCTCATGGCATTTGTGGCATTCTCCTAGCAAGTAATACTCCTTGCCAGACTGTAGCGGACTCCATTTTTTAAAAAGAGGCTACGTTTGTTTGTGGCATCTCCTTAAAAAATGGGGTCACTACAGGTAGTCCTTGACTTACAACCATTTGTTGTGGGATGGTTCAAAGTTAAAACAGCACTGAAGCATGACTTACGACCGCTTTTCCCACTTCCAATCATTGCAACATCCCCATGGTTACGTAATCAAAATTTGGGTGATTGGCAACTGGCATGTATTTAAGACAGTTGCATTGTCCCAAAGTCATGTGATCACCATTGGTAACTTTCCCAGATGCTTCTGACTAGCAATGAGGGATGACAGATTCACTTAACAATCCTATGATTCACTGAACAAGGGTAGCAAAAATAGTTGTAACATGGGGCACGGCTCACTTAACTGTCTTGCTTAGCAACAGAAATTTTGGGCTCAATTGTGGTTGTAAGTCAAGAACTCCCTGTACCTGCTTGCTGTACAGCACCTATATACATTGGTCTTCTGGAAAAACACACCTATTATTAAATACAGTGATATCTCGGTCTTCATTCATTGTTTCTGGGAGGTGCGATGAAGACCAAAAATGACAAGTATCAAACAAAATTTTCCCATAAGGAATAGCACCAGGCAACCAACACCAGTTCTAGCTTGTGCACTGAGTACCAAAAAAACAACCACCACCAGTATGGGGACAAAATTTTCCTCCTCCACAACAGTCTTTCAGCTGGACTTCTGAACATTGGTCAGCTTCCAGCATAAATCCTAGAAGTTGTCTATTAACTTGTCTATTAACAAGGTAGCAATTTTTACACCCATGTACATCGTGCCTTTGCGGCCTCTGACCCGGCGACGAACTCGACCAGTTCCTTGGTATAACGAGGAGCTGAGAGAGATGAAGCACCGGAAAAGACGCCTAGAGAGTGCTTGGAGGTCCAGTCGCTCTGAACCCGACCGAACACTAGCGAGATCACATATTCAGATCTACCTAGTGGCGATCAGAGCGGCGAAACATAATTATTTCTCCGCTCTCATCGCATCGGCAGATAATCGCCCAGCCACCCTGTTTAGGGTGACCCGCTCCCTGCTTCTGCAGGAGGCTCGGGAGGACCCCTTACAGGGGCGTGCTGAGGATTTTGTACAATATCTTGTCTGATAAAATCGCTCGGATTCGGGACGGACTGGACACCGATTGGATAGATCCGGGTGGGTTGGCGGGGACGAGTCTTGAGAGTACTATCTGGGCTGAGTTCGATCCTGTGACTCCCGATGACATGGACAGATTGTTGGGTAGGCTGAATCCCACCACATGTTTATTGGACCCGTGTCCCTCCTGGATGGTACTGGCCACATGGGAGGTTACACGAGGCTGGCTCCTGGGAGTTACCAACGCTTCCTTGTTGGGGGGCATTTTCCCCGCCGCCTTGAAAGAGGCGGTGGTGAGGCCCCTCCTCAAGAAGCCCTCCCTGGACCCAGCTGTATTAGCGAACAACCGTCCAGTCTCCAACCTTCGCTTCTTGGCGAAGGTTGTTGAGAGTGTGGTGGCATATCAGCTTCCTCAATACCTGGAGGAAACTGTCTATCTGGACCCGTTCCAGTCCGCTTTCAGACCCGGGTACAGCACCGAGACAGCTTTGGTCGCGTTGGTGGATGACCTCTGGAGGGCTCAGGACAGGGGATGTTCCTCTGTCCTGGTCCTGTAAGATCTCTTGGCGGCTTTTGATACCATCGACCATGGTATCCTGCTGCGGCAGTTGGAGGGACTATCTCTCTGACCGTTCGCAGACGGTGTTGGCAGGGGGGCAGAGATCGACCCCGAAGCGCCTCACTTGCGGGGTGCCTCAGGGGTCTGTTCTCTCGCCTCTTCTGTTCAACATCTACATGAAGCCGCTGGGCGAGGTTATCCGTGGTTTCGGGGTGGATTATCATCTGTACGCTGATGATACGCAGCTGTACATTTCCACCCCGAACCACCCCAACGAAGCCGTCGAGGTGATGGGCGGGTGTCGAGGCCGTGCGGGTCTGGATGGGGAGGAACAGGCTCCAGCTCAACCCCTCCAAGACTGAGTGGCTGTGGGTTCCGGCGTCCCGGTACAGTCAGCTTATGCCATCGCTGACTGTTGGGGGGGAAGTACTGACCCCCAGGGGAAGAGTGCGTAACTTAGGCATTCTCCTGGATGATCGGCTGTCTTTAGAAGAACACTTGACGGCCGTCGCCAGGGGAGCATTTTATCAGGTTCACCTGATTCGCCAGTTGCGCCCCTTCCTTGATTGGGACTCCTTACGCACGGTCACTCATGCCCTCGTCACTTCCCGCCTGGACTATTGCAATGCTCTCTACATGGGGCTCCCCTTGAAGAGCACCAGGAGGCTCCAGCTAGTCCAGAATGCGGCCGCACGGGTGATAGAGGGAGCACCACGTTGCTCCCATATAACACCCATCCTGCGCGGCCTGCACTGGCTGCCGGTAGCCTTCCGGGTGCAATTCAAGGTGCTGGTTACCACCTTTAAAGCGCTCCATGGCTTAGGACCGGGGTATTTGCGAGACCGCCTTCTGCCACCGATTCCCTCCCAACGAGCTGTGCGCTCCCACAGAGCGGGCCTCCTCAGGGTGCCGTCGACCAAACAATGTAGGTTGGCGGCCCCCAGGGGGAGGGTCTTCTCTGTGGCGGCACCAGCCCTATGGAACAAGCTACCTCCGGGATTACGCCAACTCCCCGACCTCCGGGCCTTCAAACGTGAACTGAAGACTTTACTATTTCACCGAGCGGGACTAGCCTAAGACATATTTTAGCGAAATTTTTAAGGGGTTTTAATCGGTCTTTGACTGTTTTAGTGATTCAGCCAGTAAATATTTGTTCTTAATTGTTTTTTAAATATTGTTATTTATTATATTTATATTGTATTGGTGTGGGTATTTTAATAATTGGCTGTAAACCGCCCTGAGTCCTCCGGGAGATGGTGCGGTATAGAAATGTAATTATAAATAAATAAATAAATTTCATTCCTGCTTATGCTAAACTACATTTATTATCTTAACACTACTTCTCCAGGCTGTTTACTTACATTTTGAACCTTTTTTGCATTGTAAACCTGTTGATAATTTGGAGTCAACTGCAAACCTAGTCATCTGTCATCTTCCAGGCAGTTGAAACTATATGGTCCCATTGTAGAACAATGACTTTCATTCTTTCATAATATATACCAGCCATTTATCCGTATTTTCTACTTTATGTTCTTTTACCAATCTATGAGACAAGCCTGTTTGTTCAGTGACTCCAATTAGGAATTTCATCAAAAGGCACTACATGATAAAAATAAACTTCACTTATTACCACTGGCACACCCAATGTATGTTTAAAGTAGAAAACTTAAAACTTTGCTAAAGCTATGTCTGGCTATAGGCTTGATGCTTCAACTAAAGCATGGCTTTGCACAGTTTATTTGGTATAGACCTTAAGTTAATCAGCCTGCCACTTTTTCAGATTACACCTCCCACCCTCAAGTCCTTTTTAAAAACCAGTGTTGTATTGGCTGCTTTCCAGCATTCTGGTACAAAGACATCTGAAGTATATCAAATATCTTTTTGTTAGCAGAGGTGTCTCCTGATCAAGAGCCTTTCCACAAATAAAAAAGAATAATTGTAAAAGCACTATGTGAACAGTTTGATACAACAGTATGTGAAAAACCTATCACATCAGGAACTTAAAAGAAATGGAGAAACTTTTTTGCAGATCAAAGCAGAAAGAACTGGGGAGGGCTGGGGTTGCAGATGAGAAACAAATAATATAGTTGACATTTATTTTTGCGGGGGGAGATGCCTTTTAATATAAAATAAATAAGCAATTTTTGTCTTGAAGAAATGGTTCGCATTTTTCAGAGCAGATACAAGGCAAGCATGATGAAGAACATCTCTTTCTCTGGGATAAAAGGAAAACCACAGCAATAAAGAGAAGTGGATAAGATTTATTTTGAATATTTTTTTCTTTCTGCAAGCAAAACTGCTCTGATATAAAATGAGTCCAATGATACAAAGCTATCATCCACTCAAGCAAAAGAAAACCTCACATTACAATGAATGCAGGTTATACTGATATTCTAATGCTAGTGTAACCCCCCCCTTCCCCGGACCAAGATTGTTTCTGCCATCTTTTAAAGCAACAGCACACCGAAAACCATGGGAATATATTGCAATATGTATGAATTTACTGGAAGAAATTGTTTAATTAATATAATGGCAAAAAGAACTATGTCTTCACATTGTTGTTTAAGTTTC
The DNA here is from genome assembly GCF_028640845.1 of Ahaetulla prasina. Classification (NCBI taxonomy): domain Eukaryota; kingdom Metazoa; phylum Chordata; class Lepidosauria; order Squamata; family Colubridae; genus Ahaetulla; species Ahaetulla prasina. The sequence goes on along the minus strand of NC_080539.1, from coordinate 141,284,871 downwards.
GGTCACATGTCACTAACGTCCACGTTGTTAGTTCAAAACATATTATTTAGGTTTTTGTCATTTGTATGAAGATCAAGTTCTGAGGTATCCTTTACTGTAAATGATGAAGCAACAGGCCAGCCGGATGTATGATGCAAAGAGTTAGCGGTAAAAGCTTTTAGTGATTTCCCTATATGTTACTGCAAACAACTGTTAGTTTACATTAAAAAATGTTCTCCTATTCACATAGAATATGGCATAAACAAAAGAAGTTAACAAAAACTATACACATAAAATAACAAGACTGATACACAAATAAGGCCATCTGCAAAATTAAAAATCCAACTCTCGTCATATTTCACAATAATTTCTACAGGATAATTTACATCTTAGAAACTTAAATATTTAATGCACAGAAGAAAAGAAAAAACTTCGAGGAGCCAATTGCATTATCTCTTGGACGACTTGTCTAATTTTCTGACCAGCAATCGTTTTTGGGGAGTTGGAATTTTGGAAGGCTTTCCCGAGGCAGACCGAGAATTCGGCCGGGGTGTTGGTCTAATTGGGGTATGAACAGTTTCTGACATGTCTGAGCACACTGACTGGATTTCTGAAATGTCAAAGTCAGAGGCATCGCTGCCCCGGCGGCTGCTTGCTCTGCTCCCAGCTTTACTTCCAGCACGACTTCCAGGCCTGCTTGATGCTTTTCTAGTTTCTACAAGACAAGATGAAAGACATCCATGGTTAGTGGAACAGAGCAAAAGGAGGCTGCTTGTGAAGAGCACCTTCTTACATACTTGAACTCTGTCTGACTCGAGGTAAATGTAACTGGCACCTTCTACTGCTTCATAGCATTCCAGGCTGAAAAGACACATCTTGATTGTAATAAGATTTATATAGCAGTAAAACAAAAAGAGAGATTGAGTTACGGATTGAAGGCTAAGAGAGAGACAGATCCTTTCAACTTCTGCAAGTGGGATGCGCCCAAGCAGGTGCCCCATCCCGACAAATCCAACACTCACCTGCAAAATGTGCTCTGGCTCTTGTAGCTGCTGTTGAAATTAGGCCATTATTTTCTCCAGAATGAAAAACTTTCCCAGAAAGATATCCTGGAAGTCTAAGTTTACTGCCCTGTATTGGAGTTCCCTGTAGGATATAAGAGTACTGAATGAAGCATGTGCATTGAACAGGGCTGAATTTGGAACTCCACCCAAATCACAAGAAAATGCTTTTATCAAAATGGACCAGAAAGCACTGTTTAGAAACATGTCAACAGGAAAACAAACAGAGAGAGAGAGAGACTGTATTTCTTGATGCCTTTTTGAGGTAGGAACTTGTCTCTTGTCTGCGCAATGTATTAAACTACTATATATACTGATGGGACTACAGTATATGAACAAATAATTCTTACATATCAAGATATATATAGTTACCAGTTTAGAATCAGATTTCAGATAAGTCAATTACAGCACTTGAAAGCTCATAGTGTATTTACATTTATTACTGTTTATGGTGCAGCTATTTTTTTCTGTCACACAAACCACCGTATAGCAGCGTAACTAAGCCCATAAAATGGAAGACTAGAGGTTTCAAAAGTCCTTCTCAGAAGCTCTCTGAGTTTTTACAACCTGGGCCCATCTCTTATATCCTGCATATAGCCCAAGGACTGAAGAGTATGCAGGACTGTGAATGTAAATGAAGACAAATATTGTTCCTTTCTGGCAGCAGGATCCAATAATGCATAAATGTATTCTTTCATCTATTTTAGTATTTTTGCTGGATCAATACAGGTAGACCTCGACTTATGACCTCAATTGACTCCAAATTTTCTGTTGCTAATCAAGATGGCTGTTAAGTGAGTTTTGCCTCATTTTGCAACCTTTCTTGACACAGTTGTTACACAAATCAGTGCAGTTGTTAAATTAGTAACATAGTTTCCCCATTGACTTTGTTTTCAGGTCACAAAAGGTGGGTTACGTGATTCCAGGACTGCAACTGTCATAAATTCATGCCAAGCATCTGAATTTTGTTCATGTGAACATGGGGATGCAGCAACAGTCCTAAGTGTGAAAACAATCATGTTTTCAGTAACATTTTGAAAGGACACTAAAGAAATGGGTTTAAGTCGAGGACTACCTGTACTAATCACTATGGATAAACATATAGCACCTTCCAGATTTATTTCTAGTTAACATATTTAATTAACATCTACAAAAATGCAAATACATTTCATTGGATCAAGACTTAGCACAGATATATTGAAATTAGTGGGACTTGATTAATTGTGAATGACTTAAAAGTTGCATCAGTATCAATGGGTTTACTGTAAAAACGATTAAATGTAGTTACTGTCCATGAACTGTAATTAAAATAATCTGAAATGTTATTTTTATGGATGAAAAAGAGTCCAATTGTCCACAAGCGGGCATCACATTATGTTCTGGCCAGCGTAACTCCAAACATTGTGTAAAAATTGAAATCCCTACCCACTCCAGCATGCTGTTGGTGGTATAAAACCTTGCACATGGGGGCATGACATATTGTACCATCTATGCCTTTTTTGCTTGGTGACTGAAAAGAATTGAACTAAATATTACAACACTCTTACTCTCTATGTATAAAAAGTGGTGGGACGTGATGTCATAAATTCTCTTCTTAAAGTTCCACATCAAGAAGCAAGATGCCTAAATTGATGGAATTCAAAGGGAACCCTCTGATCTTTTAGTGAGGGAATAAATAGAAGCCAGACTTCCCAATATGAACCCCAGGCTAAATAAATCACAGAAGTTTCTTCTATGGTTTATTTAAATACTTCAGTTGATAGAAGGAGGTATTTTGTTCATTCGTATTCCAAAGTAATATGGATTAATGTGATGTGAATATAGCAATATTGAAGGTGATATAAATACTTTTCAATGTGCAGTAACAATTTAATGCTCAATTTCACCAATGTGCAAATCCACGGCATGCCACACCAATTTTCTAGTGTTATAGAAAGAGATCCTGGGAATTGAAACGTTACCCTGCAGGCAAATCTTTTTCTTCTGTAGTGACACACTAACAATAATCTCCCAAAATGGTGTCACATAACTTAATGATTACAAATCCTCTAATATCCAATCAGCAGAAAAATGTTGGGAGTTAATTTCTAGTTTATCAAGAAATTATTAGGTTGAGGAAGGCTAGCTGGAGGTCAGTTGAGGATATATGAAATTTGAGGCTAGAACACCTCAAATTTAAATTTATCACTGCACATTTTAGTGTTTTGCAAATTATATTGCTAATAGATTTTTCCAGACATTTTTAATGTAACAAATTTCCTGACTTAAACCAAAGTGTTGGATAGGTTAAATTATCTGAAGACCATAATTAAACTTATACACGTTTTACCCTTCCAACAAGCAGAATAACATTAGATTGCAATCTAATTTACGAATGAGAACCAATTAGTCTTGATAGCAATGATATATAATCAAATAAAATTATATTTAACTAAGTTACTGTCAAACATAGGAATGAAGATATCTGATATTTTATGTAAGTTTTTGTTAAAGATTTTAAATATAAATTTATACAATATATAAATTTATACAAATCTATACATTTCACTTGTATAAAATCAGTTATTATTTTGACAAGGACTACATGCTCATCAAGGCCCAAATAGGAGTCAAGCAAACTTCCAACAATTGATTAATTTACAAGTTTAAAAAAGAGGGGAGGGAACAAAATTGATGGACAGAAGAATGAAAACAAACAGAGTGCATTAATATGGAAGGTACAGCACAGTTGATAAGGAATGGAAATCACTGTTAGCTAACAGGATAGTTTTAGTGAAGGAAATGTGGTTAGACTAAAAAAAAAAAAATCTATCCATTACTGTACCTCTGTGGATGATACTTGATATTCAGAGCACTCTGATGGTTTACAAGGAGATGACGTTTTGCTGTTTATCAACCATGGTTTACCATAGTTGCGTGTTAAAGGTTGGGGTGTCTGTATGAAACAATGGCAAATCACAATGTGAAGAACAGTTGTTGGAAAACAATGTCATGAAATGGAACAGTCAGGTTATGAAGAATGAATCTCACAGTAAAAGTCCAAAACAAGATATCAAAAGCGAGCAGGAGCAAGTGATGACAAGCATTCTGTATGGAAAAGGATTATATGTGTTTTCTAAAATGCAATGGGTTGGGGGGGGGAGTATCAATGTTTTACTCCTTGAACAAGTTGGTTCTGTGGTCTAAATGGCTTACATGTTTTTTCCCAGTCTTGCATGACCGCTGCATATTGTAAGGCAGGGGAGAGGAGGAAACAATAAAAAACTTTGTTAGAGTCTTTGGAAAAAAATAACTAAAATCTCCCTATTGGTTTTAAGGCAGCTATATTGCTACTAACTGATGTTCAGTTGGGCTCAATCCTATTAAGTAACATTAAAGATTATTGTAATGTATATCAAGTCTTATCAAAGATTATTCAAACTGTACCTTGGGTGTACTAGCAGCAAGAGCTGAAACTGGAGTTCCTTGAGCAGGTTGGTTGGATATAGACATGGATCTATTGGGAGAAGCACCCCTCGAAGAAGGCCGTGATCGACGTCCTCTTGATCGGAAGGCAGCCATACTTTGGGAAGGCCCATCTGCTAACATGAACTTCTCTCGGAGCTCCATGTTTGTCCTCCCTTTTGCTACAGTGAATGAAAAAAAGATAAATTAGGAATCTGATCATTTGCCTGCCTTTCCTCTTCCACAAACCATTGCCTTGCCAAGTCTCAACAAATAAGCCAAACAAATCAAACACATTAGTAATGCGTTTGAAAGAAAAGAGTTCACTGGTAAAATGTGCGCATCTAATGCTCTAGGCCAGCAAAGATGAACCATGGTCAACATAAATCAGCATGATAATGGAATGGCTCAACATGCTATTTGGTTACTGAGGCACAGACACAACCTGAGGACCCACTCAACTAATGCTATTGCTTCTTGGGTGATTCAGAAACAGATGTTGGCTATGATAAGCAGACAAGAAAGAGCAAAGGGTAAACCATATTAATTCTAAACCAGAAATCATACAGTTTGGTAACATGCAACGCAAATAGAAACTCCCAAACTCTAAGGAAGGGTTTGGATGTTAAATAGCAACGGAATGCTGTTATAATATGAGAGGACAATGCACAAGGATCAGACGCGTAAACATGTTTAGCGTTTGATGCCTCTTTGGGTTAGCAGCAATGGCTTTTGAGACATTTTCTCAAAGTCATTATTTAAATTTAGAGGCAAGCTTTCAAGCACCAGCCCACTGCAGCGAGTGTTAAGCTAAAACTGCAATACGTGAAGCGTTTTGTTAAAACAGATTTTGATATATATTGAAGCAGAGCGAGAGGGAAATTGAAAAGAAAATAAGAACAGGAGAGACAAAGAGAGGGATTTGCCCACCTATAGTAGGCTGAGTGGTAATTGAAGAGTTTGATTCCGAACGTAACATTTTACTCCCATGATGATGAACTAGAAAAAATGACACAGGACATGGGTCATATTAAAAGAAAATTGTTAGCAGGAGAAGAATCAATCACAGCAGATGCATATGCAAGAGACTCAAAGCTGAAGAGCAAGAAAGAGAATCTGACACAGCTTTTTGCTAGCTCTTCCTACCCGAGATCAAGTCTCTCAGGAAATACCAAAGACTCCTAGTATGATTTCAATAGCAAATACTTCCAGTGCCATCTCTGTTAAAAACAACAACAACAACACTTCTCTGTCAAAATGAAGAAATGTAACAAAAAAGAAAAGGAATGGAACAAACCATGCCAACCTGAAAAGGAAGACAAAATGCCACACAGTATTTAAATAATCACTACTATTCACGTATCTTTGTAAACACTGGTTTTTTTTTTAAATTATAGATTTTCAGAAGATTGAAATCGTATTCCTCTCCTTCTTGAGTGAGGTCAATCTTAAAAATTCTATTCTGCTTGGAAATAAATGTCATTTATTTATTAATTTATTTTCAATCTTTTCTCAAGGAGTTTGATGTGGTCTACAAATCACCCCCTCCCCAGAGCACATTTTTTCCTGCAATAGCAACTCTGTGGGAATGAATGTGGGTTGAGACTGGATGGCCTAAAGTCACCCAGTGAGTTTCTGTGGCTGAGGATGGATTTGAACTCGAGTCCTTCCAGTTAGCGAGATAATGCTTGGCTAATCTGGACCACTATGGATGAAATATCTCATTTTAACTTCGCAAAACTCTCTTTGGAAAATTAAAAACATCAGTTTTAGATTCCTATTCAGGGACATTGAAATTTATTTCAGCAAACCACAAAAAACAATTCAAAACTTTCCGAATTTCTGTACACTGGTATTTAAAAAAAAATCATTCTTCTTGCAAGGTGAAGTTTGTTTATGACAACACAAAATATATTATTAAAGGAATCCTTCTCTTGATTTGTATAGAAAATGAAAAAAATCTGGTTGTGTTACAAAACATTGTTCATTCAAAAAACAAAACAAAAAAAAATTAAGGAGCATAATGTCTCCTTATTCAACACCTATTTGTAGAAACTGCCAGTGCTTCAAAACTAGAATGCCTTTGTTAGCCTGTGTATTAGCTGCTAATTTGATTAGTTTAACCCTTTTGAAACAACTTCTTATAGTCTCTTTTTCCTTTCCAGTCATTTCTTACTGTCACCTCACCAAATGTCTATTTCCTCCTTTCTCTTTTCTTCCCTTCCCCATGAAAGAATCCCTTCCCCTTATTCTGAGTCTATCTAGTTCCCTCCACCCCTCGTTTTTTCTTTTGACATGTCTACTGGAAAAAAGGAGGATGTGTACACAGAAATGTAAGTTTTGGCAGGAGAGAGTGGTTTGTAAATAGAGATGGAGATTCATTTTGTAATCTGATGATCCATTAATGTTGTAAAATAAGTTGTAAGCCTAGATGTTCTTAGCAAGTTGCATATGGACAATAGTACGCTAGCTGGCAAATTAGACTCTAGGTTAGAGATCACAGCTTGTATAGAACAACGTGAACAGATTTGGGATAAAACTCTGCTTGAGTTGTGGCACTGGCCAAAATATGTCAAACTCATCAGTAAAGTTTCCACTTCTATCTAAAATATAAATAAAATAAAATAATAAAATTAAATATTTGTGCAGCTGAGATTTGGTGTATTTCTATAGTGTTTCACTCTAACTACACAAACACAAAATTTCACAAAGCTGTATGTGGCATTTTGTGTGTGTGTGTGTGTGAGTCAGTTGTGTTGTGTTGTGTGTGTGTAAAGTGTGAAAGTTGGTTTTTGGGCTTTTTGTGGCTGTGTGAAGTTCCTGCTTGCTGCAGGGGCCATTCTGAGTGAAGTGCAGCTGCTTTTACATTGTGTGTGAGTCACTTGTGTTGTGTGTGTATAAAGTGTGAAAGTTGGTTTTTGGTACCTCTTATTGTTTTGTGTACTTTGTTTATTATTTTTATTATTTATTATTGGCCATGCCCACCCGGTCACCTGACCACTATGCCATGCCCACAGAACTGGTAGGGAAAATTCTTAGAATTCACCCCTGCCTGTATGGATTACTGCAGTGCACTTTACATGGGGCTACTCTTGAAGAGTATCTAGAATTTGCAGCTAATGCAGAATTTGGCCATACGAACAGTGTGGGGTGACCCAAGGGCTGCCCATGTCTGTTGTGTGACCTGCACTGCTGTCAGTTTGCTTTCGAGTCCAATTCTACCGATAGGTGTTGGATATCACATTTAAAGCCCTTCATGCCATGGGACCAGGCTCCCTAAGGAACTGTCTTGTCTCAAGACTTGTCCCATCCAGTCAGGCAAGATGGGTATATTATAGACGTCATTGGTTAAATAATTTGGATTGGAAGGGTCTAGGAAGAGAGCTTTTTCTGACACTGTCCCCACCCTATGGAACATCTTGCCCCCAGAGGTGAGGTTGCCTTCCCAACCCTTCTGGCCTTCCAGAAGATGAAAACCTGGCTCTGCCACCTGGCATATGGGGTCTAAGAGTGGTAGGCAATGTTGAGGGAGGTTGGTGGCCACTCCCTCTGCCTTATACATGCTGCTTTTGACGCTGTTTTTTAAACAGTCTCTTTGTACATGTCTTTCATTTCTAAATTGCCCAGAGTCAATCAGATAGTGAGATGGGAGATGTATAAATTTGATAAATAAAATAAAATATTCATGTTCTAAAAGACTTTTGCCTGAACTTATAGTACTTCTAACTCTTGTAGAAGGAGACTATGGTAAAGATAAATGTAAACACTACTTTTCATATCCCATCTTAATGTTTAATATCTTTTTCGATCTGAAATAAAAAATAATCCTAAATTATTCTCACTAATGATTAAATCGCTACAACTGAGTTACCATTGCTTATGGATATTCATATCTTCCTGCCAGGCTAAGCAGGTAAAGGCTTATATATTGGGAGAAAGAAACATTACCTGCAAAGGTCTAACTGAGAATATTGAAAAGGCCAAACAATGCCCCATCTTAGTACTATCATCATCCCATTTTAGTACCAACAACACATGCGAGGTCTTTTGTTCCTCTTCTGCTTATTGTGAGAATTCAAAAAAAAATACTCGCAAAAACTTCAAAGGGCCAGCTCACCACTGCCAAGTAATAATGCTTGAACTATACAGGGGTGTCAAACTGGCGGCCTGGATGTGTCACGTGCAGACCATGCTCACCCCAGCTCCATGAATGGGAAAAATGTTGCAAAATGTCAAGTATGCCGTGAGTTTGACACCTGTACATTGGTCATGGTACCAAGTTCTACCTCAGTATAGTACATCAGAAACCACTAGTGACATTTGTTGAATAAAGAGGAAGGCAGAGCAGTCAAAAACCAGAGAAAAGGAAGATAAATGCAAATCATTGCATTTGTGTCAGCTATTTGCTTTTCTAATATCTCTTATTTCCTAAATGCAGACTGAATCAATTTTTCTTGCTAGCACCAGCCACAGGAGCAAACAAAGATTTTTTTAAAAAAATTGTATCATCACAAGATTGTTAAATTGACCCCATTCAGACCCAAGCGTTTTTAAAAGCTAAGATTTGCAATCTTAAAATCAGAGTTTTACGATACTAATTTAAGCAGTTTTTTGCCCCTAATGTGAACAATCAAATGACACTTTTCTCCTGCTAATTAGGTAGCAATAGCACTTAGACTTATATACCATTTCACAGTGCTTTACAGCCCTCTCTAAGCAGTTTACAGAGTCAGCATATTTTCCCCAACAATCTGGGTCCTCATCCAATGGAAGGCTGAGTCAACCTTGAGCCTGGTGAGATTCGATCTGCAAAACTGCTGGCAGCTGGTGATCAGCAAAAGTAGCCTGCAGTACTGCACCCTAACCACTGCGCCACCGCAGCTTATAGGTAGCAGGGCAACAATACTTATTACTGACATCTGTTTTTTTCCAGAGTGATTCTTTTTAGAACTGCAACTGTTTAGAAACCAGCATTAATTAGTTCAGGTATATTACAGCCTGAATTAAAATGTAGGGGGGAAACCAAACTTTAGAGTCTTTTTCTTCCAAGGAAGAAGAAAAAGCTGAAGGGAAGAGCAACCTGATACCCAATCTGAGCTCACTATCATTGGCAAATGAAGACCACTATTCCGAGAGGTCTCTCGCCTTTACTTTTGCACCAAGAACTAGAGCCACAATTGATACCACTACCTGTTGGGTATATATGGGAGAGATTAATCCCATTAAATGCAGCGTGGAAATCACTCTGTGCAGCTCACTGGGAGGAGGAGATTAATTCAGTGGTGGGTTTCAAGTTTTTTTACTACCAGTTCTGTGGGTGTGGCTTGGTGTGCGTGGCAGGGGAAGGATACTGTAAAATCTCCATTCCCTCCCCAATCCAGGAGAAGGTTACTGCAAAATCCCCATTTCCTCCCGATCAGCTGGGACTTGGGAGGCAGAGAATAGGTGGGGGCGGGGCCAGTCAGAATTTTTACTACCGGATCTCTGAACTATTCAAAATTTCTGCTACCGGTTCTCCAGAACTGGTCAGAACCTGCCGAAACCCACCTCTGGATGAATTGTACTGTCAGTTTTTCAAATCTCATCAATAAAGAGCAGAAGACAGAATGTAAACACTCACATTCCTCCCAGTACTGAAATACAGGTAGTCCTTGACTTATAACAGTGACTGTTTAAAGAAACAACAGCACTGAAAAAAGTGACTTGGGACTGTTTTTTACATTTACAATCATTACATTATCCCCTTGGCCACATGATCAAAATTCAGGTACTTGGCAACTGACTCATAGTTATGACGGTTGTGGTATCCCCAGGTCATGTGATCAGACAAGCTAGAAGTCAGTGAAGAAACCAGATTCACTTAACAACAGTGTTACTAATTTAATAACTGCAGTGACTCACTTAACAACTGTGGCAAGAAAGGTCATAAAACGGGGCAAAATTAACTTAACAACTTTCTCACTTAGCAACAAAAATTGTGGGCTCAATTGCGGTTATAAGTCAACCTTTATATAAGTGTGGGGGGGGAAATCTTGCTTCCTATAGCAGCAGACCAACTGGTGTTTGGACTGCTTGACACAGTCCACCTTGAGGTAGGAGACAGCTATAAGAGAACTTCATAGGCTAGCTTTTAACATGAGCGATTCCTGACACAACCTCATGGTTGGTTCTAACATCTTCCCTGCTCCTCCCACCCCTAAGGTTAAATTAGATTCTTAGAAAGGAGAAAAGGGGAAATAAATAACCTGTAAAGTAGGGTAACAGTTTTCCTTTTTTACTGTAAGTATGTTTTCAGTACAAGTAGTCCTCAACTTATGACTGCAATTGAGACCAGAATTCCCATTGCTAAAGCAAGGAAGTTGGTGAGCCATGCCCGATTGTATGAATCTGTTTGTCATGATGGTTAAGCAAATCATGCCGTTTTTAAGTGAATTATAGTCATTAAGCAAATCCAGCTTTCCCCATTGATTTTGCTTGTTGTTAAGTCAGGTGGGAAGGTCACAAATGGCAGTTATTACTACTTTCATAAATACTTGCCGGTCCACAAGTGCCCAACTTTTGATCCATTGTCCGTGGGGATACTGCATCAGTTGTAAATGCAAGAACTGGTTGGAAGTCACTTTTTTGAGTGCCATTGTAACTCTGAAGAATCACTAAATGAATGGTTGTTAAGTAGAAGATTATCTGTATCTTGTTCAGTTTTCTCAGCACGTAAGCGAAATTTCAGCCAACAGGAGGCTTCTACGTTTATTTTAGAATGCCACCTCCACTATTCTTTGCCATTATCCATGTTATCTACATCGCAGAAATTGAAATCCAAAACATTTGAAGACCATTTGTGTCTGCTCACGTCTGCCCCTAGATTTTTTGGTATGCAGTGCTTTTGCATATTAATATGTATAAACGTATACCATTATAAGTAAATTAAGATTGAGTTAAGCTGCGGAATTGATACAGCTGACATTTCCTTCCTCCAATTAAGCAATGACGGCAGTTATGGACACAATTAATGAGTATGACATCCAAGCAATTTTCTTACATACCTCTGCAAGGATCATTTTTCACTAAGAACTCATCTAGTGCCATCCAACCACCTCCAACACGAACCATAACGGTGCTCCGCAGGATTCGGACGAGACGAAGCTGCTGGGAATCACCAAACTGTGCCGAAGAAAGGAAAATAAGCTAAAGCTTTCCTATATATTCCAAACAGCAAAGTCTTCTACAAGCTAAGTAGGTTAAAATTAGCCACAGATAGATTGCTTTAAATCATTAGTAGAATAATTACCAAAGATGTTTTCATTAAGCATATGATGATCAAAGCTGTTGTCAAACTGAATGTATTAATCCACAAGCTAGCAATGAGATTGGGTGGAGGGAGGTAGAAGCAGAAAATCAAAATCAAATGCTGGTTTCATTTTACAAAAATCAATTTTCAAAAATCATGTAGTAGTAGGAAAAAAATGAGACTGTATAAAGTCCTTACATCAGACAACTTGTTCCTTCATTACAAAAACCCTCTCTGAGCTTTCCTTGCAGAAATAATTAAAAATACACTATGAGTTTCATAAAAAGGAGAGAACTCAAAAGTAACTTTAATCATGACATGAAGCTCCTTTCGCTTTCTTGCTTTCAGGAAAACTTCCCCTTTGTATATCCAGTGTATTGCATGGTATGATTCAGTTACCTTTTCTTCTTTTGTAGATTTTCTCATATCTGGGAGGCAAGCAGTTTATGATTTCTCTCTTCTGTTACTTACTATTTACATTGCTATAGTCTGATCACATATTCTTCTACTATTTTAGATAATTGTACTTAATCTATCTTTCAATTCTTTTTTTAAGAAAAATAATTAAAGTTTCAAGAAAACTTTTTGCATATCTACCATACCTCAGTGAATGCATCTCCTTGAGAGCTTCCTTTTTCAATACCAAACACAAAAGCATTAATAGTTTCGCTACTGGTCTTGCATGCCTGTTAGTTTTAATGTTAACTAAGCAGACAAGCAGGCAGGATTTGGTGTCCTCAAAGATCAAAATAAAAACCTCTCCAGTCTGATGGACTGCAGAAGTGTTAAGACTACAACTCCCAGAATGCAATGGTGTGGAAAACATTGGAAATGGAAAAATTATGTTTCTAATTATCTTGTCTGCTGGTCAGAAGCAATCCTTCTAAATTTATATATACATATATACATAAGTACAATTTTCAAGGCCCTTTGATAACTGTACAGAAACAAATGGCTGGTAAAGTGTGAAAAAACCCAAAAGCAAATAATCCATGAAGTTTTAAATTTTTTAAAACTTTTAAGTTTTAAAAATTAAAAGTTGATAAGTATTAAGTATGTTTGATAAGTACCTATTTTAATTTCATTCAATTTCTCATTTTTTCCAACTTGATTTGTATTATTTCTTCTAGTACTTTTCAAAAGTCCACATTCAAATGTATGTATGTATATATATATATATATATATACACACATACACATATGTATATGTGCATATATGTATATATGTGTGTGTGTGTATGTGTGTGTGTGTGTGTGTGTGTGTGTGTATGTGTTTTTGGAAGTGTCTTAGCGACGTTTCGACGAAGTCTCATTCGTCATCTTCAGGCTTCAGCTTCCTGCTTCTGGGAGCAATGTGTGACTGCAACTGGAAGGAAGAAAGGAAGAAACAGCTGCAGTCACACATTGCTCCCAGAAGCACGAAGCTGAAGCCTGAAGATGACGAATGAGACTTCGTCGAAACGTCACCAAGACACTTCCAATTTTACGCGGGAGAAAACCCGAATAACCAAAGATCTACATATATATATGTCTACGTATATGTATATATTGTATGCAATTTCTAGTTTATATATTTATTTGACATGAATTTTTCTAGTATTATATTATGTTAATTATATTCAGACTGGATAGACAGATTTAGATAGATGGATAGATAGCTTCTTTATTTTGTTTTGACCTCTTAGCAACCTTTAATGCACTGACCATGCTATATTTCCAGATCAGTTCCAGGGGGTGGAGGGGGGAGAAGTTCAGCCCATGGCCCCCGCTTTGTGGAATGCCACAGGGCTCGGCCCTCTCATGTTTAACATCTACATGAAACCACTAGATGAGGTCATCCAACAGTTCCAGGTGAGGTATCATCAGTATTCTGCAAATACCCAGCTTTGCATCTCAATGTTGGACTGTCCATGGGATATCATGGAGCCCTGTCTCAGTATATAGAGGCTGTAGGTGTCTGGATGGGGAACAACAGGCTTCAAATGTAGCAAGTCTCAGTGGCTCTGAGTTTTAGTTCCTCTGGTTATGGGAAATTTCCATCTCTTGTTTTGGATGGGGTTGCGCTACTCTAAATGGAGCCTGTGTGCAATTTTGGAGGTCCTCCTGAACTTGTAATCCCAGCTCAAAGAGCAGATGGCAGCTATGGCTATTGCCCTGAAATGCCTTGTCTACTCATTGTGCCTATTCCTAGGACAAGAGGCCCTGCTCATGGCTGCTCACATTCTGATGACCTCCTAACTGGACTACTGCAACATGCTGTACACAGAGATGCCCTTTAACAGGACATGGAAGGTTCGGCTGGTGCAAAATGTAGCAGTGTGAGCATTAAGGGAGTCTTTAATCCAAAATATGTGACACCTTTGTCCCACAAATTTCACTGGTTGGTAGTATGTTTCTGGGTTCAATTCAAGGTGCTGGCATTACTCTTTATTATTTGTGAACTACATTATAAAACTGGAGAAATTCAAATAAGCATATATAACAGGAACATGTAAATCAGCTTTGGTCAGAATTGAACCATCAGTTCTGATAGCGGAATTCATTTGATACTTCAATTTGATTGACCAAATCAATTTTGAAGACACGATTTTTGTATAAGCCTTTTGAGTCAAATACTCGAATTGGAGACTTAATTCAATCAGCTTTAATTCTCCAAATCAAAGGTTTGAAACTGCTAATATGTAATTTCATATGAATTCAAACAGACGTTTTATCTATTGTTTGATTCTAGTTTTTACACAGCTTCTTTCTTTCTTGGTCTGCTGTAATAAAGAATAATTTCTTATCATGTCCAAACAAGAAAACAATGGTTAGCAGATCTGGAACATGGCAGGAAGCCAACTTAACTGAACTTCTTGTTCAGAATCTTAATAGTCTCCCAGTTGATAATCAACAGAGAATCCGAGGCTTCTGATTTATTTATTACAGCGTATCAGGAAAGGAAAATTAAGAAAAAAGAGCTGCAGGAGCACCTCATGACGTGAAACCAATGTAGGATTATTTGTTTCGGTCAAACAGGCAAAAGGACAGAGCTTGCACTGTTTTTTTGTTTTGGGATCATAATGGCCAGGTACTGGCCCCCATGTTATGGGAACATGTAATGAACATTGTAAAGCCAAAAAGGCTGTTGCAATCTAGAAATCTGTACTTTTTAAAGTTCTCTGCTAGAGGAAGAACATATTTCCCTTTCTATTTCCTCTGATTGTTATTCTCTCCCTTCATTTTGCTCTGCAGCATATTTGCACTCCTGATAATTGCAATAACTAGGTGAGAGATCAGGCAAGGTCAGGAAAAAAAAAGCCCAGGAAACCATAATTAGTTAACTTTTCATTAAATGTATAATGAAGTTCACTAGGTTTAAACACTTCCATCCCAATCATTGCCTAAAAAATCTTTTGTATGATCTACCCTAGTGCCTTTGTGCTGCAAATCAATTTGCCATTAGTTTCTGCTAAGAGAAGAATTCACAACTTCTCTAATATGTAATGCCTGATCTTTCATGAGGGCATGTATCCCCAAAGGTCCAACTGAAATAAGAAGCCAAATATTATCTTTCAAAATTCAAGCAAACATTGTTTGTCTGGTAAATCTTTCATTGCTAAATCATACAACTTTTTAATATAACTTGAGATACAGCTTAAGCAAAGGAGGCAAAGCATATTACTTCTTAGGAACCAAATAACAGCGTAGCAGATAAAGCTCACCATGCCAGGAACAAAACGTTATTTTAGAAGTATGCAAAAAGGCTAAGTTTGGAATGTGCACTGTGTGAAATTATGGAAATAAACATAGCTTATGAAGACTTTTTCCTTTCTTCTTATAAGGTTTTTATTCTTCTTATAAGGCAACTGTTTTTCATACGAGTCCTTTGGAAAATGGACTTTGGTTAAATAGTTCTGGGAAAAATTAGCCAGAGAAATTGGAACGATAACATGAGACATTCACCCAGGCTCTCCTACAGCTACAACTTCATCCAAATGCTGATTGTAGTTATTCTCCTAAAGCAGAGTGGGAAGTTATGGCCACATAGATGAGTCAGGAAAGAATATCCCTTCTTGCTTCCTAGATGTTTTTGGGGGAGAATTCTACCTTGGTTCCAAGCTGTAATATTCACGTTTCAATGTCCAGAAGCTCAAGCAGTAGATCAAGAGGGATCTGACACAATTTAATTCCATTTCTAATCAATCAAACCTAAGGAGTTGTTTGAGGAGTCTCCTCTTTTTGCAGTATTCTTTGGGAGACTTATCTTTTATTTTAGTTGTGTTTTTCCAAAATCCTTATAAGCACAACCTGTCATAATTATCTGTAGTGCTTAAAATATCTACATTATTGCAGTCCTGTATCTAGATATTTAATATTCCTGATCATGCCTTTCAAAAATGTAAAAAACAAAATGGGTAAGTAAGTCTACTATATTTCTCTTAGGTAATCAGGGAATGCAACAGAACTCCTTTCCTTTAATAAGGATGCCCAGCTATTGCGGCTCTTATCTGTCTCTCTCTCTCCAGAAGCACCAGATTCTTCAACAGTTTGATTAGTTTTATACAGTCTTATTGTCAGGGTTCCAAGTAACACCCCCAACGAAAGAAGACTCCGAGGCTCAAAGTACCTCAAAGTTCCATTTTACTAGAGATGTTATATTGGCACATCTGGGAAAACCCGAATCTGAAAGCTTCCAGGTTTTCCACATCCATAGAAAAGTCCAAGTCCCTGTCCAGCACCCACATGTCCATCACATGGCCCAATCAATGCATTATCCCAACTGGAGAAGCCTCCCAGTCACACCAGTCCAGGTGCAGGGCAAGATGTCCTTGGCTCTCAGAGAAAGGACTGTTATTATGACTATATATCTCCCCTACTCCATACAATCCCCTTCCCGGTTTCCCACAACACTAAATGTTGCAGGCCTGAAGATCCAATGCAAAGGCGGCTTCCAGGCCTGGCACTTATATTCTATTATTTTTATTAAACATTCAAGACAGTATATCTGACAATATTCTTCATTTAATCCTCAATGTATCAACTATCTAAGCAGATACAACTGAAATTGTGTCTGATTGGCCTCAAATATCAAGTGAGTTCCATGGTTAGGAGTAGATGGGAAATCCTATCCCAGAATTTTATTAATACTGCTATATATAAAACCTAAGCAATGTCCATTATTAAAGATATAGTTTTATAATGATAACACTGTGTTATCGTTATGTATCAGAATTCCTTTTTAATACATATCTATGTAAAAAGAACCACAGGAAGATAGACTTTAAAAAGAATTGAAGATTCTCTGCATCTGGCATCAGTGCAAATTTCAAACTTAGTGGAATCCATGTTCACTCATTATATGTTAAATCCTGGCCGAAATCTGGGGTCACTTTCCACCAAATGAAACCCACTCGCCCCCAAATGCTTAGGTTTTTTTCTTGTTTTGAATGATATAATATTGCTCTGCTAAAAAAAGCTAAGAGTAAGCAGAGAAACAAGGATCTATTGAACAAAATAAACAAAATTCCCTTCTTGATTGATAAAGACTGAAAGGAGCTTGGTTGCATGCTGTTGTTGGTTGGCTTCTGAGTACCCTAGCCTTTTCCTAGTAGTTTAAAAAAATGTGTGATGCAAATTACCTGACAGTGGGATGCAGCATAGAAACCTAAAAGCCATTCCTTATAGCAATCATAGCACAATCTTAACTACAGTTTTCAAGTGAAAATTACATAGAAAGTCTGAAAGCATTTGCACTGAAGAGCATTTTGCACTATTATCTGGTTCCCTCAAAGTAATCTTAATTATGAGGCAGCGACAGGCAAAGAGGCAATTCTCAGTATAAAGACACCTGTTAAGGCACCAAAGCTGAGCAAACAAAGAATTAGCTCAGGGTGAAAGGAAGTGGGAGGACAAATCACTGCAAGCTGAAATGATAATGTATTAAAAAAAATACTAGAAACTCCATGAACATTCCACTGTTTATACCTGATTTCCCAGGAAGAACTGACAAGAGATGAAAAATGGGGGAAAAAAACACAATTAGTTTAACAGGAAATGGTCTACATGACTCTAGAACACACTATGAAAGTGCATACATATTCCAAATAGCTCAATATAATATGTATTTTACATACATGCAGATAACATTAAATGTTTGGACTGTAAATGATGAAGAATGGAATTCGAGGTTATCTGTTGCTTCCTCGCATCATCTTTGATCAAATTTCTTCTGCCATTTGACAAATTCTTCCTTCATATACAGACACACACACACACACACACACACATATATATATATGTGTGTGTGTGTGTATGTGTACTGTCCCCCCCACCTCAGTCCGAGAGACACGTGAACTGACTCAATTAGCCAGCAATTTAGTCCACGGCAGCTATCAGCTCTGGCAGCAAACCAGCGATTGTCTGCCAAGGTTTTCTTTATCTTCCCTGATGCTGGCATCACAGAAGCTTGTTACCAGAGCAACCAGAAAGTCAGGAACAAACAGCAATCCAGGCCAAATGCTCAGTCAAATAGTTCAACTCAAGTTTTCTCCAGTCAGTTTGTTTTGTCCGTCACGAAGTAGTAGAGCAGCCCCTCCTGCTTTTATACCCTGTGGGGTGTGGCTCTGTGACTCAGCACTCTCTAGGCCTGCCCCACCCCTTCTTTTGTTGTTCCCGCCTCTCTTGTCTACAAAACCTGGATCTAACCAGGACTGATTGTCCACAGCTGGGTCTGGAAGCGTTGCCTGGGCGGGGAGAGATATAGGAGACAGAGACCTTGTCACCTTCTCCACCTGGCCTGCCTCTGGCTCCTGGAGCTGAGCCAGAGAGGCCGGCCCTGCAGAGGGGAGCCCTGATGGCCCTTCCCACTCACTCTCTGAGTCACTTTCTGGCAGGGGCCAGGCCTGGGGGGAGGGGGGGCTGGAGCCACAACAATATGTATGTTTAAGGTCTTTTCTCCCCAAAGATTTCCTAATTAATAAAACTGGGACATATTCTTTTTTATAAGAACAGGATGATAATGAGATATATTATTCAATAACTTTGAATTCTATTGGGAAGAACACCATTTACATATCAATGAGTAGTACAATAAAAGATCCTGAAAATTGGTAGCATGATATCATATAAGTATTACATAACTCAGGGGTCGCCAACCTTCTTGGTTCTGCAGACCGCTAGTAGCGGCTTCGGCAGTGGGGGGGAATGGTTTTGCACACGCAACCTAAATCCCGTGCGTGTGCAAATGAACCTTTGCATGCTTGCCCACTGCTCTGGTGGCCCGGTTGGGGAATGGTTGATGAACTCTAATGTAACAGACCTACTGTATAAAGCCAATCTCTACGATCTTGTGATTTTAATTTCATTCATGCACTTATTCTGAACATTCTTCCACAAAGGGAAAAAAAAACCAGGGCCTTTAAACTTTTTCAAGGGGTGGGACCTAAAAAAAATGGAGTCCTGGAAATACAAAATGGCAGCCATGGTATTTTTTTCTTTGACGAAAACAACCACTGCCCTTTCTACTGGGTCTTGGAAAAATCACTTTCAATTCTGAGGCTATATTTGAATGAACCCACACCTCTTTAATTTCTCATAAAACTGCATCCATTTGAAAAACATGAGATAATCGCCATATGTAATTTCTACTGAGTAACCATAGGAATTGGGGTGGTCACACAGTTAATCAATGTTAATCAATGTTTAGACTGGATTTGAAATTTTTATCCACTTAATGAGTCAAAATGCCTGAGATAGACAGATGTTGTTTAATAGTAATATTAAGGGTAAAACTGCCTTTTGCAACTGACTGGTGGTAATTTTGTCAATGCTGCTGAAGCTCCAGATGTTTTGGAATTACATCCAAAGTGCCTATTACTATTGGTACTATTTTGGCTTCCTTTCGCCACAGTTCTTCTATGCTTCTATTTGCAGGTCTCTGTATTTCATGATTTTCTCCAGTTCTTTCTCCTCTATCCTGCTGTGTCCATGTCCTGCAACATCCACTATCCAAACTTCTTTGTCTTTCTTATCAACAATTGTTAAATGTTGTGTGGAAAATGCTTGCCTGCTTCAATTCTAAAGTCCCAGAGCATTTAGCTTCTTTATTTTCTATTACTCTGCCTATGTTGTGACTATTAATATCATTGTCTGTTAGTAAGCTTTGAAATAGGTTTTAATACTTTGAGAAAATTCACAGAATCCACACAGTCTAAATTTAGTTTAATAACTCAGATCTTCTGGTTCTTTTCGGAGTAGCTAGCTATAAATCAATGGATGACATGAATGTATTTTTTAGACTTACTCTGTACTTATTGTCGCCAATCTGCTCCACCTGGAACCGCTTTGCACATTTACATTTTGCTACTTGCCTTGTCACCTGTCAATATGATAATCAGAACCACTGTATTAGATTTTTTTGTCATTCTGTATCATTGGTAAATTGTAGAGTATGACGATCATTATGCAATTCTAATGGAAAGTACTCATAATAAGAGGTGAATAGAAGAATACCTCATCTTCAATTTTGTCTGCATCTGTCAGAGGTTTGTATGCATCCTTGTTTGGATGAAGTGCTGCTACAAATTCGTAATAGTCAATATAGCCATCGCCATCTCTGTCAAAAATGTCTGCTACCGCACTCATTTCCAGGCGACTCGTAGGAAATTCTATGGAAAAGAAATAATACTAAACATTAGAATTACGACTTTTTAGGAACAGATTACTTATAGAATCATAGAATTAAAGAGAATTTTGCAGGGTTTCTAGTCTATTCCCCTTCTTGATGTGGGAAAGCTGAAATTAGAACATGTGGAAAAGATGGCTATCTACTCTTTGAATGAATGTAACAAGATTTGAACAATTTTCTTGCTCAGCATTTCTTAAAACTTTTTAAATCCTTTCTCATTTTTAAAAATTATGGATGACCCCAAAAGAGCTTTTATATATATGGGTTATATTCATCGATATTAAATATTAAAACTGATAAATTTGTGGAACATTTACTGAATCATATAACTATAGCAATATTGAACCTATTATATATTAACATAAAATATTTTTCATAAAAATCTCTGTGTTTTTAACAAAAAAAATGAGAGCAGTGACATTGTTTTAAATTTTTGCAAATATTTTCAATAGTAGGTAAATAATTTTCACTTCACAGATCTGTGAGAGATCTTGGGGGAACCCTCCTTGGAGCATACTTTAAGAAACATTATTCTATGTCAGGGGTGTCAAACTCAAGGCCCTGGGGCTGGATCCGGCCTGCGGGATGCTAGATCTGACCCGCGGGGCTGCCCTGGAAACAGCAAAGAACTGGTCCATTGTGCCTCTGCCAGTGAAAACGGAGCTCTGGAGGGCTGCATGCAGCCGCACTCTCCCAAGCTCCGTTTTTGCTGGCAGAGGGTTGCAGGAGGCCATCGCAGCCGAAAACGGAGCTCGGGAGCTCGTTTTTGCTGGCAGAGTGCCCGTGCCACCCCAGGCGCCCCCAACATGAGTGACATTGAGCTGCCCATGCCCACCCTGGCCAGGCCCATCCCGACCCCCTGAGGTCAAACACAACCCTGATGCGGCCCTCAATGAAATTGAGTTTGATATCCCTGTTCTATATTATCAGTTCTTCTGATGGACCATTCTTCCTACTAAACATTTATCTTGATGCTTCACTGGATTGTACTGATTTAGACTCTGGTTAATTATAGCCATTAGATCTAATTGCATCTATTGGTCACTTAATCCAATAACATTATTTCAGATATTTGAGAAGTGCTATTAAGTCCTCTTCTCTCACATTCTTTTTTCTTCACCTGCAATCTGAAGTTTTAAGAATAATGGTTTGTTTTAAAACTTACTTGAAGAAAGAATCCCATCAATAAATTCCTGCCTTGTTATCTTGCCATCCTGATCTTTATCTATCCTCCTAAAGAAGTCCATTACTCGAGATTTCTTGTGGTTCATCCATCGCATATACTTCTTCCGCCAAATATCAAAATCAAAATTGGCAAATTCCCTCAGCTGGAAAAAAAACATTAAAATGATTTAAGAATTGGCTTATGGAACCCAATATCCATGATGCTAAGATTTGGGACAGAAGTGAACATTGGTTTCCTCTGTAAAGTGAAAATCAATCTAGTCCTTTCTATTTCCTGCCTAGGCTTCTGATCTTGGACTCCCAGGTGCCTTGGCCAAAGTGCATGAGCCTGAAGGCTCCTTCAAACTGCAGTTCAACTACATTTGTGGATCCCAAGCTACATATCAACTTAGCATGAAGAATGTGCAGAAGTTAACTTCATCTGTTATTTGAAAATAAGGTTTAAAATTATTTCCAATTTTTAAAAGAAAGGTGGTTAGCATTCATAACGAATACTCCTAATACAAAAATAACTCTAAACTTTGACTAATAGAGTGGGAAGCCATGTTTTGAAGAGACTATTGGTGCTTGCCTTCCATTTTACCATTTGACCAAGCAATGCATGACTCTACTGTTCCTTTGGTCCCTATTTTTGATGTAAAACCTTATTTGATTGCTGGGAATGGAAAATGACTTGGTGGCACACAAACATCCATGCATCCATCTTTATTTAGATTTGTGTGCCACCCATGTCATCTAGAGGCAATGCTGATCCAAACAGTTGGTAATGACATCCTATTTTCTAAGTCATGTGTGTCATGCCCTTCCTGTTGGTACATTCAGAAGCATTGGGTGCTCTGTCCATCCATGGAGTGTGCCGAGTACTCAATGTATGAGTGGGTACTTTCTCTCCAAACCATAAGAGTAACTGCGCTGATGATCAACAGCTAACCACATACCCTCTGAGGGTCAGAGGTGATGAATAGCTGGTCCCCCCTGCCCAAGAGGAATGCCACTGCCACGCATGCATGAAACAGAACTTCATTTAAGGCCCTTGGCCTGTTTTAACTACTATTACTAACCTCTTCTAATCGGTCTAAGGCGTCATTAAGTTTCCTTCGTCTCTCCAGGGCCAGGAGCCAGACTTGTTGCCATTTGCTGAGCAAGAGGTTAATCCGCGGATTCTTCGTCTCGATTTGGGTCTGAGCACCTGGAGGATATATGCTCGGGATTGGAGAACGTTTTCCTGTTAAACATAAAGTGAATTGCATATGCATCAAAACCTGCATCAAAACTGCACCTTTCAAAGCAATTTAGAAGAAAAATAATATGACACATATGTTTGCTTGATTGCAAATAATACTTTGGTTCTGTTTGTGGAGGGCAGCTACAAACCCAGATGGTTGAGTCACACACAAGAGGCCCTAGCAGTACAAGTTGCCAACTCCTGGTTTATTCTTGCCATTTTTTAAATGAGAAAAAAAAGACAGCTTAAAACCACTCTGCGATAAAACAATGGTGAATTACTGCTGCAATCTATAAATAGCCAAGTGATGTTGAAATATGATACTCTCAATGCCTCACAATAGACCATTACTTACTTCCTCCTCTTCCCTTATCCAATACAGGAATATGAGATTGGATTGGACTAGTTTCAGCTGCTTTTCTTTTATGTGTCTTTGTAACTTTATCTACATCCGGCTGTTTTCTGGTCATTTCTTCCATGAATGTCTGAAATTAAACGGCAATTACTTTTGACTAACATTGCATCAAAATAACCTGAAAAATACTCAGTGAAACAACAGCTTTGATGTAGTGGTCTATGGGGCCTATCACAAGTACATAATGCTGCTGCATCACACAACTTTTTCAGTATTTACCTTAAGGTCTGTATCAATACAGGTAGTCCTTGACTTACAACAGTTTGTTTAGTGATAGTTTGAAGTTACAAAGACACTGGGAAAAGGGAATGGTCACACTTATGACCATTGCAACATCCTCATGGTCATGTGATTTACATTTGGATGCTTGACTACTGGTTCATATTTATGATGGCCAGTGTCCTGGGGTCATGTGATCATTTTTTACAGCCTTCTGACAAGTAAAGTGTATGGGGAAACCAGATTCATTAACAACTGTGTCACTAATTTAACAACTGCAGTGATTCGCTTAACAAATGTAGCAAGAAAAATCGTAAAATGGGGCAAACCTTACTTAACAAATTTTTCACTTAGCAACAAAAATTTTGGCCTTAATTGTGGTTGTAAATCAAGGACTACCTGTACTACAAACTTTCTAACCCCTGAAGTGTAACAGGACTAATTGATCTGCTATGAGTGGATGACAATAAAATCATCAACTTTCTAATTCATATGAAAACAAAATACTTGTACCACCACCTAAATTGACAGAAAAGTATGTTTTGTCCAACAGAGACAAGCTCATATTACAAAAAGATTTTTTTTACAAATACATTTAGGACAAACCTAACGTTTGCATGAGTCACTACTATTTACCAAACAGTCATTTTTGTTTCTTCTTTTAGGTTCCCAGGCCTCAAAATCTCCTTTGGAGGTCTGACTGACTTGTTTAAAAGAAACTTCCTGCAGACTTTGGGGGCAGGCTACAGAGAAGAGAAGAAATGCTGCTTATCCCCTGTTAAAATTATTCCTCTTAGTCGAAGCAGTTTTCTTTGAGATGAACAAAAGACATGCTCACCATTTAAAAATACAGCACGGAATATCATGCTTGAAACAAAGGCAACCTAACTTAGCACATACCCTAGATTATTTTTCTTTTCTTTTATGTCAAAGACTTTTAGACCCTCAAGCTACAACTTACTGCACTGTTAAAATACTGTCTTAGTTTGCCCTCTACAAGAACAAAAGAAAAGCTTAAAAGAGTCATGTGCTACTGACATGTTTTCTTGCCAATGTCATTTTGAAGAACTCTTTTGTTCTCTGTGCTACCTCTTTGCTTTACGCACAAAAGTCCCACAGTGCAACAAACAAGATACATCACATTTAAGGAATGTATATGTTTTTGTCAGATATGTGAGCAATGTAGGATTTTCAGTTTTGTAAATTTCTGGTTTGCTTGAAGTGCTACCTCCACCCTCGCTGAGAAAGAGCTTGAGGAGAGAGCCATGGTTCTCTTACTTGATGCTCTGCTATGAGTGCCTTGACATCGTCAATCTCCTGAGGAACAACTTCTTTATCTTTTTCAGTCAGCGTTGTTTCTGCCCAATGCAGCCAGGACAATAATGCTTCCAGTAACTCCTGGTTAGCAATAAGGGCAGCCAGGGCCCCTGCCAATCTCTGCTGATGTTGCTTTGCCCATGCTACCACCTTAAAAAGGAGAAACAGCAATCTGTTATGATTTCCACATTACTGTTGATTCACACTTAAGTTAACCCAGGGGTTTTGCCCTGTACTCCCTTCTTGCAAGAAATCTTCAGGGTAAGAAGGAACAGAGCTTAAAAAGGAACAATTCCCTTAAGAATGGGCCATCACTATACAACTTTTAATTACTGTTAATGGAACTTTCATGTGCCTTAGATAAGAGATTTCATTAGCTGCTCAAGAAACAAGCTCAGCTATTACTTAATATGATTATTTCAAACCACTTATGATTGATTTCTGTTGTGTCATCAATTTAAAGCAGGGATGAATACCACAGAGTCCTCTAAATGTCAGATTGCATTTCCTGTGCCAATTAGAGTGCAACATTATTTGGAAATATTCGGCTTGTCCATTCCTGTTTGAAAGCTATGGTTTATGTTCAAATCCCATTTTCTAAGAGGTGGGGTGAGAAACTGACACAAATGTAAATGGATTACAAATTTCTGTTCTATTCAATTTATTTCTCATAACATAACCATAAAAAAGTTTAAAGCTAGGTCTAGTACACAAGACAGCATGGATATGTTAAACATTTTGCTCTCAACAGTTGAAACATGTCATCATAACACGGCCTTGTTAACTGCTGGCTGTCAAGGACTGACTGTGACCACATAGGACTGATCAAATTGGACTGACCTCTTCAAATCTTGCTCGGATGATGGTTATCCAGTGCTTGATGGTAGTGATGGAATCTGGATGGCAAATAGCCAGGATGGCCTCTCCCATACCTGTGGCTTTACTTAGCTCAATCTTTTTTTCTTCCAGCTTCTTCATGAATTCCTGAGGCAGAAACGGTGATTTCCGTGAGATGTTGGCACCAATTCAAAGGAAAAAACTCAAGTAATTTTAGACTTTGCTAGCAAGGTCAAAGAGGTGAATGCTTAACTGAATCACATGAAGCATTGGTAGAATAGGAGCAGAAAGAAATAGCAGAAAAGTCCAACATTCTAAAATAAAAGTCCTGAAATAAAAGTTGAACAGTTGCAGATTCGAACCAACTGAAGTAAAAAGTCATATAATAGCGAGGAACATATTTCAATGTGCAAATCATCAATACTGGAATAAAGTGGACAAACTAATAATTGCTATAACCTTAAAGAAAGACAAATATCCTTATGTACCTTGAGCATGCTGCCATTCAACATATACACATCCTTTATAATACAATACTATTCTGATCTTACTACTTGTTCCTGGTGATTCAGGAAAACAAATTTCAGCTTCTTCAGCGACTTTAATTTGTGGTTACTGTCTGCTTTATTAAAATACTCAGTGAGAATTTGAGTAAACAGGACAGAATGTATCTTTAATCCTTAAAGTAGAGATTCAATTTTGTAGAAACAAATAATAGAACCCGGCAGAAAAGATTTCACCTTGTAGGCTTTTGGGCCTCTTTTGGAGTATTTGGACAGAAAAGAACACAGAGAAGAGATGCTTATAATGCACAACACAAGGGGTGATTGATGTGAGGTCTTGAATACTTTTTCAGTCAGAGTAAGTTCTGAGAGACAAAATTCCTGATTTATCCTCATGAGGCTAGTAGGGTTAAGATAGACTATCACATTATCTGCAGTTTGAAAAACACAGAAAATCATACCACTGATATTTAATGGTATGAAATAATTTTTTTCAGCTACTCTTTTATTATTTGTGCATTATACATCCAATTTGAGTAACACACTTATTTTACTGAACCTTCCTGTATCCTAGGATAAAATCCAAGGCCAGGCCAGGCCTCACTTTTTCCGTTCTTTGCAGCACATGCTGCATTTAGGCAAACCCTCATTCATCCAATGCACAAGTCCCAGTTCATAATGCTTTCAAGGACAAGACAGCATGGCTGAGAAGTCATGGGCAAGAAAGTCAAGATTCGTTTAAGGAGAAAGGAAATCCCTCAATCCTGCCTTGGTGGTTAAAACCTTTGAGCCAAGGGGAAAGAGGTGGCATTTCTATAAACCCATTGGGAAATGGGAAAGGAGGCATACCTGAAGAGAAAGAAAGACTAGTGGGAGGAGATAGGAAAGGTGAACCTAAGAACAGCTGCCTGCTTTTGATGAGCTGGTTTCCAAAAGAAGCAGAAAAAAAAATAAAAAATCAGGGCTTGAGTTTAGGGGTGAAATGCTACCGGTTCAGACAAATCGGCTGAATCGGTAGTGAAGCGGTAGTGATAAAAACTACCGGTTCAGGCGAACCGGTACTAAAAAAAAAGATACTGGTTCGAGTGAAGCGGTAGTTAAAAAAGGCTTCTGGTTGCTCTGAACTTGTATTTCCGATGATCAGCTTTCCAGCATGCTTTAGCTTTGCTAGAAAGCAGGAAATCCTGCTTTATAGTGAAGCTAAATCGCACTCCACAGCTGATCCTCCCTTGCTTCTACTTACCTTCCTAAGCCTCCTTTTGGTGTGTACTGCACATGCTTGTACTTCGCATGTGAGTGAACGTGCAGAGTGTGTGTTTGGTGTGCACTGTGCATGCACACACGGCATGCATTTGGCGCGGAGCACACAGCCAGCAAACCGGTAGCAACTGGTTTGGATTTCACCACTGCTTGAGCTAAAATGCTCAAGAAAGCCAAAGGGAATAAGAGAACAACTGCAGCAAAATTAACCACAGGTGCAATATTGGAATGCTTGAAGAACCAGCTTAAGGACAAATCATCATGGAGAAAATCTATGTGGTCGCTAGAAGTTGACACCAACTTGATAAGACTCAATCACTCAATCAAGTGCTATTTAACAATTTACTGATTAACAATGAAGCAGATTGCCTCTGGAAATAGAGGACTGCCTACAGGAAGTATTTAAATAAAGGGCTCAGTGGCCTTTTGTTGGGGATCCTGTGGTACTAGAATTCTGTAATGCGCAGGGAGCTGGAACCGATGAACCAATGGCCCCTTCCAAGATTTACTTTATTTGTAAAAATGATAAAGTGAACTGATGTCTAATAATAACATCTCCATTAAGTAATTAAGAACTTGTGATGGCACATTGAGGATATGCCAGCTGAATTTACATTTATAGTATTATCAAAAGTATCAGTTAAATAAACAGAGGATTTCAGTCTGTAGCAACTGCTCTGCTTAATAAGATCTCATTTCTAGGACAGAAAACATCTTTTCTTTGCTAGATATAAATAAGCCAGAAATGCTTCCATTTTACTGTCACATTTCTATAAATCTAATTTTGAGAACTGGTCCATTATCCAACTCACTCTATGCTGATCTATTAGCAAGCGCAGAGCCTCTTCGTCATCTGGTAGGATCCCATGGAAACGCAGGGTCTGCTCGGCTTCAGCCAGCCATTCCAGAAGCACATGGACAACTGAGTGGAATTCCTCTGCCTGCACAAATGGGAGGGGTGTGTGTGTGTGTCAAGAAAAAACAGAATAAATATGTATGAAAACAATGGGCCCAGAATGGCAGTTAATTATCATTCAGTAACAAAGTCACATTAACTTTCAAGTAAGAAATCTGATTTAAAACCCTTTGATATCCATGACTGTAAAATATCAAAACTTTTTGAAGAAAAAAATATCTGGAGAAAGTCCAATAAACAGTTTATGGGTGCTTTTAAATGTAAGATTTATGCCACACATGAAAGTTGCATGAGCAATTTGCTATCCTGCCTATAGATTACAAAAACAATGCTTAAGTCTATGAGCTGGAGCCATGGTTATGAACATCAGTTAGTCTGAGGGAGAAAAGGGTGAGTTAATTAAAGCTGTGTATAGATCCAAGTTTCTCTCTGAGAGTTGAAAGCAACACTACCACTGAAATGGTAATTTCTGATGACAGAGTTCCCTTTTTCCTTTTACTTAGGTACTGTACAAGCCTTAGTTTTTCAAATTATAATACAGTTTTTCAGAGTCCTGAACAAACAGGGAAAACAGGATCTCCCCAAACATGCACGTACAGATAGTTCTTGACTTACAACCAATTGTTTATCAAGTGTTTGAATTTACGATGGACCTCCCCAAGGCTACTTATGACCCAAGTTCTGATGGGGGGGGGGGAACCCGACCTCTGTGGTCACATGATCACATTTTGGGTGCTCAGTAACTAGTCCACATATATAGCATCTGTAGCATCCCAAAATCACAATTGCAATTTATAATATTTTTTTTGCCAGAAATCAGCATTTACTTCTAGTTTCTGCCAAAAAGCGCTTAACAATCTGCAATGATTCACTTAACGACTGTGGCAAAAAAGGTTGTAGAATGAGGTGGGGATCACATGTTGATCAGCATACTGATTGGCAAAACTTTCAACAGTAATTTCAGGCTCAATTATGGTTGTAACTCAAGGACTACCTATACACTTTGGAGCAAGTGTGGAAACATTCAATAGTTATCATTTAAATTTATCTATCTATCATCTATCAATCTATCTATCATCTATCAATCTATCTATCTATCTCAAATTATATATAATTATAGTTATATATAAATGGGGTGTACTTGGAAACGAGAAATGTTGCTTAAAATTCAATTTGTTCTGTACATGTAAATCTGTTACTTTTGTACAATTTGTTTTCAGTTCCAAACATTTCCAGACAGTTTGAACAAGAATGGGGGGAGGGGGGGAATCTGGAAAATCAGAGCATTTGCCAACCATTACATGGGATAATGTATGAATCTGCCTGCAAGCGCTTGTTCATTCAATTATTCTGTTTAAAAGGTTAAGAACTAATCTCCCGCCTTCATATCCCACGTGGATCAGGTCATAGACTGAATTCAGTGCAATGCATTTGCTTCTCACCTGATGAAGGGCCTGTTCCAGTCGAGTTTGTTTGGAGACGGAGAGCGTACACACAGTCTCCCATCGAGTACCAAGCTCCTGCATTTGAACTTTAACCCAAGAGGAATCATCACGGCTACCTTCTATCAGCTCTCGAGCAGAGCGTTTCAGAGCCTGGACACTACTGGTCCTTTTTCCCAGTTCCTTTTGGAAGCCCTGAGCAAAGGAAATAAAAAATGACCCTCTATTAAACACTGTTAAGCTTCTTTATGAACTTACATACAATATGACTTTTTTTTTCTATAAAAAAAACCCGCTTGATCACAGCCAGTTTTTAAAAGCGTAAATTACATTTTTAATTTTTAAAAAAAGATAAATTGGGCTAAATACTTCCATTTCAATAAAGTCTTGTATTCTATCCTTTACACCTATTCTTTACATTTTCTAATGTAAGTTTATTTCTTCTTGCTTTGCTCTTAATCAGTAGCATTCTACAATAAAAGTCAGAATGGATGATATTCAAACCTCATTTAGAAAATGGATTCTTCTAAAGGGAATGTTTAGGAGCTCTCTGGTCTGTAGGACCACTGAGAGGTGGAATTGTTTCTACTATGCTACTGCAATCTAATATAATTACTCATTAATATAGCTTGTTGAAACCAACTTAATCCTATGAATTATTAAACTACACTGCTCAAAAAAATAAAGGGAATACTTAAACAACACAATGTAACTCCAAGTCAATCACACTTTTGTGAATTCAAACTGTCCACTTAGATAGCAACACTGATTGACAATCAATTCCACATGCTGTTGTGCACATGGAATAGACAACAGGTGGAAAGCATAGGCAGTTAGCAAGACATCCCCAATAAAGGAGTGGTTCTGCAGGTGGTGACCACAGACCACTTCTCAGTTCCTATGCTTTCTGGCTGATGGTTTGGTCACTTTTGAATGCTGGCGATGCTGTCGCTCTAGTGGTAGCATGAGACGGAGTCTACAACCCACACAAGTGCACAGGTAGTGCAGCTCATCCAGGATGCCACATCAATGCAAGCTGTGGCAAGAAGGTTTGCTGTGTCTGTCAGCATAGTGTCCAGAGCATGGAGGTGCTACCAGGAGACGTGGAGCAGGGTGTAGAAGGGCAACAACCCAGCAGCACGACCGCTACCTCTGCCTTTGTGCAAGGAGGGACAGGAGGAGCACTGCCAGAGCCCTGCAAAATGACCTGCAGTGGGCCACAAATGTGCATGTGGCTGCTCAA
This sequence comes from Ahaetulla prasina, assembly GCF_028640845.1. NCBI lineage: Eukaryota > Metazoa > Chordata > Lepidosauria > Squamata > Colubridae > Ahaetulla > Ahaetulla prasina. The sequence goes on along the minus strand of NC_080539.1, from coordinate 141,253,869 downwards.
ACTGTCAGAAACAGACTCCATGAGGGTGGTATGAGGGCCCGACATCCACAGGTGGGGGTTGTGCTTACAGCCCAAAACCGTGAAGGACGTTTGGCATTTGCCAGAGAACACCAAGATTGGCAATTTCGCCACTGGCACCCTGTGCTCTTCACAGATGAAAGCAGGTTCACACTGAGCACATGTGACAGATGTGACAGGGTCTGGAGATGCCGTGGAGAACGTTCTGCTGCCTGCAACATCCTCCAGCATGACCGGTTTGGCAGTGGGTCAGTAATGGTGTAGGATGGCATTTCTTTAGGGGGCCGCACAGCCCTCCATGTGCTTGCCAGAGGTAGTCTGACTGCCATTAGGTACTGGGATGAGATCCTTAGACCCCTTGTGAGACCATATGCTGGTGCAGTTGGCCCTGGGTTCCTCCTAATGCAAGACAATGCTAGACCTCATGTGGCTGGAGTGTGTCAGCAGTTCCTGCAAGACGAAGGCATTGAGGCTATGGACTGGCCCACCCGTTACCCAGACCTGAATCCAATTGAGCACATCTGGGACATCATGTCTCACTCCATCCACCAACACCACATTGCACCACAGACTGTCCAGGAGTTGGGGGATGCTTTAGTCCAGGTGTGGGAGGAGATCCCTCAGGAGACCATCCACCACCTCATCAGAAGCATGCCCAGCCTTTGTAGGGAGGTCATACAGGCACGTGGAGACCACACGCACTACTGAGCCTCATTTTGACTTGTTTTAAGGACATTACATCAAAGTTGGATCAGCCTGTAGTGTTGTTTTCCACTTTAATTTTGAGTGTAACTCCAAATCCAGACCTCCATGGGTTGCTCAATCTGATTTCCAGTGATAATTTTTCTGTGATTGTGTTGTCAGCACATTCAACTACTGTACATTGTGTTATTTAAGTGTTCCCTTTATTTTTTGAGCAGCTTATTTTTCAATCAATTATGATTAGACAATTCAGGATCCAAATGCAATGCTAATCTACATTGGACACTTAATTTAGTTTAAATTATCATATCAAGAAGGAAAGGGCAGGCTCTCTGTGAATTGGAAATAAGCTAGGCCAAATCCCAACACAGTAAACCATAATTATTTGATTTAAAAAATAAACCTTATATTATTTGAGGTCAAGAGAATATTGCCTTACCCACAGGTAATTTACAAGGCATAAGCTGCCAACATCTTGAAATAATCAGTTCCAATAACTTAGTTTTATAAAGTAGCACAGATTCCAAAACAATTTTTCAAGCCAACCAAATCCACACAGTTTTTCCTAAGATTTTTTCTCCCAGAAAACCTACAATGTAGAGTTTCTAATTTATTAAATAGTTTCATGAGACTTTCTTATGATTTATAAATTGATATCAGTCACCCAATCAAAACAACTTGTAGAGCCAGACTTAAAAAGAATACAAATGTTACTGTAATATGGTCATTACTTTGTGATTATCTATTAAATTCATCACTAAATCTATGTCTCCGTGCACAGGCTGATCTTCGGCCAGCTGTGGTTCCACTTTGTAAAGCCAATCTATGAGAGCCAGAAGAGCATCAGTAAATTGTCCAGAAAACAGGAGAGCTTCTTCCAGTTTGTTTTGTCTGAAGAAAGAAGATAAAGCAAACACTTAAATATGCCCTTTTGTGTGCATTCATTAAGAAAAGCAGCATATAAATAAAGGAAAGAACCAAAATTGATTTGTTTTAATAAAATGGAAGAAAAGATAAAAAGGTAAAAAAAATGTTGTTATCAGTAGGCATAGCCAACTAAAAATGCTCCTTTGGTGCAGCAGTAGTACAGGGGGAAGTATCTATGTGTTGCTTTCCTTCATGTCCCAATGGACATGCAGTAAAAGCACTGAATAAATTCAGCTGTTCTTTGCCCTACTATGTAAACCAACTCTTGGATTTACATTTATCCACTCTATAAACACCATAATTGTGGTAATAATGCCCACCTTATGGAGCATGCTTCGTCCTGAAATACGAGCAGCTTCATCCCTTTTGACATTCCAGAAAACCCTCAGGACCTGGTTATGTTATCAGGCCTGGAACTCCTAGAGAACCGGATATTTGTTCAGATGGCTCCACTGTTCAGCCGGCCATTTTTATACCCTCTTTGCCTAGCAGTTTATATATTTGTTTTTTTATATAATTTATTTAGATTTCTACATTTTTTTACATCTGATTTTTTAATTTGTGGTTTCTATGGAATTTGTTGTGTGTTGTTCGGAGTCACTTCTGGTGAGATGGGTGGTTAAACAATTTGAATGACTGATGAATAAGTAGTCCAAAATTTGAGATTGGAAAGCAGTTGCTGCAGTCTTCTACCTAAGTCTTTCATTTGAATAAAGATATGTTATTTCTGTTAGTATGCCAGCCCCTACTTCCTACACAATCCCCTACTCATCCATCTTCAGGGAGCTACATGCTCTTGCAGTGCCCTAATCTGAACCCCAACCTTCCCTCAAATTTGACAAAACGTTATGCTTGTTTTCAGATGGATTAATACAACACTGAGATGCTGGTGTTTAGGTATGTTTGCCAATATTAGTTTCAGGAGAATAGAGTAGAGTAGAGTAGAGTAGAGTAGAGTAGAGTAGAGTAGAGTAAAATAGAATATCAGAGCAAAATTCATTCCTCTAGGAAAACAAGATCATCATACCCAGGCCTAACAGATGTGCAAAGAAGAAAAAGGTACACATTTGCAGCCATCTATTTCCCATTGTTAAGATATAGACCCCTATGTCAGTCCACAGAAATTGGTTGAGAAGGAACAGATCTCATTTCATCACACTGATAAAAACAAACCATATGCTTATTCTACAGCTGGCTGAGATTTAAACAGTTTTATTTAAACATTTCAAAGGCTGCATGTGCAGCCAAGAACTCCATCCTGTGCTCAGAGTGGCCTCTTGTAAGATTAGACTAATCAAGGTCAGATATTGACAATAAATTAAGAGGAAAAGGCAATGGTATAAAAAAAAAGAGAACAGAGGCCTTTCCACTTAGTACTGTGTTTTATGGGCCATCTTTGAAATGGGATGCACAGTTTTAGGTTCTACCTTTCTACAGATTTTCCGCAGACCGTATCCCATTTGTCTCTAAGTTCGCTCAACATATCGTCCAATTTCAGGGTGTCATCAGCGAGGGAGGTTTTTTCTTTTAAAGAGCGTCCACTCCTGTTTGTGGTGTCATACACAGAATGTTTGGCTCCAAGAGATTTTTGGAACTCCTGTAGGAAAAATAAGAATAGGAAAAACTGTCACATGTAAACTAGGACAAAACTTATTTTGTGCTACTTGGGTTAGATCACAATGGCTACAATTTTGAGGCAAGATGTATTTAGGGAAGAAAACTTGTAAAATGTCATGGAGATAGCAAGAAACCAGAACCAGTTAGTTTGTAACAACAAAATTAAAACATTAGCAAATCAACTGAATTTAACTGGATATAAAAAAATGTAATCTAATAAAAATGGCAGAAGAACAAAGCTCTTCAGTATGGTGTAACAGTCCATCAATTTGGGATTAACATAAACAAAACTATTACTATTTTTTTAAATTTAAAATAGATCAGAGTTGTTTGAGCACCAAACACTGTCTGGTTTAGTTGACTTCTGAAGGTGCAAATTGCTCTCCATTTCTTGCTGTTAAAAAAATAACACAACAATTCTTACGATTGTAGGCATTCTCCTTATGGTTAAAGAACTCCTGAACAATTTACCACGATGGAGAGCATTATCAATCTGTTCATGTAGGATTTCAGAAACAAACATTATTTAAATCAAATTGTAAGTTATAAATTTAAGGCTTTTGTAAGATCAGCTTCAATGACAAAGTGAATTAAAGTATATTTAAATTGCATATGCTTGATTTTAACAACCCTTGCTTCTTCTTGATCATTCAACACTTTATACCTCAAAGAGCATTTTACGCAGTAAATATCAAAAGAGTTATCTGATGCAAGTCTTTGATCAAAGCTGCACCAGAGCTTTTATCATGGAGCCCATAAATGTATAGTACATTTTCGCAGAACAAGCAGGGAAAAAAAAGAACAGTTAACTCTGTATTCTAGATTGCTATCTTAGCCACTGCAATTATAAATCTGAATTAATTTATACTCTAGAAGAAATAAAATTTAGAATACATTTCTTGTAAATATGAATTTGATCTCCATCTCTATATATTATACATGTATAACTTGATTCATATTTCAATTTTATGATTTTGAATTGTCCAGTTCGTAATTGACAATAGCAACTTTTAAACTATTCCCTTTTTCCTGATAATGTACAGACATGTAGGCAAAAGTATACTGCTAATTGCTAAAGCATTTTTAAATATTATTTCATTTTTTTAAAAAAAATCCTGGGATATGGACTGCATGAACAATACTTTATGTTATTTTACATTTAAATATACCAATGGAGACAAAAACTGATAAGAAAGCAATGGATGTGCCTTATTTTGGCACAAATATGAGACAGATATCTTTTTTAAAATTTTGGTTTCTTTCTACTTTTGGCTAAGGAAAGTTTCATGGAATAAATCCAAGTAATTCTAGGTATTACACATATCCTGCTTTTATGTCCTTGATGCAAAATTCTAAAATCAATGAAACCGTGGTTTTGTGGTTTACATCATAATGCAAAGTTTCAAGGAAACAGAAGATTACAGCAATATCAACAGACCACAGGCAAACAATTAGATAAACAGATTTGCTAGGATTGTGGATGCTACTTTATTATTATTCCTGTACTGGGAATGAGACATTGATCTTCTTAAACTAAATTAATTATGCTAGTAAAAATGTTTGCATATTGTAAAATTCTCTTGAGTTTTCTTTTATGGGCTGATTTGAAATGATCTGAGCTGACAACTTTAGATCCTGCCGGATATGTTATAGACTCACTTAATCCTGCAAAATACTTCAGGTTATCTAGAATAACTGATTCAAAACACACTACTACTTCTCCCATATAATCATAGCTTCTTTTCATTCCCAAGAACCCTGCAGAGGAGCCACACTTTCACTGCTCTTCGGAAAAGTACAGGTAGACCTTGACTTACAATGGTGCATTTAGTGAACATTCAAAGTTACAACGGCATTCAAAAAGTGACTTATGACCATATTTCAGTTACAACCTTTGAAACATCCCCATGATCATGTGATCAAAAGTCAGATGCTTGGCAACTGGTTCATACGTACTTATGACTGTTGCTGTATCCCAAGGCCACGTGATCAAATTTTGTGACCTTCTGACAAGCAAAGTCAATGGGGAAGTGAGATTCGCTTAACAACTGTGTTACTAATTTAACAACTGCAATAATTCATTCAACAACTGTGGCAAGGAAGGTCATAAAATGGGGCAAAACTCATTTAACAACTCAGAAATGTTGAGCCCAATTGTGGTCGTAAGTTGAGGACTAATTGTAACAGGGAATGAGCTGTCCTTATCTTTAGGGGCAAACTATTTGGGAAGAATAGGCCACCACTGAGATGGCTCACCCTTGAGGCCCCTGAAATCAAAACTCTGTTGGAAATGAATTCATACCATGCTTTCCCTCCAATAGGAGCAAGTTCCAGCTGGAGAGGCAGTCTCAGAGTTATCCAGGTACTACACAGAGTTTTAAAGGTATCAACCAGAACCTTTAATTGCATTCAGAAGTCCAATGGCAACCAGTACAGTTCCCATTGTAGATGTTATCATATGTGCAAATGCACTTGTAATTAGGACACTGCATTTTGAATCAGCTGTGGCTTCCAGAGCTACAGCTGGTTCAAAACACTATACAGGTAGTCCTCAAATTACTACCACAATTGAGCCCAAAATTTCTGTTGTTAAGTGAGACGTTTGCTAAGCATGTTTTGCCCCATTTTACGACTCTGCTTGAACAGTTGTTGAGTGAATCATTGCAGTTGATAAATTAGTAACCTGGGTGTAAAGCAAATCTGGCTTCCCGATTGACTTTGCTTGTCAAAAGCTTGCAAAAAGTGATCCCATGACCTTGGGACACAGCAACAGTCGTAAGTATGAAACCAGTTGCCAAGCATCTGAATTTTGATCACATGACCATGGGGATGCTTCAAAGGTCGTAACTGTGAAAAACACTCACAAGTTACTTGTTTGGTGCTGTTGTAATTTTGAACGGTCATTAAATGAACTGTTGCAAGTTCAAGGCTACCTGTATAAAGCAGATGCTATGTAGAGCAGATTGTAACAATCCAATTGTACAATTCCTCCCTCCCCTTTTCATGTTCATAACTCTGGTCCATAGAAGAACTGTTACAGAGGGGCAATAGATTGTCATGGAATCACATCAGAAATGGGTTTCAGTAGGTTCTGACCAGTTCTTGAGAAGCGGTAGCAGAAATTTTGAGTAGTTTGGAGAACCAGTAAATATCACCTCTGACTGGCCCCGCCCCCATCTATTCTCTGCCTCCTGAGTCCTAGCTTAGTGGGAGAAAATGGGGATTTTGCAGTAACCTTCCCCTGCCACGTCCACCAAGCCACACCCACCAAGAACCGGAAGTAAAAAATTTGAATCACACCACTGAATCACATGGGCCCCAGAAAGAAGCCCCTCACCTTTCTATCCCAGTATAATAACTGTGTTTTGAATCATTAAGCCTTTCACAATTTGATGCCCGCAGGAATGCTATGACTGTTACCACTTGAAACTGCTAACCAGAAAGCCCACTACACAAAATTGAGCTAGTTGGATTATTGTTATAGTACAAGACTTCACTTCTTATGGACGAGAAGCTGAAATTTCTAATCCTTAGTATGGCAGGACAACAACACAACAGATGCACAAGATGCATTCAGAGAGATTTCTAAAAGCATCAAGACGAAATTCTATTACTGCACTGACAGCTAAGATTATGCAAGTATAGACCGATGTTTGAAGTCAAACATACCTTGATGAACGTATCTTTTCTTTTATGTACACTGAGAGCATATGCACCAAGACAAATTCCTTGTGTGTCCAATCACACTTGGCCAATAAAAAAATTCTATTTTATTCTATTCTATATGCAAATCTAAGTACTGTTGGTTGGTTGCTTAGTCAACCAGGTGTTTACATTGGATTTAGTACTTTATCCATTTATCTTTTGTTATAATTATCAGTAACAATTATCATTCACATTATGTCCTTTTCCAGAAAGCTATAGAGAAAAATATTCATATTTTTTAAATGGTGTCGGGATGAAGAGAATTTTACTAAAGCCATTAAAACTTTATCAAAATTCTGAACAACAGTGGTTGAATTTAAAGCAATCCTCACAATATTAAAACAATTAAAAGCAAAAATATCAATTAACCTCCTGTGAATCCTATTGTCAAACTAAGCTGACTTCATATAGAAATGGATAGTATCAAGTTCAGATTGGGTAACTCATTGCCTCAAATACCCTTTAATATGATCTTTCCTGATCACATATGGGTCCCTTCCACAAAAATAGAGCTTTCTATAGAGAAGCCTTCCAATTTCTATTTCTTTTATAAGCTGGAAAGCAGCCAATGTCTGAATTTGATAGCAGCAAATATTCTAACTGGGTCAACAATGAATTGCTCTCCTCCTGTTCATTACCTCATGATGCCTTGCCAACAGATCAGACAGGCTCTACATTCCATTATTAGTGACTCACCTTATGCCGGACAAGCTGCATTTTAATTTTGTCTGGATCATTTGCAATTTCCAATTCTGCATCTAAAGTCTTTTCTGAATCATCCAACCATTCAGTGAGTTTGATCCAAGCTTCATGGAACTGCAGAAAAATAAGAGGTTTGCTTGTGTTTTTCCAGTGAAAGATTATTAATAAACATTTAGTCTCAAGATATTAAATGTGAAAAATAATCAAAATCAAGGACTTAAAAATGGGCTTGGACAATATATTGAAAATGCTTGTTTTTTTTCAAACAGTCTTTTTGATTTGCAAATTATTTTACAATACATATTTGTTTTTGCTTATTCTAATTCTTCCATTAAGGGTGATATAATGCAAGTGTCATGGATGGATAATTAATGCACTTAGTGATGGATTAATGTATACAAATAAACCTTGCTATATCTAATGTGAATTTGAAAAGTATTTTCAACTACTATTTCATTGAGTTGATTGCACAAATGATAATGTCAGGCCTCAGGTAAAGTCAACGGTACAACGAATCATAGAATCAGAGAGCTGGAAATGATCATTTAAACCAAGTAATTCTGGCAGTTATCTCTTCAGCTACCATATGAACAGATTTATAAAGACAGCCCACTGTTTATCTGAGTGCTTAGTTTGGGATTAGAGGAAAATGAAAGGAAAAAGGAGGAAGGGCCTTCTAGTTATTCAATATCTTTCAGAGAATCTGTGCATGTACCTTCTGGTCAGAACATGGGAGGTAATGGCAGAAACCTGCTAATTATATGGTAATATGTCTATCTGCAAAAACAACAACAACAAAACAACAAAAAACCTAAGCTTTCTTTATAATTGCTCCATCATTTGCCTGCAGTTACTTATATTTCTCAAAAACAGCTGTCACTATCAGTATCACTACAAGAAAACATTTTTACTTATTTCTTTAAAAATAACCCAACTGACTATTAATGAAACACTTGAATTTTTTATGATTGTTGCTATCATGACTCAGCTCCCCTTACATCAAGGGTGCTATTCAGCAGGTTGACAGGTTCTGAAGAACTGGTAGAAATTTTGAGTAGTTTGGAGAACCAGCAAATACCATCTCTGGCTGGCCCCAGAAAAGGGTGGGAATGGAGATTCTGCAGTATCTTTCCCCTGCCATGCCCACCAAGCCACACTATGCCCACCAAGCCATGCTCACCGAACCGGTAGTAAAAAAAATGAATTCCACCACTGGGAAAGACCACTTCCTACGGCACCATCCATTTGCATCACACTGCGTTACATGCATTCATTAGAACCATGCAGAATTAACATTACATGTAGGAAATGATCCTTGAATCATTCCACCCCCTTTCCCTTTCAGGATCTTGTGGAGTTAGAATTAAAAACCTCAGCATAACAATTTACATCTCATTTCAGATTACAAAGAAGTTGAGAAAGTAAGTTCACATACATAATCCTGGGGACAAAGTTGATTTGAGATGTAGCCTTTAAAATTGAGGTGGCACATTGCCATGTTACCTGTTTGGCACGCTTCCTTGCATCATCCAAGGCTCTTCCTCTTTCTACTAAACGTTGAACTACTTTTTCCCACCTGCTTTGGACACTAATGAGAAGATTCTTAATGAGGACCACATCCTGTTTCTGGCTGAAGTACTTCAAATGAGTTCCAGTTTTGTCCAGCTGGATAATCTGGTCACGATGAGCATTTACTTCATTGGCAAAGACCTTCCAAAAGAAAAAAGTAATAATGAAATTTGAAAAATATCTAGAAAGCTGCCTATCATATTGGCAGAGAAAATGTATGATGTTACTTAAACCAATCTTCAGAAGCTATATGTTGCTGAGCTAATTTATGTACAATGCAGCCCTATGCATTCAGGGTAGAAAGTTATGATTCTGCTCCTTTCTTTCATACCTTGTGTTCATCAATCTGAAATAGGACAGTGTCTAAAATAAGACTTGGCCGAGAAGCCATTGTCAAAGTTTGCTCAGCTTGAGTAAGCCAGTTGATAAAATCCTGTAGCGAATTGTGGAACTCCACTGCCAAACTGAGAGCTTCTTCCAGCTTGATCTGTAGGAACACAACATAATTAATCACACTGGAAGCTTTACAGAGCAGTAAATTATGTTATTGTTGAATATAATTTGGAGGAGGCCCATTGCTGTTGGCTTTCCCCCCCTAATAATTTTTCTAAGCTAATACTAACATGCATTTTGTTCTAAAACGGTATCTAGATAAAATATTAAAACACAATAGCAGAACAAGAAGGGAAAAAAATGGGGATTGAGCAAAAAATACAGCATCCAATGCAACATACTGACTTCTTAAAACAAAACCAGTATCACCATTACATGTTTAATGTTAAGAACAAGAAGCGTTTAGACAGAAATTCTGAAACATGCATGCTTTCTAGTTTTGATCTTACTTGCACAAATAGGGACCTTGTGCTCAGTACTCTATGAAGGATGTCATGAATGGCTCAGAAAATCATTGGGTGAAGTTAACATTATAATTTAACACATGACACAAATGACAGAAGAACTTATGAACCACAGTAGTTTATCTTTAAAAATGTTTCACTGATATCTTGTCCTCCAAATAAATTGTGGCTCGTAGTATTCATAAAACAAATGTGCCTATAATCACAATAGTTCCAAATTTTGGGAAATGTGATCCCAAAATATCTTAAAAGCACTTTGTGAAGGAAGGCTTACCTACAGTATGTCATAAGTGACAGCACATGCAAGGAAATGACAAAGGGACCTCCCAGACATGACTTGTAACTAAAAGGGGCATATTGAGCCAGTCCGTTAATTTCTGTTACACTAGTCCTCAACTTACAACCATTTGTTTAGTAGCCATTCAAAGTTACAATGGCAATGAAAAAAATGACTTATCACTATTTTTCACACTTATGACCAGGGGTGAAATTCAGCAGGTTCTGACAGGTTCTGGAGAACCAGTAGTGGAAATTTTGAGTAGTTTGGAGAACCGGCAAATACCATCTCTGGCTGGCCCCAGAGTGGGGTGGGAATGGAGATTTTGCAATATCCTTCCCCCAGGAGTGGGAAGGGAAGGGAGATTTTGGAGTATCCTTCCCTTGCCACGCTCACCAAGCCACACCCACCAAGCCACGCCCACAGAACCAGTAGTTTAAAAATTTGAATTTCACCATGTCATTTCACCTATGACTGTCACAGCATCCTCATGGTAACGTGATTAAAATGTGGATGATTGGCAATTGGCTCATATTTATGACAATTGTGGTGTCCCAGGGTCATGTGATCAACTTTTGCGACCTTATGACAAGCAAATCAACAGGGTAGCCAAATTCACTTAGCAACCATGTTACTAACTTAATAACTGCAGTGATTCACTTAACAATGATAGCAAGAAAGGTCGTAAAATGGGTCAAAAACTCACTTAACAACTGTTTCCCTTAACAACAGAAATTTTGGGATCAATTGTGGTCATAAGTCGAGGACTACATGTATATGACCAAAACAAAAACAAAAACCCAACAACCCCAAAAGCTCTTCTCCCCCCAAATATCTTTGTTTATTCATTCATTCACTTCTTTTATATTTGTATTTCTATGGCTTCCAGATGAAATGTATAGTCCAAATCAGATTAAATTGTTTAACTGAGAAAATCATGTTTACTTCTATGAAAGTGTATGTTTATCAGTAAGTTGCTCCTGACTCCCTAGACACAACATGGTCTCTTCACTTAATACCCTGAAGAACTGTTATATTCACAGTGTCAACAATGCTTTAAAGCATACTGTATATTTCCAAATGGCAAAATGATGGATTAGGGGACTGTTTATCCCTCAAGCCTGTAATCTATAGTTTCTAAAGAGACATTTTTGTTTTACAGACACTGGACTATTCCTTACAGTTCACTGATACAGTTTTCTTATAGGCATGGAAGTTTGGCATTATTTACTACATAGATTACATGGTTCCATTAACTCTTGCTAAAGAACATCACAATCCTCCTACACTGAAAATAATGTAACATTAAGCTTCCTAAATGCGCAGACAAATTTCTCATATTAATTCTATAACATACTTTTCTTTCGTTAAGTTTGGTCTTTACTGATTCCCATTTTTCTTTAAGATTATTTATATCCTGCTCAACTTTAGTTTCCATAGACTCCGGACATCTTGCAAGCATCTGTAGGCCCTTCTGCATCAGACATCTGTATGTTTCCTCCTTAGCTTCAAAGGCAGCACAAAGTTCCTAGACAGAAAGAAAAAACAAGCCACATCATTTACAATCAGTGTTGATTCTAAACTATTAACCTCTAAAGCAGTTGAAGGGACTCTGGGGCTCTAGTTTTGTGAGGGGTTGCATGAGTTAAGAAATACACATTGTGGATAATTTGAAATGTTTACCAGATGTCATTAGGAATGTGCCCACAACAGCATACAGAATTGTGTGCATTCTTTAGTCAAAATGAATCAACAATTAAAAGAAACGTTAGTCAAATGCATGAGTTCCCTAAGCCTTTACAGACATTCTTTTTGTTGTGTGCTTTGAATAAATACTTGAGCAAATATTTTAATGTTATCTATTAAGTAATCTTCAAGGTTATTTTGCACAACTGGCCTTGCAGAATTCTGAGATCATAGGAGATCAAAGACAATTTCATCTGCGGAGTCTTCAATCCATAAGAAAAAAAATAGGCATATTCCAAATTCAGAAAAACTTTATTATTTAATGATTTTTTTTCCTAGAATAAAAATGCCTTTTACTTCAGCAAATCATTTCTACAACTTCAGAGCTGAAGAAGCTTCTTGGATGAGAAGCGAAATGTCTCCAAAGAAAACCCAGAAAGTCGAGTTGCCTCTTGAAAGAGCACCTTTGGGACATTTCTGCAACTGAAAAATAACCCAGGAAAATCTGATCTATTACTCAGATGCAAAGAAAGCCATTTTTTTTTAAAAAAAACCTACCCCAAGAGAGGCATTCTCAATCACATCTTTGCATTTCAGACCTAGACTGGAATTTTGGCAAGGCTTACCAAACCACTAACTATAAGTTATGAATATGCAAGTAAAATTGGACCTGGGTATGTTATATTCCAAGTCCTGGAGATAGGCATATTTTAATGAGCCTTCAACTCACTGAAAATAAAGTAATACAACTGTGCTGTCTGGACAAAGAAAAAAAAAGATTCTGTCTTTAAACACTGGCAACTGGAGTTGGATGAAATCAAGAAATAATAAATGGACAATAAAGTTGAGGGATTAAGACACATAATAGTAAGTTCTCCATTTGGAGAACTTGGAGGAAATTAACAGTTTGCTATTAGGGCAAGTGGAAAAATATAAATTATATATACAACTTTATGGCAGCTAACCAGAGTTCCCATATTTTCTTAAAATTGTTTTTGTCTCTAAACTAATGTGAGGATTGTTCACCTATGGTAATTTACAAAATTAATGCCTTTAGAGTTATTTTCCTGTGCAGAATTTGCAAATTTTTCATTCCAAACAGCCACAAAGCATTAGTTTCCAAATTTGGGCCATCTGCACTACTAAGATCCTTACCATATGGGTATTAAGCTGCTCTCTTGCAGTCTCTGGTAAGCCACCAACAGGCTTTGACGCCAAAAGATGAAGCTCAGTTTCTGTCAGCCATTGTTGTAAGTCTTCAACATCACCATGGAAACCCTGGGCCTAAACAAAATGTCATCATAACATTCAGGGTATATTTCATTATACAGGCTTGCTGTATCCGCTAAGACATTGCAAAAATGGAACACAGTAAATCACAGGATTTTTAAAAGCCTACAAACCTAAAAGGAAAATGCTGTTAAATTAATAATTCTCTAAACGAAACAAAACTGTTAAATTTAATTTTAAAACAAAACAAAAGAACATACAGTGAAATGTTGTTCAGTGAGAAGAAAAAAAGGAAAAAACTAAGTAACCTTATACAAATTATATAAAATATACTGCTGATCATGGATTTACAGTTCAAATCCCAATTTATGACTGGGAATTTCCACTTGGAAGTTAAAAATACACACAGAACAATCTGTTCAATTTAGATTTCTAATTAGGTATTTCAAGCTATTAGTAATTTATACAAAAACTATGTTCCAATGTTTTTCTATTGCAGAGATAGCAAAGTGTAAGGAGAATTTTAAAGTGCCTACCTTTGGTTTCAAGAGGCCCAAATTTAACTCAATACACCTGGATGGTCTTTTACATTTCTCATACATACCTGGATCAAAGCACTGTCCAGCTGCTGCTTCCTTTTTTCTGTTTTTTCCAAGACAGTTTGCCATCGTTGATTCAGAAGCTCAAGTTTGTTTTGTAGATTACTAGCTTCTTCCACAGCACTTGATTGAATCAAATCATTTCCCGCTTTTTTAACTGTTTCCACAGTAGACTGGTGAGCCAAGACATCATTTTGCAACACCTGAAGGAACAAAAACATGTAATTCCTTTCTGTTTTTTAAATCACTCATTTCATTCAGTTCCCTCTGTAATATTATTTCAATAAAACCTAATTAGTAATATTTAGAAGTAGTACAAATTAGAAGGTTTGCATAATTGAGCAAATTCCTTTGAGATATGAAAGATATCCACTTTGAATAACAATTCTTAGTTATTTGGGATATTCTAGAGCAGTTAGAGAATTTTGGAAGTTGAGGGCCACACATCTTAAAAGTTGCCAAAGTTGAGAAACACTACTGTAGAGAGTCAATAGCAATAGCACTTAGACTTATATACCACTTCATAATGCTTTACAGCCTTCTGTTGTAAATTATATTATATTAAATTATATTGTAAATAATTATTGTAAATTATTCTGTTGTAAATTATTCTGTTGTAAATTATTCTGTTGTAAATATTCTGTTGTAAATGTTGTACTTTGATGAACGTATCTTTTCTTTTATGTACACTGAGAGCATATGCACCAAGACAAATTCCTTGTGTGTCCAATCACACTTGGCCAATAAAAAATTCTATTCTATTCTATTCTATTCTCTAAGCAGTTTTACAGAGTCAACCTCCAACAATCTAGGTCCTCATTTTACTGACCTTGGAAGGATGGGTGCCTGAGTCAATCTTGAGCAGGTCAGGATTAAACTCCTGCTTATGGGCAGAGTTAGTTTGCAATACTGCATTCTAATCACTAAACCACCATGGTTCTGTCAAATCAGCATACTTTTAATTGGTCCATTTCATGTACCTCAAGGAGATAGCATATTGTTTATACGGTGGTTGTTGATACAGGGATAAGATGTGAGGGTTCTTCTCTTAAATTCAAGCTAAAATCCTCAAATCCCAAATATTATTTATTATTATTTGTTTTATTTATATATAACTTTTAACCCTATGAATTTAGGGAGAGAGAAGGAGGGAGGGAGAAAGAGGGAGGGAGAGGGGGAGGGAGGGAGGGAGAGAGAGAGAGAGAGACAGACAGACAGATACTTGCTTGAAAACACAATACTACGTTTATGGTTGACTAGAGCCCCCTTGTAGACTTTTTGTATGAAATCGAAAAAATGCAATTATGATTTGTGATTTTAATGATTAAAAAAATAGAAAAAATGAGCTTGGAGTCACCTAACCTATAACCTGGGTAGGAGAAAATACCTTTCCTGCACACAAGCAGAAAAATCTTTTGCAATGTGACTATGTTTGGTATGTTTATTGTTTTAAATACTTTTGCTGCATGCCATCTAGAGTCATTTTTGTGAGATGGGTGGTCATATGAATTTGATAGATAAATAAAATAAAGCAAGCAAAACAAAGGAGACATGACTCAGGAAAATAGGCACGCAGGAGTCAGTGCTATAAGAAAAGGGGCTTGGGAGTCAGTCTTCAGTTAGGAAACAAAATTTCAAGCCTTGGACCTGAATTCCTGAATATATGTTCCTTCTTGTTTCCTGACTGATGTGGACTGGCACACGATTAACTCGGCTTTCATTTTTTGGATTTGTCTGCACAGAAGCTTGGTTTCTGAAATATGCTTGCTTTTTCCCGAGTTCCACATTCATGCACTCCATTATGCACTCCATAAAGACCTTTTTTCAAAATCTGACCTTTTTCAACTGTTAATATGGAGCAGTTATTTCCATTCAGTAAGCATATCTAACAATGAAGCCCAGAAATACCAGTTACGTACATGATGTTTGGCCAGCTCAATTTCAACAGCTTTGGGGTCACCTCCCACTGGCCTCTGTTCATTCAGCAGGTCTTCAGTGTGTGTCAGCCATGTCAGCAACTCATCCAGAGCATGCTGGAACTGCCCCAAAGCTAATAAAGCACCTTCCAGTTTATGCTGTTCAAAAACAAGAATATAAAAAATTGAAATCAAATGCTAAATCTTCAATCATTTCAACATGTGTAGAAAACTCATATGAACACCTACAAGTGCCATCCAAAATTTATTTTATATAGAAAATATAATCTGAAAACCAGATTAGAGAAGAACATTTAAAGCTAGTAACCTATTTTATTGTGATTATTTAAGAATTCTTGAGTGGCTTACATTTGCCTCATTTACCTCATGAGAGTTTAATGTAAAAGTTAGTGACTTTACAACTTAATGATAGTTTGGGAGTTATATCTTAATAACATCAAAGTCCCAAAATATGCTCACTGTGAACCTCACATGTTGTTTATTAATTAATTAATTAATTAATTAATTTTATTTAGAAAATTTATATCGCTGCCTATTCACACATGGTAACTCAAGGCGGCTTACAAGAATAAGCGAATAATTGTTGCAGTATCTTGTTTTCTCATTTTTAAAAAGCATATTAGTTAAATATAATAAATAACATGATTTAGATTACAAAACATAACTTTTTAAACAATTTGATATTAAGGAGGGGAAAAGGAAGTAGGAAAAAGAACACTAGTAAGAAATCTATTACTAGTAATCTACTGGTGGGAAACATAGCAAGTTCAGGAACATGCTGGGGACATTAATGCTTGTTATGCCATTTTCTTTTCAACTTGTTATATATTGTTTAAAATTTCTCAAAAGAAATAGAATGATCAATTAAACACCATTATGTATTAGTTTCAACTAAGGATATGATTGCATTTGAAATTCAGACATCTTAATGCCTTTAGTTCAAATATTCCATTAGAGTTTCAGAAGGTATTCTGCTATATAGAGTAAACTTTCAGCCAAACCTAATTTACCTGGCGGCTAATGATTTTATCCTCTAGACATTCCCATAATAACTTGAGTTCAGACAAAGGATCTTGAACAGTATGCTTCTCACTTTCCTCTGTGACTTTTTTCAACAACAGTTCGGCCTGATGGTTCAATCGTTCCATTTCTATCTGTTGTTGGTAGGCTTCTTTTTTAAATTGCTGTAGAAATTCAAGGACACAAATATCAAAGGGGATAATATCACCTTGACCTTATTAGTTTATTGTGAAATTTAGTGTGAGCCTCTACCTGAGCAGGTTTCTGCTTATGGAAAACTATTTTTTAGCAAAAAACACAAAAGGAACCCAATGTCTCTAAAAAAGAAATAGTATAAATGTTGAAGATCTTTTCTTCTTCCTAGAGGAAGCCTGTTTTGAAGGAAAGACCTTTCTGGGAACAGGATGCAATCTATAGCAAGGGTCTCCAACCGTGGCAACTTTAAGCCTGGCGGATTTCAACTCCGCCAGTTCAAAGTCCCCCAGGCTTAAAAGTTGCCAAGCTTGGAGACCCCTGATCTATAGAACTTTCTAGCCTAGTATTCTTCATAAATTAGACAACTAAAGCACACCTTTTTTCCTGAAATATAAATGGACAGCATACTTCATCATTCGTATGTCTGAAATGTTTCACACTCAATTTAGTCTATAAAACAGGAAGTCTTTCAAAACTTCCTCAAAGCAAAGGTAATGTTGGTGGAGCTCTGCACTGGAAGTGACTGAACCCAATTACACTTGGTGCAGAGATCCAAGAAGAAAGAAATTAACTGAAGAGAGGGAAACCATAGTAATATATGACACATAAGTCTCATACCCACACACATCCTTGTCTGTGACTGAACAATTAGGATTCCTGGGTAACTTACAACGCAAAGCTTTGACAAGTCCAAAACTCTGCAACTCTTCACCTTCTTTCTGTCTGGAGTAGAATTGAAGTAGATGGCTACCTTGTGGACATATTCACATGTATTCTATTTTTTAAAAAAATATCTCTTCCTATTTCTTTAACAGAGGCATATGACAGGAGGAAGTAAAATAAATCAGAGAACTTTTTCTAGATGCATAGTTTGGAAGTGGGGGGGAAGAGAGAAAATAACACACAGCCTACTTTTTGCATTGCATTTCAACTTTTAGGGATTTATAAGCCATTATGTTCCCATTTTATTAAAATCCATTGCTTCAAAGCTCTAAAGTCCTTTTTAATAAACTTTATTAGAACAAACTAAGAACATATACATATCATCTAACACAATTTGATCTAAATGTACAGGGGCAAAGCAGTTTTTCCAAAGTCCCATGTGGGGAGGATCCCACTGGGTACTGCTTTCTGTTCCAACAAAGCTTATGATATAGTAGACTTCTCCCAACTTCCCCCCACTCCTTTGACAAGCATAAAAAAAAAATCTTGACTTGGTTTCTGTGGCTCCAACTGTCTCTCTAGTAAAGATATTGAGAGATGCATCTGGGTGAGTTATGCAGAGATTACAAAAGAATAAAGCAGAGACCTGCAGAAATGTTTCACATTCTGCTAAGCCAGGTGATGTATCGCTATAATTGTCTGACTCAAGCCCTAATGATTTCTTAATCCTTGCTTTGAATTCTAATAGAAATGTTGGAATTCTAAATTTTCAGTGTCAAACCACTGTAAAAGCTTACTTTGGCTGATGGTTTCCTGTTTATTTTTACAACTTGTCCACCTCAGCTTTGCACATGCAAAAACAGAGTTAGACTGGATCAGCTGGTCTAAAACAGTGCTGCAAAACAGGATATCCCACATTATCTCTGCTTCCTGCGTAAAATGCACAATTAAGTATCCAAGTATTATGAAGAGAATGAGTCATCTTTTCATTCTAAGCCATCTTTTGGAATTCACTGGGGTTTTCTGTTTCACACACCAGAAGGCTGGAAAGGGAATAAATTCTGAAAATTTAAGAATAATTCATGGTATCCAAAACTAGGGAGTTTGCCCATACCTTAAAGGGGAAACAGAGTGCTTAAGAAAACAAAGCAATCCGAAGAAATAACCTTGTATTAAAATACCCCTCACAATTATCTTTTTAAAAAAAAGAATTTCATTTTATGTCATACTCACAAGACAGGAAGGAATTCAATTTATACATAGTACAAAGAAGTTGCAAAATACTATCCCCTCACAAATTTTTTTTTAAAAGTTACATTTCATACCTTCAGCTCTTCTGTTTGCTGTTTTACTGTTTCGAGGTCTGTTCCAACTGGTGACATTGAAGTTAATTTACTACCAGCAATATCCACCCAGTCAAACATAGCCTGTTAAAATAATATAATTAAAATAACAGAGCAAATAATGATGTAGCATATTAACAATGAGCTGTGTATATAGAGAATATTCTTTGTAACATGAGAAGAACTACAAGGATATATACATTTATACTCAAGTTTTCCGTATATTGTATATTTTGCTGCTTCTTTTAAAATTCTGATTTGCCTTTATACATAATGACATCATGACACATTTCCCCCACCCCAGTTGCTTTGAAGTTTAGAGAACATTCTCAAATAGTTATAGAATTTAGAGGGGGAGTTGGGAGACATGAAGAAGAAAGTCCTGTCTCGTCTAACACAGAACAGCTTCCTTTGATAGCTGCCAATTCATTTATTGGGATCTTGAATGTCTTCAATAACCTTTGAAGGAATTTCAGAACTGGACATCAGGTCATGAGCATTTATTTGTGTGTGTGTGTGTGTGTGTGTGTGTGTGTGTGTGTGAGAGAGAGAGAGAGAGAGAGAGAGAGAGAGAGAGAGAGAGAGAGAAGGAAGGAGAGAGGGAAAGAGAGAGAGAGAAAATAGGCAAGATGCAAGTCCTGTCTCTATTGTGTGCGAATGAGACCTGTATCATGATGGGGCATCAGCCATTTTGAATCTGTCAAAGGTGCCAATATATTGCTATGTAACTTCAATCAAGATGTCCTCAGTCATCTCTAAGAACTTGTCAATATGAAATCTTCCACCTAGAGATGCCACAGACCTAACATTTCTTCAACACCAAAATGTAGTGAGGCTTCCTTTAAGGTCAGGAAGCTGAGCCGTTAACTTTCAGCTCAGTTCTAGCTCCACAGGAAATACCAGGAAGGCAGTTTAGCAGCATTTCCTTTGGCGCTGCAATAACGGGTGGCTTCCCACTAGTGGGAGCTTCTTTCTGGTTGAAGTAAAGGTGCCATTAGACTTAGGCTACTTCCCTATAACCTTTGGCACTGCTTGGAGGGGTGGGCTTTGCGGCTTTTGCCCTTTGTGCCGGGGGAAAAAAAGGGGGATGGGGCAGGGACATAAGCCGATTTTTCCATCCTTTAATTTTTATTTCTCAAAGAGGGCACTGTCCTTATCTCTGGGGAGATGCTGATCCAGAGGATGGGGGCTGTGAAAGAGAAGGCACACTTCTTCAGCCTTATAAGATGACAATATTTAATAGAAGAAACTGACTTCAAATCAGTACTTAGTGGACTAATCCCTTAGTCTACTAAGCTTAATGGGACCTGTTCAGATAATGAGTACAAGATTGCCGTTTAAGTAAAATACTTCTAACTATTGGAAAATTTTGGTATCGATAATATCTGTCATAGATGGATAATGTCTATGAGCCAGAAGTGGTGAAGCAGAGATTTCATTTGGAATTGTAAATGGGGTTAAAACTTATAATGTGCTGAGCAGGGTAATATTTAGTAAGACCGATGAGGTAATACGATAGGATTTTATAAAATGTGAGATGATGTTCACTTGAGTGAAATCCAACCTTCTACCATTATAGACGTCACAAATAACTATGAATAGTTTGAACTTGTATCAAATGAAATTTGTTCAAATCCACACATAAATGAAATGCACTATAAAAAATTGCAGAAGAAAAACAATTTTGAACTACTGAATAGATTTTGTAATTTAATTTATTGATATATTAAAAGGGGCATTTAATGTGGAAACTGTGCGGCAAAGAGGCTGACAAAAGAGATTTAATATTTAATCTTTTTCCATAGTTTAACCACTTGCCCTTTTCAAAGACTTTGCTTGAAAAATCTACAGATAAATCAAGTATCCCAACCAAAGGTCAGGGTACCTGAACTCTGATTATAACTGAATAAATAGAGATAGTCCTCAACTTATGAACATTAGTTTAATGATAATTTGATGTTATGTCAGCATCAAAATTTGTGATTTACGTCCTGTCCTCCAAGTTATGACCACTGCACCACACCCAGTCACGTGATCAAATTTAGACACCTGGCAACTGGCTCGCATTTACAATGGTTGCAGTCTGATGGTCAGTTGATCACAAGTTACAATTTTCACAGCCAGCTTCTGACAAGCAAAATCAATTGGCAAAACCTAATTCACTTAGTGACTCTGGTGATTTGCTTAATGACCATGGTAAAATGGTCGTAAAATTGGGACCAGTCATGTGATGATGCTTAATGATCACATCGCTTAGCAACAGAAATTCCAGACCCAGTTATGGTTGTAGGTTGAACACTACCTGTATATACTTTCAGTAGAGTATCTCTTGATCTACTACAGATAATCCTTGACTTATAGCTATTCATTCAGTGACTGTTCAAAATTGATGTTGCTAGAAAACAAAAGGGTTACAACCTGTGCCTGAAATTATATTCATTGCAGTACCCCAGCATGATCAAAATTTCGGCACTTTGTAGCCCACACATACTTAAACTACTGAGGCGTTTCCACTCCCCCACCACCTGCCTGTCTCCCCCTCCCCTATTTCTGCTCTTTTGGCTGCCCTACACATTGCCTTGTGGGGCCACAAGCAGCCGCAGAACCATATAGCTCCATGGTGGCCTGCCACAACCCAGGAAGCCTCAGTAAGTTGCAGCAAACATTCATTTGCCCAGCTGCCTTCTCTCCCCAGCCCCATGTGGCTCCAGCCAGCTCCAGCAAGCAAGCCAGAGAGCATTCCTTCACTTCCTACTAAACACCAGCAAGCATTCCTTCGTCCAGCTGCCTTCTTCCCCAGTTCCCCTTTTCATCTTTTGCGCTTAGTGCCTCACTACCTTTGTTGTCTCTTTTGGGACCCAGCTTCTCTGGGAAATGTTTCCTGCACACTGCTCAAATTGTATCGTCTTTGGAAATGGAATGGGACACTTTGTCGTGGGCAACTCACTGCGGCCATCTTACCACAGCACAACTCACCACAGATAATTCCATGTGGGATAACTCAATGCAATAAATGTTATCTGCCATCGTTTCTTCAACGTTATTTCTGTCTTTTTGTCAAGCTGTCCTAGACCGCTTTGGAAAAGTTTTGGATTTGGGACAGGCAAAGACCTCTGAAGACAGTGTAGTTTGAGCTGTCTTGGAAATGGGGTGAGATGATTCCCAAAGACAGCACAACACTTCAAACCTTCTCCTCAACCCCCATCACTTACAAAAAAGACAGGTGCTTTAAAAAAATAGTCTATCACTTCTCTGATCAGAAGCACTTTTGCCAAAACATAAAACATGCACCACCCTATGTTTATAGATTTTGAGGAATAATTAGATGATTATTAAAACATTTCATGATCCCTAATTTCATCCCATAGTTTCATTTTTAAGAAACACTTTTCTAAATATCCTACCAAATAAAGATTATAAACAAACTTAATTAAAAATTGTACCTGCAGTCCATCTTGATACTGAACAGCAGCCTGCATAGCTTCTTCAAGTTTGTCAACACGTTCCTTCCATGTTTTATTTAAACCATCCCAAATGGAATTTAGCTACATTTTAAACAGTGAATAAAATTAAAAGAACAAGAGTTTTAGCAAACAATAGTCTAAGTCTCCCTAAAATTGCAAGGAGAGAGAAAGTAATCATTGGTTAAAAAAAGTTAATGTAATTTCCAATTAAGATTAGAATTCCTTTCATTCAAACTTTAGAACCATAGTGGCTTTATTTTGTTTAACAGAAGAACATACACCATGTATGTTGAAGATATACGGTTCAATTATTATTAGAAGTAAAAACAAAATCTGAGATCACAAACAATAGGTATTGACAGTTTGTATAACTAAATCAGTGTCTGACTCAATATAAGCCATGCTCTCCCAAAATTAGAGGTTTCTAGTCCCTTCAGAGAACCATCAAGCATCAAATTTTACATGATCAGTACCTCATCTATACTTTTGTTGACTAATGGTTTGTCAGGTTCACCACATGCAGCTATGAGTTCAGAGCCAAGATTCACAACAGCATCAAGTTCTTCTTGTAACCCATCTATCTCTTCTTTGATGGACTAGATGAAAAAACAACAACCATGATTTTGCAAACTTTCATACTAATATTTAGAAAAAGCAAATTAGCTTTAGTAACAAATATAATTTACTTGCTATGGGTATTTAAAGAGCACAACGTATTATCTGTGTTTAATAATTATAATAATTAAACTTATATGTTGCCTGATGCTAAAGAACTCTGATCTCTTTTCCCAACTCGATAGGAAATTAATGCAGAAGCACTTTAGTATTTCTTGTATTTCAGGGAATTAATATTATAAATGCATCCCCCATAATTCTTAGAAAATAAGGTGAGTACTAGCATCCTTTTCAAAATATTTTTCTCATAGTTCACATTCCTTAAGCTTTAACAAATCATGATAGTATAATCTATAGGAGAAGTCATGGTGGCACATCTTTGTCCACATGAACACAAGCCATTGTGAAAGAATGTCTATTTTGAGGACTGAAAAAATACAACACAACATCTTCTCCTTTGAAGTTCAAGTTGAATCCAGTGACTTCATGAAAGTCTCCCTATGCAGAATAAGATAGACACTGCCTTCCCTGAGATTTCGTTTTTCTTCCAAACTAGGTTACAGTCCTAGGATTCTATAGAGGGCTCCCAACAAAGTATTATCTAGGTCCAGGCCTACTTAGCTTTTTGACTAAGGGAGAGGAGGGAGGAGGGGGGGTGAGAAGAGTGGGGGTGGAGAGGATGTGAGCTTGGTACCATGGTATTAGGATACCAAGTGTTAATCTACATCTTAACATTCATGGATGGTAAAGTCCTCCGAAATGTGCATACTGATAGAAACCTACTTAGAAGTATCCAATAATGATTTTGATTTGAAGGAGGAATATGGTACTTAATGTACCTTTTCTAGGAAGTGGGCATAGAATTTCATCTTTTAGATAGTGTAAGTATTTTATTTACCTCTGCTGCTTCCTGCTGTTGCTTCACCACTGAAGGATCAATCCCTGCTCCTTCTAGTTCTCTGATAAAATCTTGAGTATCTTTGATGGTGGCTATGAGAGCCATATGATCACACCAGAACTTCTCCGCTAATTCCATGACATCAAGGAGCTTCGCTTCCCTTTCCTCAGCCAAAGCATGGATATCCTCCCAGATAAAGACCATCTGATCGAGCTTATCTTGAACAACTAGGCAGCAAAAATAACATGACAGTTACACAGTCACGTTAGGCAGAGCGATCTACATGTCCTTGAGAGGAGCTTGTAAATTATCTGTTATGCATTTATCTTGCAATATAAATATTATGGGATTGAAAACGTGCTACTAAAGGATGAGATAAATAATAGAATATAAAGCAATAAATATATATACAACTATATATAAAACATGAAACATATATGCTTTCCCTCAGAAATAGCCAATACAAGATAATTCTTCTGCTGCAGATATTTACATTTTTCTTTTTAATGCTTCCAAGAAAAATAGGGGAGGAGTTTCCAATTTGGTAACCTCCATTACCTTTAGCAGATATGTCTTTATCAGCTCCTTCTGAACGTGAAATCATTTCTTCTCCGCGCAGCTTGAGCGTTTCATACACTGGCTGTAGTTTTTCCAAATCTACAGAGACGTTCTTATTTTCACTGATCTGTTCTTTAATCTTTTCAACTTCAGCTGAGATTGAAGGTGGCTGCCGCAAACGTTCAGCGATCCGGTCCAGGTTCTCAATAGTTGAATCTATCTTATCATGGAACTGCAATAGAGAAGGGATAAGTAGGGGCAACTGGGTGAGACACAAAAAAGCCCCCCCCCCGAAAAGAGCCAAATCAAATCAGGAAGCGGGGGAAAGGGTGAGGCTATCCATCTTGAGATAACTAAATTAATTAGTACCACTTATGGAAGCAGTGTAGAAGGCTTAATATATAGAAGGCTTAACTGCCCAACAAAAATTTACCTAATCATTATTCTATATACAATACTTCCTTGTCCTACATATATGGATACAATAATATTAATATATACAATTGTAAGACAATTCAGATAGTTGAAATGAGTGTTTCTAAATCAAATGTCTGAATCAAGTTAAACTTGTTAAGAGATTTGTAATCATGATTTGTTCTCTTTATTTCTGTATTATTATGATTGCTGTTTTTTACTGGTATCACAACTACCAGTAACTAGTTTTGTAAGTATTGTTTTAAAGTTGAAGAAGAATAAAAAATTTCTCCTTTCAGCAAGTTTAACCACAACGTCAAGTACAGTAACTTTTAACGGTCCCTTCCATGAACTGATGTCTGTCAAAATCCCTGGGGCTACATCCTGGTTTTCTTGGACAGCAAAGGTGACCAACATACAAGTGCTGGAGCACACAACACCAGACATGTCCCTGGAAGGAAACATGGCTAACTGCATCTCACTTGTTTTGGCCATGTTACACGGAGGAATTCACTGGTGAAAGCAATTATGCTGAGAAGAGTTAAGGGTAAAAGGAAACCGGGTCGTCAAAGAACACAGAGGTTGGACACCATCAAAGCTGATACCAGAAAGACCATAGAAAAACTCAAATAGTGCAAGATTGGAAGATGTGGAGAGACTCAGTCCATAGAACTGTTAAGAGTCGGACACAACTAAATGGATAACATCATCATCATCATAATGATGACTAGCCTTGTGGTGCAACCAAAACAATCTGGAACTGAACACACTCAAAACCGTAGAAATGGTGGTAGACTTTAGGAGAAACCCTTCCATACTTCCACCTCTCAAAATACTTGACAACACAGTATCAACAGTAGAAACCTTCAAATTTCTAGGTTCTATCATATCGCAAGATCTAAAATGGACAGCTAAAACATCATTAAAAAAGGACAACAAAGAATGTTCTTTCTTCGCCAACTCAGTAAGCTCAAACTGCCCAAGGAGCTGCTGATTCAGTTCTACAGAGAAATTATTGAATCTGTCATTTGCACCTCTATAACTGTCTGGTTCGGTTCTGCAACCCAACAAGAAAAACACAGACTTCAGAGGATAATTAGAACTGCAGAAAAAATAATTGCTACCAACCTGCCTTCCATTGAGGACCTGTATACTGCACGAATCAAGAAGAGGGCCGTGAAAATATTTGCAGATCCCTCGCATCCTGGACATAAACTGTTTCAACTCCTACCCTCAAAACGACACTATAGAGCACTGCACACCAGAACAACTAGACACAAGAACAGTTTTTTCCCGAAGGCCATCACTCTGCTAAACAAATAAGTCCATCAACACTGTCAGACTATTTACCGAATCTGCACTACTATTAATCGTCTCTTAGTTCCCATCACCAATCTCTTTCCACTTATGACTGTATGACTATAACTTGTTGCTGGCAATCCTTATGATTTATATTGATATATTGACCATCAATTGTGTTGTAAATGTTGTATCTTGATGAACGTATCTTTTCTTTTATGTACACTGAGAGCATATGCACCAAGACAAATTCCTTGTGTGTCCAATCACACTTGGCCAATAAAATTCTATTCTATTCTATTCTATTCTATTCTATTCTATTCTGTTCTGTTCTGTTCTGTTCTGTTCTGTTCTGTTCTGTTCTGTTCTGTTCTATTCTAATCCTGCCCTTCTCTTTTCTATCTCTCAAAATGAGTTATACTGGATAAAACCAAGATATTTCATGTAGATATTCAATCACATGTCCAATTTCCCCCTTCTTTATGTAGAGAAAGAATTATATGGATCAGGTAGCTATGCTGACTAGCTATTATTTCTACAGCTTCCTCTTATTATGATGTGAATCTATCAAGATGAAAATAACCATAAAATATAAACTTTCAGACAAAATTATTCTCTTTTCTTTTGATCTTTGGAGAGTTTGTCCCTATTCAGTAAGCACTGCAAATCAATGAAATGCAAATGCTTTATAAATACGTCAATCTATTATAGATTTAATTAATCCAAAATCATATTTTTAAATTATTTCACTAGGAAAGATTTTTTAATGCATTAATATTCTTGGTTAACATGCTTTAGTGAAAGTATCTTCAATTAATATGATTTTATATCTAGTATTGTATTGTAAATCAGGGGTCCTCAACTCCCAGGTTGTAAGTGGTGAGCGAGTGAGTGAAGCTTTATTTGTGCATGTGCAGGATTAAGTTGCATATGTGAAACCATCGCCTCCTCCGGTCCACGGAGCCAAAAAGATTGGGGACCGCTGGTCTAAATGATTAAACAGAAGATTTAATTTAAATGTTACTGTGTTTCATCAAACATGGAACTTTTAAATAACCTCTCAGCTGTCTAATGCAATCTCTGTTTCTGGCCAGGATGAAGTCAGTCAGAGAGAAAGAAGGAGATTCCTTCTTGATATTTCTTAAGGGTAGATTCCAGTACTTAGTTAATTAAGCTAAATGCTATCAGATGTTTATAGTACCTCCATGTGGAGGGGCCTTACTGCTACCAGTCCAAAGCCACTGGGCAGCTATTACATTTTTCTCTTTTGCTGGGTTTTGTGTAAGAAAAAAAAACCAGAAGGTATTATACAAGAAACCCACAATTAGAAACGGAAGATGTCTCTTAGCCCCGCCAAAAATTCTGTAAAAGGGATGGGAGGACTGCACAATGAAAGCCTTGTCTAGAAATAGCCTCTAATGAATTTGCAGCCCATTTATAGTGAATGCAACAAATTATTGCTTTCTAATACCAAGAAAGAATGAATTCCTACAACAATATTTAAGAATGTCGCTTGGAGAATTCATTTTATTTTAACCTTGGGTAGATTTATCTTGAAGACATCTACTGTTGGCCAGCACTCTTAAATTAAAGTTTATTAACAATAAAGTTATTATGTGTGCATGGATAGGTCTGACACGCTGACCAATGTTCTGTGAAAACACACTGCCCTGCTCTTTATTTTGGGGGGATTTTTTTTTGTAAGTTGAGAAAATGTACATATTTAGTATTTATCACAAAAGTACCCTCAAAGTAAATTTTTTGAGACAATCAGATTATTTTCTTTTGCACCAAACAGATTTCTTAATGGTTCTGATCCTTGAGCAGGTAAGAAAAATAAATTTATGTAACCATGATGTGATTTTTTTTTTAACCTAGCATATGGTGACTTGTACTCCTAATAAGTTGAATATGTACTGCAAATACAGTGATATAAATTAGCAAACTGATCTGCTTTCCTTCTGGGGAAAAACAAAAAAACAGCAACAAAAAACCCCCAAAATACCTGAGTCGATTGAGAAATAGCTTCATCCAGTGCTTGGGCCCGCTTTTTGACATCTTCTTTAATTTGACTGTAAAGAGCATCAGCTGCTACATATTTCTCTTGGATTAAAAATCCCTCTTGTGGGCTCAGCTCCAAGAGTTGAGGTCCAGTTTTGTTCATCTTATCTATGTGAGGCTTATGCTCAGCAATCAACTCTCGCAGTTGCTGTAACAGAACAAAATACTTTCAGTATGTCAGCCTTACTATGCCATATCTATGCCAGAATTTGTCTATATCTCCTACAAATTCAAACAGCAAGAAAAATCTAAACATCTCTTCTAAAAACAAGGCCAAAGAGTAACTCATACTGGATGTATGCATTTAACCACAGCCTACAGCCAAACTGCTTTCACCTGTAACTGAATAAAGTGAGAGAAATTGCATCTTACTTACAGTAGACTTAAAGGGAATTATTGCACCATACTTTCTATAGGTGTAAAAAAAAAAGAATAAGCCTGTGCATTATGAATAAAAATTGAAAACATTCTGACTTGCCTGCTTGTTATAGCACTCTCAAACACTAGCAAGCTATTTTTAGTCACATTTAAACAATTTGGAAACTTTTACAATGCTGGTACTTAATAAATCATTTCTAGTGCTGGATAACTGGCTGAATGTTTTTATTAGTTGTCCTATGTTATTCTGTTTTCTGCCTACACTTTCTAGTCTGTTTTTAAAAAATATTCTGGTTGTTCAAAGCACTGCTTTTCATAATATACTTTTAAAATTAAGTCTAATGAAGTAAGCCATGAAATGATGTTTATTTAGGAGATTCCCAATTATTTAAATTAAGCACTAACTTAAATCTTGTCAGTTTCTAAATTATTCTAAGGATTAAAGTTGAATTTTATCCTTTAAGTTCTTTGTTTTCATCTTCATTATAAAACACAAAACATATATATATTGTTATATGGTTATAACTATGTTCATGGCCTGAAGTAAAACAGTTCATATCAGGACACTGCTGTTTATGAAATTCAGTCCTTATTAATCTCAAATTAATCATATAATCCAAATTTTATTTTTTAGAAGGTAACAAATTTAAAGTATAAAAGCAATACAGGTAGTCATCAACTTAAAACAGTTCATTCAGTCACTGTTCAAAGCACTTATCACCATTTTTCACACTTATAACCATTGCAGCATCCCCATGGTCACGTGATCAAAATTCAGACATTTGGAACCTGACCCATATTTATGACGGTTGCAATGTCCCAGGATTATGTGGCCCTTGTTTGCAACCTTCTGATAGGCAAAGTCAATGGAGAAGCCAGATGTGCTTAACAACTGTGTTAAGTGTATTAACAACTGCAATGATTCACTTAACAACTGTGACAAGAAAGGTTGTAAAATAGAGCAAAACTCACTTAACAACTGTCTTGTTTAGCAACTGAAATTTTGGCCTCAATTTTGGTCACAAGTTGAAGACTACTTATTGCAAATCAAAGAGAAAGCATCAATAAAGGTGTAAAAACTGCCCAGCCCTAATTATTTTAAAAATTGTGTGATTTCTTATAAGGAAAAGAATATGGCGTTGCTTTTTGGAATCAATGACATTTTCAAAGATGCTTGCAACCTGACCCAATGTTGTCCCAAACGATCATGACCTGAATGATTGAGAATCTCCACAGACACCTTACCCGATGTTCTTCTTGCTGCTGCCTCAGAGTTTCATATTCAAGAGCTGGCACTGGAAGCTGTGAGATGATTGTCTCGGTTTCAGTTAGCCATGGCCAAATCTCTTCATAGGTCTCCCAAAACTGGCTAACTAGAGATTGAGCCCGTTCTAGTTGCAAGTTTCTCTTGGAGTTCATTTGACAGAGCATATCATATTTATGCAAGAGAGTTTCCAATTTGTTCTGTAACAAAGTTATCAACAAACCACAGCATGTATCTATCAGCTTTGCAAGATCTTAATTCAGCAAATACTGTTATTAACTGATTTATCAAGTTCATAGACTGCTGTTCTAGCCATATAACACTCAAGATGGTTTGGTAATTGATAATTATAGAACATAAGAGCAGAGAAAATCCAATCCACAATTTAAAAATTGGTGAAACAGATGGGCTTTCATTATTTTTCTAAATATTGGGAGAGTGGGGGCCAAATACATCTAGTTAAGGAGTCTAAATCCAAATACATCTAGTCTAAGAAGGCCCTCTTGTCCATATGAAACAGATGGCAGTGGAATCTTCAAAAGGACATCTACACTATTGTAGATCTTTGTTTTCAATAATTATGATCAGAGCGAGAAATTAGAGAATTAAGGAATCACAGATTTATTCAACATTGGTTTAATTGCCTCCTTTGGTAGGATAGGAAGCCACCCAGAGTCACCTCATGGTAAGATGGATGGTAAACAAATTTAATGAAATAAATTAAAAAATGAATAAAAATTCCAATCCTATTTTTAACAAAAAACACACCAACAAAACTATGATGGTATTTCGCTTACATACTTATTCACAACAGATTTGAAAAATGGTATGCTCGATACATATATATCTATTATCACAATATGTGCATAGTCTTATTTTCATTAAAACAAACAAACAAACAAATAAAAAAAACCTAGGGATGGATAAGAAGGAAGCACAACTGGGGAGTATGAAGTAACGACAAGATTAAAGAAAGACTGTGATGTATCCTGGATAGGAGATGAACAGGCAGCCCTTTGTGGAGAAGACTATTCTCTAAATGGGTCGCAAACCTCCTGAAACCAACCTTAACTTAAACTTTATTTTCAATGGGCCAAAGAGTTTCTTCTATGCCCAGCAGAACATTTCCAATAACAAATCAGAGAACACTGTATTTTTTAAAATAAGGTCCTCTCTGCAATTCCCATTTCCCTCAAATATCTAATCTAGAAGGCCATGGTTTCCTCAATGTGGGAGATGGCACCGCAGATAGGAATCAGTGAAAATCAACTGCGGTTTCACACCAGCTGAAGTATCCTAAGAAGAATTATACTGAAAGAATATACTCTTACTATGCACTCAAGGAATAAAGTGTGAGTGGATTTTCTACAAGAAACCACTACATTCATCATAACCACTACTAAGAACGTTCATGTATATAAATTAACTGGCAGTTATTCAATTATATTTTTTGTTTTTCTCCCTATCAAAGTAACTATCTTTGTGAGCCTCCTAAATCATAGAACCATGATGGCAAACCTTTGATGTTCCCGTGTGCCGGTCTGCGTGCCGGAAGTGGCACACGAAACCATCCCATGAGGTATGTGTGGCCCTGCTGGCCTTCACCCATGCAGGAGAGGCAATACCCGGAAAAGCGGTGGTCCATCGCGTGTGCGCAAGCCGACACCCAAACACTTGGATACCGGCATGGAAGCATGCCCGACTAACAGCTGGCCAACATGCATGCATTTAACATCAACCCGGAAAGGCGGATGCTGGCCTGCACCACGCATTCTTCGCAGGATGGTTTCACGTGCCGCTTCCGGCACGCGTACCATAAATTCGTCAACACTGTCATAGAAGATGAGCACTAGCTGGTGCAAATGAGTAACAATTGCTTCACAAGTTTAAGAATTGGATCTGTGTTTAGATATTCAGATTCATTACCAAATAAGTGCAAGTAATGCCTTATTACCTTCATAATTTGTTTTTCCTCCTTTGTACATGTCTTCATGATCTCATCTCCAGATGAAACAAGTTCTTCTATTGTATCCTTGTGTTTCAAAATCTCCATGGTAAACCCCTAGCCATATAGCAAAACAGATTGTTATTAAGAGTAGCAGGAAGTTGACCGTAACACACGCAATATAAATAATATCAAATTTGTAATGAGAATTGATTTAACACACCACAAATGGAGTTTGTTTACCTTTTGAATTTGCAGCTGAGCAAAGGTCTGGTCCCGTTCAAGCCTTATGTCACCCAGAGATATCAGTTTCTTTTCTGTTTTGTCAACCCAGGCTAATTCATTATTAGCTGCCTGATCAAACTAAAGAAAGGCCATCAAAAAGCAGTTATTAAAAAAAATAGAAATATTCACTTATAGATAAAAGAGTTCTAAAAGTACACTTATCACAATTCAGTTACAAACTACTCCATCTCAAATAGCTACAGTCAATCTGTATTTACTATTCAGGGATTTATGAAAAATGGTGTCTAGATTATTGAGTGTGCTGCTTTTTGTCTATTACAGCAAATATGACATAGTTTTTAATATTTTCAAGATGAACAGGTTTATTGTTGTGTAAGCTTTTATACAGCATAAGCCTATTCTATCTGACGGCTGAAGGATACTCTTCAATTGATATCAGGTATCACAGACATGCACTTAGAGGCATGTAATGATGGAAATCGGCAAGCATTAAAAATCAAAGTCCATGAAATGCAAGAAGCTGTGAATTTCCACAAAAAATTGCACTAATATAGAATAAAAGAGTACTTTCCAATAAAACTCTTATTACAATCTAATGGGGGTGGGTGGACACTGGGATTGTGCGTGCTGGCTCACTTCCTGCTTTCTTCTGCATTTATTTCTTAGGGGCAGAAAAAGACTAAAATAAGTCTCTGTTTGTGTTCAGCTGAATTTCAGTAGAAATCTACTTATAATCATGGATCCAGTTCCAATGTTAAAATCTCTCTTTCTACTTTTTTTTTTTTTTTGGGAGGGGGGGGGGAAGAGAATACAGACTTTCCAGAAAGCTGCAAGAATCAGTGCTAATCATAGAATAGATTTGTGCTAAATATGTTAGCTTCCTGTAACATCGAGACAGTTCATTTTTATTTTTTTTTGTAAAAACGTCTCAAAGTAGCTGTATCGTGTCCATTGTCATTTTCACATCAATCTTATTTTATGTTCCTTAGTGATTCTGAGATTTCTTGACTTTCTAAAATAAAACTGAACTGTCCAGAAGTTTAGGAAGCTAACACATTTAGCACAAGACTATTTGATCTACGTTTTGCTGTTGTCCATTTTTAAGATTACTCTCTTGCTTTAATACAGGCTCTATTATTTAACATTAACATTTAAATCCAAAAAGCGAATTGCTCCTCATTTTTAATGCAAGTCACTTGTATCATATATATCTCCTTTGTAAGTACTCTGGTGATTTTACGGATTGTCTGGACAGAATAATCCCTTCAAACATTCTTTTCCCTGCATTCACTGTTGAATGGAAAGAGAAAGTAAATCCACAACCACCGTCTTTCCATCTCTATAGATGCACCCCTGCCTTCCCAATGGGAGAAAGTTCTACAGAACTACTTAAGACTCAATTCAGCTAGCTTGCTTAATTAGATAATTGAATCCATAAATATATGAAGCAAGCTTCAATTATATTATCAAATTACGAGACAAAAAATTGATATTTTACTCTTTGGAAGCACACACAGCCTTCAAAGCAGGGGTGAAGAACTGATTTCAGGCTGAGGGCCAGAATAACTCTGGACAATTGTGTCAAAAGTTGCATATCAGCAGTTGCATATTCCCCATTGTCAGGAGGTGGTCTCTAATGTGTTTGCCTTTAGTGAAACCTATACAATCCAATCACATTTATACCTTTCATTTATAGACCATATTTCTGAAAAGATTTGTCACAACTAGGATTTAAAACTGTGTCTGTTGACATCGAGGACAGCTGTTCTAATGCTTATTGCTGTGGTGGTGCAGTCATTAGAATGCAGTATTGCAGGCTAACTCTGCGGACTGCCAGCAGTTCGATTCTGACCAGCTCAAGGTTGACTCAGCCTTCGAGCCTTCTCAGGTCAGTAAAACGAGGACGCAGATTGTTGGGGACAATATGCTGACTTTAAGGCTGTAAAGCAGCGTGAAGTGGTATATAAGTCTAAATGCTATTACTATTGGCAGGATCAGCAAACAAACTCTCAATGGGAGACAACACAGTGCTGGAGGAGATGAATTTCCTTTCCCAGCAGTGTGCCCTCTTGCTCTAAGACAATATTTCAAGAGGAAAATATTTCCCTCCCCGGTTGAAACTTTTCCTTCATTCCTTCCTCCACCTCCCTGCACGATAATTTTCCTGATAGCTAGGAAACTTTCTAATGCATGGCTGTCAAATTCACAGCGTCATGTTGCTGTCACATGACGTTTCACGTTTTTCCATTTGCAGAGCTAGGGTGGGTGTGCCCTGGGCATGACGCATCTGGCCCGCGGGCCACCAGGTTGACACTCCTGTTCTAAATGTTTGATCAGCTGTTCATCCGGAGGTTAAGAGCTCTTCCAATTCCAGGTTTGAAGAAAAAAGCAGGAAGATGCAATAGAATTTGAAGATGAAGCCAACAAGGTCTATGCCCTTTAGACAGAGGTCCTTAGCCTTCATGCTTCTTTTATGTCATCCAGAATTGACCATAACACCTGAAAAAGTATTGAATGAATCTAAATTGTCCTAGAAAAGTATATGTTTGTTTTTTCAATGTCACTATTGTATCATTGATCTTGAAGTTAGAATATTAACTGTATCCGTTAATGTACTGTACTTTATCACCACTTAAAGTAGCTGGTGAATTTTTAAAGAATATTCAGAATGTAGCAATAGCACTTAAGACTTATATACCGCTCCATAGTACTTTACAGCACTCTCTGACAGTTTACAGGCTCAGCATATTGCCCCCAACAATCATCATTTTACTGACCTTAGAAGGATGGAAAGCTGAGTCAACCTTGAGCCAGTCAGGATTAAACTCTTGGTAGTGAGCAGAGTTAGCCTGCATTCTAACCAATGTGCCACACAACTCATATTTTAAAGTGCTAAAAGATATAGATTAAAGTGAAAACTGCATGCTTCTAACAATTAAGACTATGCCAAAAGAGATATATCTTTACAGATTTTCTACATACTGAGATTGTGGAAACCAAGCACAACTCCTTGGGGAATGTGTTGCACAGTGTACGGCACCAACTCAGGAGGAGAGGAACAGAAAGGCAAGCTGCCAGCTAGGAGGCATCTTTAAGTCAGCCTCTTCTGAGATCTGTCAGACAGATTTGTACTGGGAAAGGCTGCTCTTTAGATAATCAGGTCTAAAGCCATCAAAAGGAACACTTTAAATTGGGCCCGATAAGCAGCTGACAACCAGTAGAGAGAGATCTTACAGGGATCAGTACATTGACTGGTTAATAGCCTTACTGCCCCATTTTGCACAAAGGCAGCTTCTAGATCTCATTCAAGGCTAGCCCTTTTATTATAAAGGACAGTCCTTTATTTGAAAAAGCAGTCTTTTACATTTATTTTTTCAAAAACTCACTTTTGTCGTTTATTTTGGTCATGTAACTTTTTCTTTACAAATGGTACTACTTAATGCACATACTGTATGTGAATGTGAAAAATATGGACACTGAATTACACACACACACACGTATTGCCATAATCAAAATAAGATGTAACCAAAGGGTAAGTAACTGTTGCTAAATCTGACTGGCTTTGGAACAAATTGGCACGCTAGACACAATTGTGCAAAGATGTTTTTTGTCACAGCTGCCACCTTAGAATGCAAGGACAGCTGAGGATCAAGAGTATTGCCAGACTTAAAGTGAAATTAATGGATAAGCTATCATATCTTGTTCTTTAATTATGAATTATAGCTGAAAAGTAAATTATGTGGCCTGAAGATTCTCCCATGAGTAATTCTTTATCATACTGTTTAATATTTGAAACAGGCCACAAACATTCACTGCCTTTTTACAACTATAATCAGAGTAGATATACTTGGTCTGAACACTCTGCTTTAAATAGAGACTTTTGAACTGAGTCATACTAAATTAAAGGGCTAGTAAATCAGATCTTTAAAATCACATACACACAAATTATCCTAGAAACATCCTGATGCAGACATTAAGTTCACTTTAATGCTACATGTAATATGAGTAACATTTTTTGTTCACAAGAACCTACACCTACCAGTTTTGCATCACTTATACAACCTCACATTTGATCCTATCAGGCACCATAAACTGCAGGCATTAAAAGGATTTAGATTTCATCCTTTGTTTTGGTGAAATTCTTACTTAGTTCACTGCGTGATGTTTCTCATAAAGCTTCCCAGTATGAGGCTGATCTGCAATTTTTGCATCAATCAGGAGACAGATGGCTATGAGAATGACTGGATTTGCTTTGTTCTAAGATTCATGTCTGAAAATTATGGCCAGGATCCCCTTCCTTCCCAAGATGAGCCCGAGTTCTTGAATAATAGAGCCAATGTGTACAAGGAGAGTACAGTAAAACGAAGAGAACATTTTTATTTTGACACGAATTCCCAAGTAAATGAACTGGTGTGTGTGTGTGTGTATAATGCAAACCTGATATAAACACATATTACTCCAGTTACAAAAGGTTAAATCAATATTACTTTTACCTGTTGTGATCTTAAAATTGCAGCATCAATTTCTTCCACTTTTTGATTTAAAGTGTCACTCATTAACCGGTATCGTTCATTGTCTTCTGTAACCATTTTATCTATCCCTTCCCTGGCTCTCCATGGCACCAGTTCCAACAAAGCACTGCTGACTTCATTGAGATTGTCCAATAAACTTTTCTTATCCTTTACTTCTTTTTTCAGTTCCTAGAAAAGGATATTTGAGATAAGCACTCTGGCAAAAATCTATGTGATGCTCTTCCTTTCATTTTTTAACATTACTGTACGAAAGATTATGTGCTGAATATATATTTAAGGATGCTGGAGGAAACATTATTAACCAGCACTATGCTGATGATACTAATCTGATACTAAAAATGATCTACAAGGTCAGGTAACAAAAGTCAAGAATGATTATGTATGGATAATCTACAATTAGATTCACAATCTAAGATTGGTGGAAACTTAATAATTTAAGTCCTAACCAAGAATCTAAGAATTATTAAGGAAGCATCTAAAAATATAGGCAGTTCGAAACAAGGTGGTTTTTTTATAAAATTCGAGTGTTCAGGTCTGTTAAACAAAATGTTTCCAGATATTAAGAAAGTCCATTGGAAGCTCCAATAGCTTCAGTCATGATTGGTGTGAAAGAGTTTTTTTTCCGTAAGTGTTCAACTTCAATCTGAAAGACCCAATATTTTATAATGTTTTCCAATTGTTTTTTATTATTCATGTATTTGTGCGTACACACACACACCCCACAGGCAATAAACATATCTATCTCTAATGTTCCCCACCCCTGTAAGGTGTGTTTGGCTGAGACGGAGTGTCTTACCCAAAGCCACCCAGCATCCTTCAGAGAGTTCTAGAACTCATATGTTTCTGGAGCACTTCCTTAATCAATATACCAAGACCAAATAATGATAACAGGGACAGCCTTGGAACTGATAATGAAAGGTAGCTTCTACCTTTTAGGATTGACTGTTCTTGATAAAGAAACAGCAGACAAGAAATACTATACATTGCAATTGGTACTATAGTAATGAAGGCCCACAAGAAGATATTCAGGTGACATGACATGTCTATATCTAAAAAGACCAGAATGGTACAGGTAATAGTTTTTCCTATGAGTCTGTGGAAATGAAAACAGTTTGAAAAGTTTGAAAACAGAATAGAAAGAGCATTAACATTTTTGAAAGCAGTGTTAAGAGACAATTCCCAAGAATATCATGGATAGCCCAGAAAACAAACAAATGGATCCTTGAACAAATCAATCAAGAATTCTCATTTGAGGCACAAATAACCACGCTTAAATACTTTGGACACGGTATGTCAAGACCTCGCTCTCTAATGAAGTCTATTAATACTGTGAAAGATAGAAGGAAAGAGAATGACCAGTAGCCATTGGGTGGACTCAATTATAGAGATGGTGGACGAACCGATGAAAACCTGAAGAACAAGGTGAGGACAGATCATCCTGGAGAAGGTTTAATATATGTCAGGGCCTTGAAGCTCTTCACCTCACTAACCCCTTCATGAAGTTTCAGGATGTTGATCAACCCCAAATATTTATTACATGAAAATAATTTAATAAATACTACTTTAACTAATATTACTATACATAATATTAATAATAAACCACAACTATAATGGATAGTTCCATTATATCTACACCATATCTACACCATCCTTGGCTGCAGATATTGTCCACTTTGGAGACTCTGATCTATGTGGTCAATAAGGGTTAACACCAACTCTTATCAACTTGATGAACATAATCAATTAAAAAATAAAGTTATGAAAAGATTTATTGCAAATAAGAAGCTGTACACGGGAAAAGTAAAGGTAATTTCGATTAGGTTTACTTTTGTTAATTCCTGAAGGGAAGCTCAGTCAAAATACGATTTGAATATGTTCTGGAGATTCACTGGGCATTTTACCATAGTCCATATGTAATCATAAGTAATATGAAGAATTCTTATGTGTCACTTACAATTTATAATCCATTTATCTCTCCTGTCAGTAAAATAAGTACCGTATATACTCGAGTATAAGCCGATCCGAATATAAGCCGAGGCACCTAATTTTACCACAAAAACTGGGAAAAACTATTGACTCGAGTATAAGCCGAGGGTGGGAAATGAGGCAGCTACTGGTCAATGTAAAAAATAAAGATAGAGCCAAGTAAAATAACATGAATATTTATTTGAACGAAAAACAATAAAAGTGCAAAAGG
This sequence comes from Ahaetulla prasina, assembly GCF_028640845.1. Lineage (NCBI taxonomy): Eukaryota > Metazoa > Chordata > Lepidosauria > Squamata > Colubridae > Ahaetulla > Ahaetulla prasina. Next base: position 141,214,951 of record NC_080539.1, on the reverse strand, counting down.
GGGAAGGAGGATTCCCAGCTTTAGAAAATTTAGAACTACGCCACCTTTGGTATGACCTGAGCATAGCTCATAAAATTATCTGCTACAATGTACTTCCTATCAATGACTACTTCAGCTTCAACCACAACAATACACGAGAACACAATAGATTCAAACTTAAAAGTGAACCTCTCCAATCTAGATTGCAGAAAATGTGACTTCAGTAACAGAGTTGTTAATGCCTGAATGTGCTACCTGACTCTGGTCTCTTCCCAAAATCCCCAAAGCCTTAACCAAAGACTATCTAGTATTGACCTCACCCCATTCCTAAGAGGTCTGTAAGGCGTGCATAAGAGCACCAGCGTGCCTACCGTCCCTGTCCTAATGTTCCCTTTAGTTGTATTCCTTTTATGTATTCAATTCATGCTTATATTTATATAATTATTTAATATGTATTTGACAAAATAAAATGAATGAATGAATGAATAGAATAGAATAGAATAGAATTTTTATTGGCTAAGTGTGATTGGACACACAAGGAATGAATGAATGAATGAATGAATGAGTGAGTGAGTTACTTCAACAACATTGTCTCACAGAAATTGACAATACAACTGCAAGCATGAAAATGAGTCCTCCTTTAGCTTCCAAGGGACCAGGGTGCCTCTGAAGGTCAGTGCTCTAAGCACTAAGAACCCAGCACAAATCTAAGCCTGTATGCACACCAATAGTGAAAATACCCTGCACAGTGTCTCTTGGCAGAAGGTTAATTTTCATAGGCGTTGGGGTGGCTCTTTTTTTTTTTTGGCAGGGCAATAAGGATCTCTAATATCATTAAACCCAAGTGTGAGGAAAAGACAGCAGCTAAAATGTTAAGGCCAGTTGTGTGACCTTCTCCAATACAGTTGGCCTGGCTGTTTGCCAAAACTTAAAACACCCTCCATCCCCCTCCTGCTAAAGCTTCTTTCTTAAAACAATTGTGGTCTTTGCCTTTCATGTCGCTCAACCTTTCACCTGCCAGGTTCCTAGCCCTTCACCCTTGACCCACTGCTGTGTTTGCTTAGCATTGTGCCAATCGACTTTAGAAGTCTGTGTGTGTGTGTGTGTGTGTGAGAGAGAGAGAGAGAGAGAGAGAGGGAGGGAGGGAGTGCAAAAGGGGGAAGGAGGATTCCCAGCTCTAAACAAAGGAAATCCCGGAATGCCAGCGCGAAGGCGGTGCTCGCGTTCCTCCTCCCTTGCTCAAAAGCCCCAATAACCTTCACCAGCAAGGCAGACCCCCACGCGAAGGAAGGGGCAGGCTGACTCACGAGCATCTGGCTGAAGAGCAGCTGCTCCAGGTCGCCCAGCACGGTGAAGCACGGAGGAGAAGAAAGAATGAAAGAAGGGAGGAACGGCCCTCCTTTCTCTCTCTCTCTCTTCCAGCGCCACGGAACAGAAGGGGACTAGGCGCGCACACACGCCCAGCTTCTGAAGCACGGAGGAGAAGAAAGAATGAAAGAAGGGAGGAACGGCCCTCCTTTCTCTCTCTCTCTCTCTTCCAACGGAAAACGCTCTTTCGCTTGCGGGGAGAGGAGGGAGGGAGGAGGAGTGCAAAGGGGAAGGAGGATTCCCAGCTCTAAACAAAGGAAATCCCGGAATGCCAGCCGAAGGCGGTGCTCGCGTTCCTCCTCCCTTGCTCAAAAGCCCCAATAACCTTCACCAGCAAGGCAGACCCCCACGGGAAGGAAGGGGCAGGCTGACTCACGAGCATCTGGCTGAAGAGCAGCTGCTCCAGGTCGCCCAGCACGGTGAAGCACGGAGGAGAAGAAAGAATGAAAGAAGGGAGGAACGGCCCTCCTTCTCTCTCTCTCTTCCAGCGCCACGGAACAGAAGGGGACTAGGCGCGCACACACGCCCAGCTTCTGAAGCACGGAGGAGAAGAAAGAATGAAAGAAGGGAGGAACGGCCCTCCTTTCTCTCTCTCTCTCTCTTCCAACGGAAAACGCTCTTTCGCTTGCGGGGAGAGGAGGGAGGAGGGAGGAGGTTGGCTTGCTTATTCAACCCTTCCGGCTAGCCATCCAGCCCTTCCCAGGAGAAGGCGAGGAGTTTTGGGCGGCGACCTTTTTGCTAAGCGGCAGCTGCTGCCCCAACACCACCAGTTGGGGCGGGGCAGGTGAGCTGCAGTAACTCCCGCCAGGCTATGCATTGGCGGGGAAGCCCTGGCGGTGCAGTCCTTCTCGGCTGAGGAGGAGGTTTCCCCTCTTCTCTCTCCGTTGCGCCTGAACATCTGCCTAGCAACAATGACGACACGGGAGAACCTTTTTCTACTGGTTGAGCTTGGCCAATCGCCGGCTTGCTCTGAGTTGCTGCATTGTTTGTTCACCGGGCGTCTCAATTTACCAAGCGGGCGAGTTTGAGGTCGCGGGCGGGATGGCGCTGCGCTCTGCGCCGCCGCGAGCCACCCAAGGCCAGAAGAAAGGTCATTCCATCGGAGTAATGGAGCGAAGGCTCCTTCCTCTCCCGGAAGGAGCCTTCGCTCCATTACTCCGATGGAATGGCCTTTTCTTCTGGCCTTTGGGGGGGCTCTCGCGGCGGCGGCGGCGGCGGCGGCGGCGGCGGCGGCGGCGGCGGCGGGGTTGCAGCCCAGCCGGGCTCGCACAGCATGGGTAAGGCGGAGAGGAAGGAGCGGCGGCGGGGTTGCAGCCCAGCCGGGCTCGCACAGCATGGGTAAGGCGGAGAGGAAGGAGCGGCGGCGGGGTTGCAGCCCAGCCGGGCTCGCACAGCATGGGTAAGGCGGAGAGGAAGGAGCGGCGGCGGGGTTGCAGCCCAGCCGGGCTCGCACAGCATGGGTAAGGCGGAGAGGAAGGAGCGGCGGCGGGGTTGCAGCCCAGCCGGGCTCGCACAGCATGGGTAAGGCGGAGAGGAAGGAGCCTTCGCTCCATTACTCCGATGGAAACCCTCCTCCCTCAGCCGAGAAGGACTGCACCGCCAGGGCTTCCCCGCCACCGCCACAGAGCGAGCCCGACTCCTCCTGCCCGAATCGCGCCGTGCGAGTGCTGATGGGGAGCTGCTGAGTCCGGCCTGAGCTTGGCGGCTGCTAGAGCGCGAGCCCCGGGAGGCTGAGGAAGGAGCGGCGGCGGGGTTGCAGCCCAGCCGGGCTCGCACAGCATGGGTAAGGCGGGAGAGGAAGGAGCCTTCGCTCCATTACTCCGATGGAATGACCTTTTCTTCTGGCCTTTGGGGTGGCTCTCGCGGCGGCGAGCTCGCGCGGTCGGGGAAACCCTCCCTCCCTCAGCCGAGAAGGCTGGCGGCTCCCCTGCCCAGCCCTCTCACTGCACCACCAGGGCTTCCCCGCGCCAATGCACAGTCCGCCAAGTTTGCGCCGTCCGCCCACCAGACACGGGAATGGGGGCCGGCCTGGGGCGACAAATCGCGAGACCTCGGCGGGCCGCTCCCGTCCCTCCATGGGAGTCCGTTCGGTACCCCCTCCTGTGCGGGGTTCCCGAAGACGTAGACTCGAGTATAAGCCGAGGGGACGTTTTTCAGCACAAAAAACGTGCTGAAAAACTCGGCTTATACTCGAGTATATACGGTAACTCTACTAGCTATGATGTAACAAAAAATCCAGCTGTGAAATCTGGCTGGACTATCCGGCTTGCGTGAACTGGTAGCACTGGCCATGGGAGGCTCCGCCCACCCACCGGAACCTCATTATGTCCCATTTTTTACCCTCTGCGCATGCATAGAAGGCTCTGTGCATGTGCAGAAGAGGCGCATGCACCTGCGCGCTCCAGTTCCCGAACCGGTAGCGAAGGTAAGTGGATTTCACCGCTGAAAAAAAATCAAATTTTAGTATATCTTCAAGAATGTAGGCACTGGATACATCTTCAAACAATATTTTAGCAGTTGAGCAATAAAGAAGAGTTTATCTTATTATGGAATTGTTTCTTAAGTAAATATATTTAGTAAAAGAATAGTGTGGTCTGCAACTTGATAGCTTGTATGTTAAATTATTGCATTCTCACCTCTATAAAATGAGATTTAAGTGATTTTACTGTGGTTGATCTCTCATATCATAAGGTTTATGATTATAATTTAGTAAACATCTACATGGCAAACAAGTAGTAAAATATTTTAACATTATTACTTGTGTATATGACTAGTCATGTTATAGCAAAGAGTTAATCAGCCATGTTCGATTGGCTGATTTGTCATAAACACATATAGTTTACAAACCACAATGACCTTGTAGATGCAATAGACTAAGCCAAAATCCAAACCACAAAATGTTAAGTCAATTTTTATTTTCTAGCTTGATACTTACTTTTTGTCTTTCTTGTGTTTCACTTAATTCTTTGCCTTTGGGATCTTGAGAGTTGTATGAAAGTAATTCGACTTCAACTTTATCAAGCCAAGAACAGAGTTCTTTGTGAGCTGATTGGAGCTGCCCTGAAAGCTGAAGAGCTTCTTCTAGTGTCTTGAACACTTCAGAACTCAGGTTAGTGATATCCCTGTATCTTGCTTTGATGCCTTCCAATTTATCTTGAATTACAACAATTTCATCTCCTAAAATTTGAAAACAATGTTATTGCCAAAAAAAAACACTCTCAAACCATCAAGTTATTAATTGCAAAAATGAATAAGACTCCTACTTATGTATTAATAATCTGTAGTTTGGGGCAGATTTATAAACTATATTTAGAGTAAAATAAAATTACATAAAAGCCAGTATAATAAAGTTGCTTTAAGATTGAGTGCAGGTATTGTGACTTACACGGACACATTATGGAACATCTTTCCAGGATGCTTTTTCTACTTCCCAGTCTAACTTACAGATCTGGAATAGTTCCCAATCCACCTACTAATCACAGCCTCTGCCAAAACTGTCTAGGTACAGGGAGTTAATGTACTAACGTCTAATGAAAGTATTACAACCAGAAAATATAACATTTATTAAATAGGTCCTTTGGTATATCTCAAAATATATACATGATGATGGCACTTTTTATTTCTATTCAGATTGAAATCTGATCAATACACCCAGAGGTGATTTGCCAAATATGCTAACATCATTTCCTTGAAAATGTTAGACCTACATAACCTAAAGCCCTCTTGACCTACAATTGACTTAAATTACCCAAAGATCTCTTGACCTGCAAGATTCAACGTATAACCAAAACCCACAACAAATTATTTAGGATTTTTTTCTCTGAGAAATTTTAATAGCAAGAGACTTAGTTCACTGAAAATTAGTTTTATGAAGACGCTGTTTAAATATTGGCAATATTCAGAACAGTAGAATTCACAAATAAGTTCCTGATGAATTGTGAACCCAGAATTTCTGATTTAGAAAAAAAGGCTGTCTAATTAATACATTTTGTAAGGAAATACTGTAAATTAAGGCTCTTGTTAGTCCCTCATTATTTTTGTTGGTTCCAAATATTAGGGCTCTTATTCTGGCAAATATTTTCTTCAAATGAACATCAAGTGTCTCAAATTATTACCAGACAAACACACTGGACTTTGAATGTGTACCAGAAAATATTCAGATTCAAGCATGTTTGCTTATTAGGTAAACAGGTACATGGTCATTGCAGCAAATAATACAATTTATAGGCAAATCACATACAACCGAAAATATTCCTAGGATTTATTTTTAAAATGGCTTCGTTTATTTTGGATGCCCAAACTCCAGGGTTATTTGGATAGATATATGGGAGTACTTTAAGTTTTATCTTTAACCGGTTTTGAATGTACTTTCATAAAAAATTAGATTACTGATAATCCTGGAGCAAACAAGATTACCTGTAGCCTGGCTAATTCTGAATAGGACTAGCTAAGATTTGGAGGAACATTTTTCATCATGCTCTGGTCCTTCTCAAAGCCCTGATTTGCATAATTTGATGGCAGAAGAGTAAAAATGGCTTAATTTTTATTGTTCAATATACATTCAGAACATGACAGAACTCACTATCTAGCACTATTAAGATTGGAGAACTATAGTCCTTCAAAACAGAGGACTACTTGGGGGGGGGGTCTTTTGTAAAATATCCGAGGAAGAGTTTACGGGCTAAGTCAACCTTAATCCTATTGCTTCTAATGTGCCCATAGCAGTTTAGGGGTTATATCCAACTGTTAGAGTAAACTGAATTCTTTTTATTATAATACCAAATGACAGTTTTCTTAACTATGCAATTTACATTAGTAATCCAAATTTTTCAAAAAATGTCAGCACTGTTATTTTGTAACCAATGAACTCATTGAGAATTAATTCAATGGAGTAAAACAGATGGAAGTGATAAATGCATTAATACACACACACACACACATACACACACTTTCTCAGACTCAAACTATTATGTTTGGGAAACTTCATAAAGTCTAGAAAATTCACAAGATGTTGCCTTTGGAACGTGCTATGTGCATTTGGAATGCAATTTTTCCACTGTATTCTCTCTATTACAGAGGATGTGGTCCTGTTCATCAATTTAAAACATATAATCATTTTTAATCTTACAACAACATTCACTATCACAATCATCTACTTAGCCCTCCTCCTCCTCTTCCTCTTCCAGGAAAAGGGGGAATAGAAAAAGACTGAAATAAACACTAATGCAATAGATCTACAGCTTAAATTATTGGTTGATATCTAAATAGATATATGATTCCATTCAGAACTGTGATTTCATTTATAAAAACAATAATTTTAAAATACAAAACATGACAAATATAATCAGTATTTCCAGGATCACATATAGCGAAACTACAAATGAAAAATAACTAAAACTCTGCAGGCGACTAAAATGTGACAAAAACACTATAAAAAGAAGTGTCTGGACCACACAAAAACAGAGCACCTTTCTATTCTAAAGCAGTCTGCTTTTCTGTTTTTTAGGCTTCCACAGGGGATTGAAAAAAGGCTGGCACTGTATGAAGAAGGTAGCTGGTCCAAAACCCTTCTTCCAATTAATTACCAAAAACCATGGAGCAATAGCCATCTAATTCTTGATTGCTTAGAAAGAGGCTAAACATTTTAAAATGTTTCCATCAATTACTTAGGAGACTGAGAAATTTTAGTAGTTACAGAAAGAAACCTCTACAAATTTTCCTCCCAACAGCTATGGTTGGACATTTTCACTGACTGAACATTTACTCCTGTCAAGACATAAACAAAGACACCTTAGGAAGCAACAAATGCTAGTCTGAGTAGCATGGAGAGGGTGGTATGTTGGTTTTTTGGCAGGAATTCTGGTATTTATAATCCTAGCCCAACATCACATGAGGAAAAGATAATCAATAAGGACTGAGATGAATTATCATCACCATTCCACTCCTTGAAGTTATGCTTTATTATTTTATGGCTTTGGAGCATAAGAAAGCCATGAGGGATGATTAGATTTTCATTTATTTATTATCCTTGCCTTCTTGTTCCTGTAAACAGTAGACATGCAACATAGAATGAAACTTGGTACAGTGTATTCACCTTAGTTATAACTATTTTAATTCCCCAAAGATCCCTTTTAAAATCCTCTTGATACCATTAATTCAAATGTTTATTTTTTTAAGTACAGAAATTAATTTTCCAAATGAAAAAGATTGCCAACTCACAATTTATGCTCTCAACCAGCTGTCAATCAATATGAATCCAAGTCATAAAAAATTGGTACATTAACTATAAAGATTAGCACATTTATTCTGGACAGTTTATTTTACAGTATAAAAACTAAGTAAAAAAGATGTTATTTCATTTGCCACTGATATAAATCATTCTCACCTGTAGTTTGTTTAAGAAGCAGTAAACCATTTTGAATAGCTTGATCAACATTATCTTTTCTGATCTTAATCTCTTCTTGAAGAACCTAGGAAATTTAATGATTTAAGAATATGGGGAATGAGAGAAAAAGGCAACAACACATAAACATCAAAGAAATAATCACTAAAAGTTCTTCTATTTATAAGGAATAACTTTTTGTCACTGCTAAGGAATAATGCATTTGTTTCTTTCTTCACGGGAAATAAAAAGAAAAGAGTTCATGAGGTAACTAAAGAAATAAACACCATGCAAGATTTAGTTATAAGAAATAACTAAATAACTAATAAAATACAAAAGAAATTGTTAATAATATGATCAATGATGGTAAATTAAAAATAACAGAAAATAATGGCAAATACCAGCATTTCAGCGTGCTGTTTCTCTAGTAAATCAGTATTGTAGTCTTGGACTCCCAATTTGCTCAGTTTCTCATGGACTTCATTCAACCAGTTCATCAATTCAACCTCATCTTCTCCAAAAATCTGAGCATTGCAATAGGCTTGTTTCAGGAGCTCAGCCCTACTTCTGCTTTTTTCTTGAACCTCAATGTATCGGCCTTCTGAAGAATCTAATTTCTCTTGAACCATCTCTTTATCTTCCCTGGAGCACAATGTGTTTAAAATTTGACCAATATTAATTGCTTGCTGTAGATTTTTATTGTGAGTGGTGATGTCTTCCTCTAAAGTCTAAATGGAATTTTCAAAGCAGCAGAAAGAAAAAAAAATTGAAAAGAAAATTTAACAAAAATCATGTAAACAAATATGAACACAACTAAATAAAAAAGCAAAATGAATAAAACAATTAGAGTGATATAGAAATGCATTAAAAAAAAACTCAGGCAAGAAGGTAAAGAAGGAATGTCCAATTCTTCTGAATAAGGAAGCTATAAAAACAATTCCAAGAGGCTGCCCATTAAGGTCTTACTTTATGTTGAGAAATTTGTTGTTGCAGTTTGGAAGCCTGGGTGCCAATGGGTTCTGAATTGGAAAGCTTCTTTTCAGTAGTTGCTAGCCATTCAACCAATGGTTCTAAGGTTTCATGGAACTGCTGCGCTACAGATGAAATCCCTTCCAACTGGCGATGCCTACAAAATGCCAAGACAATGAAAAACAAACATCTAGGGATCAAATGCAGGTAAAAGATTCTGGACTTTACAAAGTTTTTTTAAAAAATCAGAAATTAAACTTTGTGACTTAATAATAAAAAGTAATCAAAATAAACACTAGCCCCATCAACAGAACAAAAGTTTGCAGCATTTTGTATTTTGTGTTAATCATATTTCAAAATCACATGGCGTTATTAGTACTGCTTTATAAATCGTTAATCAGATAACACCTGGAATATTGCATCCAGTTTTGGTTACTACATTACAAAAAAGATGTTGTGACGTTGGAAAAAGTGCAAAGAAGAGCAACTAAGATGATTAAAGGCCTGGAGACAAATGCATACAAAGAACAGTTGCAGGAAATTGGGTATGGTCAGTCTAGAGAAAAGAAGGATTGGGGGGACATGATAGCAGTATTCTAGTATTTGAGGGGCTGCCACAAAGAAAAAGGGATCAATTTATTTTCCAAAGCACTGGAAGGCAAGGATAAGAAACAATGGATTGAAACTAGTCAAGGAGAGAAGCAACCTGGAATTAAGGAGAAACTTCCTAACAGTGAGAACAATTAACCAGTGGAACAGCTTGCCTTCAGAACTTGTGGGTACTTGATCATTGGAGGTTTTTAAGAAAAGTCTGGACAGCCACCTGTCTGAAATGGTATAGGGTCTCCTTCTTGAGCAGGGGGTTAGATTAGAAGACCTCCAAGGTCCCTTCAAGCTCTATTCATCGATTGATATTTAACTATTTGCAGACTGATTAGTTAGATCTGCTGAACCACTTGACTCTAGGCTAGAATTGTTTTAAATTAAATCTCACAGGTGCAAAATATATCAATCCTTTATTAAAATAATTCTTAATTTGCCAGGTCCTCCATGCAGTAGACCTTGTCTTTATGCCCATTTTATAATCCCCAGGGCCAGCCTTCAAGCTATCCGTCTATTTATTAAACGAGGGAATAGATAAATCATGTTTATTTCACCTGCAGTTCTAGTCCTAAAAGTGCTAATGCATTTTCTCATCCAGCCTCAAAAGTTAACGCTCATCTTAGAACAAAAATGCTTATACAGCAGCTTCAAATTACAGTTTTCTTTGCTGTAGCTAGAAGAACTCCCTGTTCTACGAGTGAATGAAAATGTTTCAAGTACCTCATTTCTGCTTTATCAAGCAATGCAGCCCATCTGCTATCCAGGAGACTCAGCTGTTTCAAGATCTTTTCTTTATCTGCCGGCTCTGCTGACTCTGCAATTTTTTCCCCTTCACGCTTGATCAATTCAACAGTAGGCTTGCGGTCATCTAACAATCTCTGGAGAAGCTGGAAACAAAATAATCAAAAATTAAATTGCCAGGAAATGATGGCTTTGTGACAAGATGAAGAGGCTGATTATCCAAGGTCTGGTTTACCGGCAAACGGGAGAGATTTAAGCAAGCTGACTTCTAAAATGGCAGGCAACAGACAGACCAGCATTTATGCTTCCCATTGCATAAATAGCTTATTCATTTATTTAGCACTGATAGACTAAATAAATCCTGTTGTCAGCTGTAGAGTTATTATTTTCCATTTTTATTTTGAATTCTGTTTCACTTTACACTGACATCTCAGGTTGGCTACAAATAAGCATGCCTTCCTTGCTTTTATGAAATATAGTGCTTTCAGAGTAGGACATTCCATTAAGTTATGCAACAGCTTTTCGAGATAGACCAGATCAGGAAACCGACTCTACAGGAAGGCTAGAATTAGCTTTATTGAGATAGGCTACAATAACAAAATGTCCCAATGTCTGCTTGTGTTTTCATCCCCACCTTCTTATACTTTTATTTTATTTATTTGTCACAACAGTAT